>NC_088375.1:117712651-118015681 GCF_037993035.2 Macaca fascicularis | reverse complement strand
GGGAATTGCTTGAACCCATGGGCGGAGGTTGCAGTGAGCTGAGATTGTGCCACTGCACTCTAGCCTGGGTGACAGAGTGAGACTCCATCCCAAAAAAAAAAGGAAGAAATCAATACAGAGTGGTCACATAAATCTTTCAGAGATCCTTAGTCAGTGTCTTTAAAATGGTTTTTAAGTGTTGTGCTTTCTCATTAAAGGTATGAAGGAAATACTACTTTAGCTGTGGTTCCTTTCTGGTAGATGACTTGCCTTTTCCTTTTTGTTTTATTTGTCCATTTGTATGTGTTACTATTTTGCATTTAAACTCTGGCACCAAGAGCTATACTGAAAGAGGCACCAACAAATGTGGTTGCTCCATAATGGAGAGAATGTCAAGAATGTTGACTATCTTTAGACCTGCTTCATTAATAGATAAGATAGAAACTAAAGAACCCACCCAGTTGGAAGAAGTTATTAGTCAAGTAGTGCTGCACACGTGACCACAGAAGTTAAAAAGGTAAATAATATGTCTCTACATGGGGGCCACACCAGTGAATTTGGAGAAGGATTTCTCCTTGGAGTCTTAAGAGCATATTTTTAAATTTAAGTGAACACTGTATTTTATTTGCAACTATATTAGTTATGACTGAAACACACATAGACTTTTTGATTTTCTTTTTTCATTTCAGCACAATAAAATTACAATCTGGACACGAGTTACTAATTACTGCTTTAGTAGCTGGTAAGGCACTTAGGAAAGTTAGAAATGAGTAAGGGAGAACCACAAAATAATAGTAATAGCACCATATGTCATGCATTTTAAGAAAACTGCTAATGTCTACTTTTTGGCCTTAAGTTGTAGTTGTGGGAGGCTGCTTCAGGGGGAGGTGTCTGGAACAAGGGGCTCTTCTGCTCCTCTCAGCTTTGGAGCACCAAGTTCAGGCTTTGTGTAGATAAGCTCAAGGATTTTCAACAGGGGTGGGGGAGTGGAACAATCTAAATTTAAACTATAGAATCAACATTTTCTTTAAAAATTGTTCCAGTTTTCGAGAGGCGTAGGTGGATCCTGTGAATTATGTGATAATGCACACGCTTTTCCTACATCCTGCTTATGTCAAAACATTTCCAGAGACTTTCATTTGGAGGTTTTATTTTCACGCTACAGAATGGGGTGGGGGCTCCCTTTTTTTTTAATCTCTTATGCAAAGAATTTTAAGGAGTCTTAGGCTGACTTTTTAATATGAGAAGCTGGTAAAGGTGAGTGTTCTTATGTGAGCACTAAAGATATTTAAATTTGATATGTAATAATGTATTTGCAAAGCAAAGAATATAAATAATATAAAAGTACTAGCATTTAGATGTCTTGTATCATTTAATCCTTAAAAACACAAAATGAGGTTGGCAGTATTCTTTATCTCCATGCTATGGAAGAGGAAATTGAAATGTAGGAGTTAGTAACTTGCCTAAGGATACATTGCTGGTAAGTGGTAAAGCCCAGGATTTTAACTCAAGCCTGTCTGATTGAGACTGCGGACTCATAAGCACAATATTGCACTCTAAATTAATAATGTAAAGTTAGTTTCAGTCTTTCAGTAGGGAAGATGGAAGGCTGCAGAATAGGGATTTTGATAGCAAAAATCTCATTAACCCCAAATGGAAGTGGCGCTGGCAGGGCCATTCTGAAGCCTACCGGTGGCTTCATAGGTGTTAAGAGTTTCCCACTGGTCTTAATGCTCTTGGATGGAGAGAATGTATCTTAAGCCAATGTATTAATAGTAGATTGCTTTGCTTATGTAGTATGCAATATACAGGCATACATTTTCTTGACTATTATCTTAATGACTATTCCAAATTATGACTACCTTAAAAACTACCAAAATCCCCTGCTCCAGAATTTTCAGTTTCAGATGAGGTCATAATTCATAGCCTTACTTTTCCCATATTCTCCTACAGGTTGGACGTGATAAGTATGAGCCTGCAGCTGTTTCAGAACAAGGTGATAAAAAGGGCAAAAAGGGCAAAAAAGACAGGGACATGGATGAACTGAAGAAAGAAGTTTCTATGGTAAGTACTAGGAGGAATATTGTATTCCATCCTTATTAAAAATCCATGATTTTTAATCCCCCAAACCTCACTGTATTCTTCAGTCAAAGAACTGCTTTATATTAAAAGAGATCATAGCAGCTGTACAGATCTCATCTTGTTGTAGAGGTTAATATTGAACATTTTCTTTTTAAAAGCTGTTAGAGGATAGGAAAAGTTAATGCAGTCATCTGGCATAACCACAGATCAACAGAAGGAACTTAGGTTGATATCATGAGTCTTTGCTTTTCTCTGTATTATATCAAACACTGGGAAATTCAGCCTCTCCAGGCTATGGAAGCTTCCATCTACTTAACCTGTCTAGAATTGACCTAGTCATCAGAGAAGGCAGATAAGGTTTTACTAGATCCCTGAGAGCTGCTGGGTTTCTCTGAAGTGTTGCGGCAAGTAGTAATGGGCCACCGTCACTCAGCTTCAGCCATTCTCCAGTGAAGAGCTGTCAATGATAGCTGTATGGTTGTGAAGCCATGAAGCGATGGTGAAAAGTGTACCAACTTCTGCACTGAAGAAAACATCTGCACTTCGTTTAATAAGCTTAATGATAGTAATGAGTAATGCTATTTTTTTGTCATTTTTTTATACTACACTGTTTATTTTCTTTGTTTCTGTTTTTTTTTTTTTTTTCCCTTAGGATGATCATAAACTTAGCCTTGATGAACTTCATCGTAAATATGGAACAGACTTGAGCCGGGTATGTTCTAGTTTGAAGGCTGTTGTACAAATCCTAGTTTTCCGTATTGTACTTTCCCCTGTATTGCATACAGGTCTAACTTCAGGGGCTCTAGTAAGAAAACGACAGACACATCTGCGTATCTAGTATGTGACATGCACAGAGCTTGGGCTTTTATATGCTACTGTTTCTTTTCCCTGAAACTTTTTGAAAGTGGATGTTATTTTCTTCTCCCTATTTTATAGTAGTTGAGAGCCAGTAAGTGGGAACACCAGGAGTTGCAGTTGGCTTCAAAGCCATGCTTATGCCTTGACCTTTTGATGATACTTTTTCCCTTTATTTTTCTACATTTGTTAAATTCAGTTGAATATTTCACCTAGTTGAATCTTCAACAGTTCACATTTTTGCCCTTTTCCCAGCTAGTCCGTTGCAGTATGTTATGGTTATACTATCATTTGTTTAGTTATTCCATCATTTATTTGTAAATTGTTTTGCACAAAATTTAAAGAAACCTTTTCATAAAATACACGTTATGTATCCTTGTTATCTAGAGGATTTTGACATTAAATGTGTAACAAATGTTATAAAAGTAAATAGTCTAGGCATGTCTTATTTCCAGATAATCACTGAAAAGTCTGGGAATAACTTGAATAGCAAGCCAATATGTAGTATTTTTTCAGTAAGGCATCAAGAGCCATGGGTACTGTGGTGTTCTGATATATATTGTTTTTTGTCCACAGTTCCTGGTTCATAACTCCCTTAGCCCTTATTACAGTCTTTTGTTATAATGTTGGGTGTGTTAGACCTCGGTGTCAGGCTTCAAGAAACAGGATCTCTCTCCTGCCCTCCTTTCACCTGCCACAAGGCAAGACTCTAATCTTGTTCCACTTTTCTGATTTTCCAGGTAGATAGTGTTGGAATTGAACTGGAGGAAATCTTGGTGGTGGGGAGAAACCGCCACACCTTTGGTCACAGAAGTCATCTTCTGTGTTGATTGTTGTGGTGTAAGAGTAGAGAAGAGGCCGGGTGCAGTGGCTCATTCCTGTAATCTCAGCACTTTGGGAGGCCAAGGCTGGTGGATCACCTGAGGTCAGGAGTTTGAGACCAGCCTGACCACCATAGAGAAACCCCGTCTCTACTAAAAATACAAAATTAGCCGGGTGTGGTGGTGTGTGCCTGTAATCCCAGCTACTCGGGAGGCTGAGGCAGGAGAACTGCTTACACCTGGGAGGTGGAGGTTGCAGTGAGCCGAGGTTGCGCCATTGCACTCCAGCCTGGACAACAAGAGTGAAACTCTGTCTCAAAAAAAAAAAAAAAAAGAAAAGAAAAAAGAAAGAGTAGAGAAGAACGTGGTTTGAGAGCGTTTTTCTTGACACAGGCACTTTAAGCTCCAAGAGGAGGCCTCGACTCGACTCAGAACAACATGCCAACAGTGACTCTGCTCACTGTGTGCCAGGCAGTCTCTGTTGCCACTTCACATCTCACTTAGGTTTTTATTAGAGTCTTAATTAAGTGTGCTCTCTCCGACCTATGCCCATTACTCAAATGCTGTGGGTCTATTTCCTTCCTTGTAAAATGAGGTTAATAATGCCTTAAAAAGGATTGTCATGAGAATTAAACAAGTTAATTAAAACACTGAATTCAGTTCCTGGCATGTAGATAGCACTCAAATGTTTGGTAACATGAGCACAAAATACAGGTAAATAGATTCTTTAGACAAAAATATTTTATTTTTTTTGACTTGATATTTTGAGAGTATAAAAGTGATCATATTTTCCTCTCTTAATGAGAGCTTATATATAATTGCCTGCTGTCAGTGAATCTTGGGTTTAAGACCCATTAGAAAAATAGCAGGCTTTAGTAGATTTTTCCAGTGAGTACTTTTCAGTCAACAGGTTTATTGGGAGTTGGCTAAAATGTACATGGAGGTGAGCCCTTGCCTACCAGACAAGCAAAGAATCAAGCTGTATATTTAAAACTTGGCTGTTAACCCAACGGATTTCTACAGGAAGTTTTTTCTCCTTTGATGTTTGTAGAGGGGTTTTTTTCCCCTCCCCACAGAATCAATACATAGAAAACTCAAAGCTGTTAATTTGCAAAACTGAATGGATTTGTGAAAGTAGATACCTTTTTGGCAGAAATGCAATTTGGCATTAATCCCTTGATCTAAAACTTAGAAGAAACCAGGCTGAATTCAAATTTATTGATGGATCAATTTAAAGAGTTTTAATCTGGGTGTTACGGGTTCCTTGGGAAACGTGGGCATATTGTTTGCCTGAACCCTTTGGAGGCTGGCTCATCAGCAGAATTATTCATGGAGGAATTTGCTAGGTTATACCTTGGCTCTCTAGCTTGGGACATTTTGTTTCTTCTTTAAATCCTTATTGCAGCTGTCCAGCTATCAGATAGGTATGTTGGCTTGTAAGTGCTAGTACAGTTTGCCTTATTTATATTCCACTGCTTCTCAGGGATTAACATCTGCTCGTGCAGCTGAGATCCTGGCGCGAGATGGTCCCAACGCCCTCACTCCCCCTCCCACTACTCCTGAATGGATCAAGTTTTGTCGGCAGCTCTTTGGGGGGTTCTCAATGTTACTGTGGATTGGAGCGATTCTTTGTTTCTTGGCTTATAGCATCCAAGCTGCTACAGAAGAGGAACCTCAAAATGATAATGTGAGTTCTGTAATTCAGCACATGGATTTGTAGTACACATCAGATATCTTCTCCGTCTTTGTCTCCCACTTATTCTCAATTACCACTCTTTACTTAATGGTTATGAACACTGAGGAATAGTGTCAGCAGCTGTTGCCTTCGAGGCCCATCCATTCTTCCTTCATTTCCAGTTCCTCTCTCTACCACCCACGTTGTAGATGCTCTTACACGTGGGATGCCCACGTGCATGTGCTGCTGTCAGCAGGCAGCTCTGCTCAGGCCCCGGCCGCCACCCACTGAATGGCAGAGCACAGCTTTTAATGTTGGCACATCCACCTGTCCAGAAATGCTTGGTGGCCATTTTTCAAAATCCACAAGTTGGTTGAAAAACAATCTTTGTTTTATAAAGCAGGAGAAACTGATGCATCTAGAACATTTCCAAAAGTCCAGTTAGTGGTCAAGTGTTGGTGTGACTGACTCCATTTCTGACCCTTTCTATGTGGTCTTTAGAAGGATAAATAAGAAAACATGAGTTCTATATTTCTGAAATCTTGGTTTCTCTATTAAAAATCTGTTTTTTATTCAGTCAAAAAATTAATTGAATGCCCCTAATTCTTGTGTAGAGCCACGGGCCCTAACTTGTCTTTTCCCTTCCAGCTGTACCTGGGTGTGGTGCTATCAGCCGTTGTCATCATAACTGGTTGCTTCTCCTACTATCAAGAAGCTAAAAGTTCAAAGATCATGGAATCCTTCAAAAACATGGTCCCTCAGGTACCAGATGCTTTGTCCTTCCCCAGTGGATGACTTGACAGCCCCAAGCATGTCAGCCTGTGAATTAGTGTGAAGTTAAGGTTTTCCAAATATTACATGACTCCATCAGAGAGATGGATGTCTTCTACTCCGCCCCAAAACAACCTGTTTTCCTTGTACCCCAAAAAGTGGTAGCCTTTCTTTTGAATGTAAACTCTGAATACAGGCACACTGTTACAGCAATATCTCTTAAACTGGTGAGCAAGCTTTTGTAACTTGTGTAAATAAAAAAGTGAATAGTATAGGTAATTAGGATAATAGACCATTCTTAATTTTATTTTCTTGTTTTGGACACTACCTTCTCTTTGTTGGTATACTAACGGTATAAATGGTTTCCTTTCCAAAGCAAGCCCTTGTGATTCGAAATGGTGAGAAAATGAGCATAAATGCAGAGGATGTTGTGGTTGGGGATCTGGTGGAAGTAAAAGGAGGAGACCGAATTCCTGCTGACCTCAGAATCATATCTGCAAATGGCTGCAAGGTAGAACTTTTATTTTAACAAACCTCATGGCTAGCTCTGCTGTTTGGGCAGCTGGATTTGAGGGGTACAGTAGCCCATGATAAGGCAGTGTATTCACATGACATTTTTCTTCTTTTCCTCACATACAGGTGGATAACTCCTCACTCACTGGTGAATCAGAACCCCAGACTAGGTCTCCAGATTTCACAAATGAAAACCCCCTGGAGACGAGGAACATTGCCTTCTTTTCAACCAATTGTGTTGAAGGTAGGCCGTTTTTTGGCACTTTGAGCACCGTGTGGTATTTCTCTTGGGCATTAACAAAATCAAAACCATAGGCACAATCTCTTGTTTTATTGGCTCCATTTCTGACAACTTGTGTCAAGCACAGAGCAGAGGTGTTTTCCTAGCTGGCAGGAAGCCTTGTGGCAGTTCCCCTTACCTCCACCTGCCTCTTCTGTCAACACCACCAGTCTGGCATGGGTGTTGGAGTTGCTGTCCTGCTAATGGAGAGAAGTCCCTTTGCCAAGCAGCATGTACAACCAAAAGTCTGGCCCTTAAAAGTGTGCTTTTGTCAACTCTTTTTCTTTTTTAGCCATGCTATGTAATTGTGTAAAATCTGTGGCTTCCTTCAGGTTAGATACAATTAGGTACAGTTCTTCCTCCCCTTCTTTTTAAGGCACCGCACGTGGTATTGTTGTCTACACTGGGGATCGCACTGTGATGGGAAGAATTGCCACACTTGCTTCTGGACTCGAAGGAGGCCAGACCCCCATTGCTGCAGAAATTGAACATTTTATCCACATCATCACGGGTGTGGCTGTGTTCCTGGGTGTGTCTTTCTTCATCCTTTCTCTCATCCTTGAGTACACCTGGCTTGAGGCTGTCATCTTCCTCATCGGTATCATCGTAGCCAATGTGCCGGAAGGTTTGCTGGCCACTGTCACGGTAAGAGGCAGGTGATGGTCACCCTGACTCAGATCAGCTTGCATGAATGTTACATTCTTCTGCTATCCTATTCTAAGGTATTGCCAACTTATGTTTTTTTCTGGATGTTTGATACAGTTTTTCTTGAGAGCCACATCATATGGTGAGTTTTGACAGTGAGAAAACCTCAGCATTTGTTTATACGTAAGATAACCCCAAAGCATACATTTTGCTTTTAAATTATCACGTGGTCCAGAACAGTGCAGTGGAGAAAGGAGAAGAACTTGGGATCAAGTAGGGGGATAGAATAGGGTAGAATCCTGTTACTGTTTTTCTTAATAGATTGCTTTTCTGGAAGGAAGGGGAAGCCTCATGTATGGGTTCCCCTTACTATTTCTTCAGACTTCAGAAGAAGGTTGGAGAGATTTAATTTTAGACTAATTTCTTCCACATTAGGGTATAGCAAGAATCTGTGTAGAATTCCAACCTGATTGAGTGAAGTAATAATCTTCCTTATATTTTTTAGGTCTGTCTGACACTTACCGCCAAACGCATGGCGAGGAAAAACTGCTTAGTGAAGAACTTAGAAGCTGTGGAGACCTTGGGGTCCACATCCACCATCTGCTCGGATAAAACTGGAACTCTGACTCAGAACCGGATGACAGTGGCCCACATGTGGTTTGACAATCAAATCCATGAAGCTGATACGACAGAGAATCAGAGTGGTAAGGCCAGGGCTACTACACACCTCAGCCACCTGCTCCACTTGGTTTTTTTTCTTTTAAGAAATTGCATGAAAAAAAAATTTCTTTTTTAATGCTCATGACAGCTTTTTCTTTCTTTCTTTTTATCATTTAGTGAAGAGTCAAGGGTATGGGATTTTGATTTTTTGCATGTTAGCAGAAACTTTAAATTGCCCTACAAATGTGATTGAAGAATGCCTGAAATGTGATTGGTTTCATTAATTGGGAAATGAGATGTATCACTGCAAATTTCTATAGGACTTTAATAGGAGAACTGAGAACATAGCCTTTAATGCATTATTGTCCTGTTGTGTTTTCTTGCCTCCATCAGGTGTCTCTTTTGACAAGACTTCAGCTACCTGGCTTGCTCTGTCCAGAATTGCAGGTCTTTGTAACAGGGCAGTGTTTCAGGCTAACCAGGAAAACCTACCTATTCTTAAGGTAGGCTCAAGAGTTAATAATGGGTTGCCTTTTGGAGGGGTGTAGACAGCACATGAGAACTGCCATTTGAGTGTTAAAAGTAGCAGATTACCTTTGTGGTCTGTGTGACTGTTGACTGTAGAACACTTGGAGTGGTCTGTGCAGTACTTTGCTGTAACTTACATTGTGTTGCCTGTAGATCCTGATGTATTATAGGACCCCCTGCTCCATATAAGTTGATTAAAAAGGGAAGCTGCAGTAAAAATCTGACCAAAGTGGGATGGGAAGAGATGGAAGACAGTCTTTATTGGTGAAAAACCTAATTCATCTGCTTTTACTACTCTGAGTTTATGTTATCACCTAACCTAGTGGACAGTGAGAGCTGAGGGCTGTAGTGACTCGATAATCGTATTTGCATATTAGGATACAGTAGATTCCAGTAAATCCTTTAAGCCATTTATTTTCCTGAAATAGCTCAGCTTATCTTATCTTATTGGTTCTTAGCTTGTTTACTAATGATGTAAAAATAAGCTCCAGGCCAAAATAAGCCCAGCCTTAGCCTGTGGAATTCTGATGCAGTTTGAAATGATTGAGATTTTACTGTGCTGCCCAAGTGAAGATGCAGTCTCAGAAGGATCGTGAATTGTACAAAGTCCTGTAGGAGAAGAAAGCTATGTGAGGCTCTCTGGGTCCCACATTCTCTGTGAAGCTGCCTGTAGTAGTTGTGGGTATAAACTAAGTTGCCAAAGGGAATGTGGCTTGGATGTAACTCAGATGCCTTCTGTGGTGAGGATAGGGTTCATTTATTCTGCAAAGGAGATTTTCTTGGCATTGAATTGATGTTGATTTGAGGATAATGTTGTTTATCTTGGGGATAAAACTTGAGATAAGTGTTTCATGTTTTTCTTTACCTCAAAGTGGAAATGTTCTAGGCTTTGAGCATCAGGTTCCACAAGTATCAACTCTTTCCTGATTAAAAAACCCCAGAAAGGTAGCAGAAGCTGTATTCCAAGTATTTCTGGAGTTGGGCCATATTGATGGCATTATTACTAAAAAGTGGGGAGGGGGAAGCAGCCCTATTTTGCTTTTATTAAAATAGCTGGCTTTTATTTAAAATGTCCCCCACTTATTTTGTGTTTCTTTCCAACCCAGCCAACTTTCTTGCTCTGTGGAGCTGCTATACTTCTGAGCATTGATCTGTTCATCTGCATATGCAACCTTAGATGTTAAAGTTCTAAAAGGCTTACCTATATAAAAGTTGTTTACAACTGAAAATGCTTTCAGTATGTCAAAATATAAGTGTGTCATCACGTATCACAGATAATATGTGTCACCTGAAGCGTGGGCTTTGACTAAAATGTTACATGGTTCGATTTTATTACTGTTGGAGCTGGTAATAGCTTTCAGTTCACATCCTTCAGGCCCAAGTAATTTTGCGCAATTATGATTAGAATGTAAAGTCTTCTACTTTGCCCTTGACATAGGCAGTTTGTCCCCAGTCCTGAGACCCTAAGCATTTTCTTATGAATTCTACAGTAATGAAAGGTGCTATAAATGTTTAGTCTCTCACTTGGTATTTTCAGATAAGGAACCAGAAATAGGTAGTTGGGAATAGCATTGGCTTTGAGACTTTTCAGTAGGCCGGGAGAAGATAGAAATAGACTGCAGTAGGTTGGAAGGGTGTGTTATACCTCTTCTAGGGAAGGTGACACCTTCCCACAGCCTTCTTTCACTAGAAGCTACTGTGGGCCGGGGAAGGACATTGGGGTTTGAGTCTGAAGCACTGTGAACAGCAGTGGTCTGGGCTAGAGGGACTCCTGTCCCACTTAACACCGCTGCTTCCTTCTTGCCCATCCTTTGCTACCTCTGACAAGATTGGAATGTGTCTTGAGTTATTTTTCCTGTTTTTCAGTGATGCCTCAGTGAAATTTTTTGGAGATAATTTACAGATGATGTGTCTGTTCACAGCGGGCAGTTGCAGGAGATGCCTCTGAGTCAGCACTCTTGAAGTGCATAGAGCTGTGCTGTGGTTCCGTGAAGGAGATGAGAGAAAGATACGCCAAAATCGTCGAAATACCCTTCAACTCCACCAACAAGTACCAGGTCTGAAGATAAATGGGTACACGGAGGGCGAGGGCAAGCTGGGGGACAAAGAGGGGAGGTACATGAGCAGGAAGAGGAAATATTCTCCCTTTGGAGTTTTATAAGCTTTAGCTTTAAATTTTACCCTTGATTACATATAGAATGTCATAATTTAGTTGAGTATCAGCAGGATAAATGAAGCCTCTTGCAAAACACTGTTGAGCCCTTTTGAATACTTTTGGTTTGGGGTGGGTATGGGCATGTGGGGTGGGTGTGGGCATGTGGGGAGGGTGCTGGAGGTGTGTGTGCGCAAGTGTGCCCCAATCCCTGTGTTCTGAAATTCTGTATGTGTTATTTTTTAATGTGAACAAGTGTCAGGAATTTATGAATACATCATAGTGCTCTTTTTTTTTTTTCTGTAGCAGTCAGAGTATGTTACAGGTATAAGATACTTCAGAGTTCAGAAAGAAGGGATCTTGGGTCTTTTATAGCAAATACTAAATAGTAAGTGAAGCTCCATTTTCCACCATGGACTGCCACACATCCAACCATCCAATGTTTATATCTCAACAATCCTTCACAGTTGTCCATTCATAAGAACCCCAACACGTCAGAGCCCCGACACCTGTTGGTGATGAAGGGTGCCCCAGAAAGGATCCTAGACCGTTGCAGCTCTATCCTCCTCCACGGCAAGGAGCAGCCCCTGGATGAGGAGCTGAAAGACGCCTTTCAGAATGCCTATTTGGAGCTGGGGGGCCTCGGAGAACGAGTCCTAGGTATGCAGATAACCTGGTAACAAAGCACCTGGGCACGTTTCTATCAAGTAACCTAGTCTGGTAGACAGTTAACAAGTGATCCTATGAACCTGTATGTCTTGTTGACCTTCCGCTGTGTCTTTCAGGGGCAATCCTCCTACTTGTTTATTTGCCCCCTATCATTTTGAAAACAATAAGTGCTGGAGAAATGGTCAGTGTATTGGGCTGTGAGAAACAACGTCCTGATGGTTTGCTTCTGACTTGTACTTAGACCTTTGGTCTCATGCTAGTCAGTTCTGTTTGTTTTTTAAAAAAACACAATGGTGGAAGAAGATCTTTCTTATCTAATCTTTGTTGCTATGGACATAAATAATAAGCCTAATTAAATTAAAGGTAATTAATTCTTAGTGTGTCTAAGTTAGACATACTATTTCCTGACTGCTTTGGAATGGGTGTGAATTTACATGAGCATTTATGTGCTCAGCTCAGAAACTAGACTAACGGTAAACTTTTAGTCTAAGATGCTATCCATTTTTTTCTACCCTGACAGCTACTGAGGCTGAGAAGTTCACTTTACCCATTGTCTAATGTATTTGGGGAAGTGGTATTTATAATACTTTGTAGCTTGACAGATACTACATTCATTATTTATATAATGCTTCCTATTCTTCTTAACTTGGGTAAATCTAATTCATGGTATCTTTCGTATGTGTCTATCCAACCAAAGGATTGCTATCTTCTCTTAAGTATTTTTCACTTCACTACCTCCACCACCCCAGAGTGGAAGCAGTCTCTCTTCTTTGAGTCTACATGGCACGTTAAAGATCATTGTAACCTCATACAACATTGAAAGGAATGTCTGACATTATCTTGATTTTTGTATTAACTATACTAGATGATAAACCCCTTGGGCAGAATGCACCTGATCTGTACTTATCCTCAAAAGTAGCTAGTATGATGTCCCATATTGGTGCTCGGTAATATGTTTCAGTTAAATGAACGAGAGAGCAGAGGTATGGCCTTGATGTTTCCAGAGAAGGCAGCTGAGGCACGTAATTCCATGATTTGCCAAATCCAAATAACTTAGTGTCATCATCAGTGGGCAAGTCTAGAACCCTAATATCCTGGTGCTCAAAATTAGGGTTATCAATTCAGTCTTCTCCACATTAAACAATTTCCAATTCCTCTGAGGCCTGGTGTGATGGATTCTCTCTTTCAAATGCTTTTTTTCTTTCAGTGACTCTGTCGTTCATAAATGTTAAACAAAACCCTCACTCTGTTATAAAAATATAGACTTTAAAAATTTTCCAAAGTAAACATTCCAGAGAAAGGTAGGCGGGCTGAATAGGCTGCTGTTGTCCTTCTTACTGCCTGGCGTCACTGAAATTTTCAAAGGCTCCTGTCCTCCCCGCAGGTTTCTGCCACCTCTTTCTGCCAGATGAACAGTTTCCTGAAGGGTTCCAGTTTGACACCGACGATGTGAATTTCCCTATCGATAATCTGTGCTTTGTTGGGCTCATCTCCATGATTGACCCTCCACGGGCGGCCGTTCCTGATGCCGTGGGCAAATGTCGAAGTGCTGGAATTAAGGTAGTGCCCAGGCGCCTCCTTGGCTTCATCTCTTAGTGCCTTGGGACACCCTACTCAGTGAATGTTGCCCTTTGAGGTCCGGATGGCCACTGTTTTATCTCACCTGGAGTATTAATTTCTATCTCCAAAGCTTTACTTGCACCCAGAAAAGACCAAATAGTATTAAAATGATGGTGTAAACACACAAGAAATTAAAAATTTTTTGGAAAGCAGTTGTTTAAAAAAGAAATGTAGGCCGGGCGCGGTGGCTCAAGCCTGTAATCCCAGCACTTTGGGAGGCCGAGGCGGGTGGATCACGAGGTCAGGAGATCGAGACTATCCTGGCTAACATGGTGAAACCCTGTCTCTACTAAAAATATAAAAAACTAGCCGGGCGTGGTGGCGGGCGCCTGTAGTCTCAGCTACTTGGGAGGCTGAGGCGGGAGAATGGCGTGAACCCGGGAGGCGGAGCTTGCAGTGAGCCGAGATCACGCCACTGCACTCCAGCCTGGGAGACACAGTGAGACTCCGTCTCAAAAAAAAAAAAAAAAAAAAAAAAAAGAAATGTAAGCAAAGTAAAAACAGCAAAAGACTTGAAGTTTTAAAACATTGCATTATTCTAAATTAATGTACCTTATGCAATGAATGGCATATCTTCTGTGTTTTCAGTTAACTGTTTGTTAGTGAGTGTTTGGTGTCCTCTGTGTATCCGTCTTTTTTTAAGTAGCTGAATGTTACTCAAGTGCACTAATAATCCTGTTGCTGGGTATGTGATTTGTTTCCGTTTTTTACTCTCAGGATTTTATTTTATTTACTTTTTGAGACAGAGTCTCGCTCTATTGCCCAGGCTGGAGTGTCATAGTGCGATCTCGGCTCACTGCGACCTCCGCCTCCCAGGTTCAAGCAATTCTCCTGCCTCAGCCTCCAAAGTAGCTGGGATTAGCTGACACCACGCCCGGCTAATTTTTGTATTTTTAAGTGAAGATGTGGTTTCACCATGTTGGCCAGACTGGTCTCAAACTCCTGACCTCAGGTGACCTGCCCACCTCAGCCTCCCAAAGTGCTGGGATTACAAGCGTGAGCCACCACACCCGGCCTGCTCTCAGGGTTAATACTGCCCTGAAAAGCTTTGTAGAAGTTATTTCCTCACCACTCTGACTACCTCTTTTTAAAGTATATTCTAAGTACAATCACTGCATCAAAAAATAATAACAATTTTGAATTCTTGTCACATGTTGCTTTTCCTCCAAATTGTGCCAATTTGAGAATGCTAGCCAGTAGCATGTGGTGTCTTCACAGTCCCACCAGCATCAGATTTTTATCTTTTTTTTTTTTTTTTTTTTTTGCTGGTGTAGTAATTTTCGAGTATTTTTATGTGACTGTGTAGAAGGAAAAATAGACATTGTATATGCTAGTGATCGTGTACCAAGATAAAATCTGAGTATTGCCTTTGTGTTTCCTTTCTGTGGATACATATGTTTATATTGTTGGCTAATCGATGTTTATTAGTTTTATATTTGCATTCCTTTACTTTTGATACTCTAAGCCGAATCATCCTTAGTATTTACTCTTGCCTACTGGATATAAGACTTTAAGGTCATTTACTTGGCAGTTGCATTCAACACATTGTCTTGTTTATTACAGGTCATCATGGTCACAGGAGACCATCCAATCACAGCTAAAGCTATTGCCAAAGGTGTGGGCATCATCTCAGAAGGCAATGAGACCGTAGAAGACATTGCTGCCCGCCTCAACATCCCAGTCAGCCAGGTGAACCCCAGGTAAGGCAGGAAGCTCAAATCACAGTCTGCTGAGCAAGTAGTGATGGTTTAAAATCTTCAGTGTGGTTCTATAATGGTTTGCATCCAGGCTTGCTCTGAGTAGGAAATGTACCTGCACTGCCAGAAAGCAACCTTGTCATTCCTAAGGAGAATTTTAAGTAAGAGCAAGTCATAATAATTAGCATTTAGATGGTATTTACTGTTCTAAGAGCTTGATATGGTGACCTATTATTTGCAGAGCAGGGAAGCTAGGGATTCAAGAGGCTTTTGAAATACCTCAGAACTGGTGAAGTCATATAGTAAATTCAGCAGTCTAGCTTCTGATTTCATGCTGTTAACCACTGAGCTCTACTGCCTAGCACCTAGCACCTTGACACTTTCCAGGTCCACACTAACAAAATAAAATAAGGAAGGGACAATTACTTAGGTCATTCAGGCAAACACAGGAAATACTTGGCAATGAAGTAAAATAGGTAATAGCAAATTGGTTTCGTTTTAAGGTTTAGGACCCTTTCACCCTATGTTAGGGTTAGAGGAGGGTTTGGTCTTGTATCAGCGCTGCCACTGTCTAAAACTTGTATTTCTTTTTTTCTTTGATGGAGTCTCAGTCTGTCGCCCCAGCTGGAGTGCAGTGTCATGATCTTGGCTCACTGCAACCTCCGCCTGCTGAGTTCAAGTGATTCTCCTGCCTCAGCCTCCCAAGTAGCTGGTATTACAGGCCTCCACCAACACACCCAGCTAATTTTTAAATTTTTAGTAGAGATGGGGTTTCACCATGTTGGCCAAGCTGGTCTCGAACTACTGACCTCAAGTGATTCGCTCGCCTCAGCCTCCCAAAGTGCTGGGATTACAGGCATGAGCCACCACACCCAGCTAAAACTTGGTTATATTTCAGCATGTCTTATAAAGGTAGGGAAAGAATATAGACAGGCCTGCCCCAAAGATTGTCATGAGCCTCAAATGAGATAAAATATATGAAAATACTCTGTAACCTGTAAAGTACTGAACACTTAATAGCTTTTACATGCTGGGGAAAATTCCTTCTTTGTTTTGTTTACAGAGTGATCTGCATAAGAATATCCCTTCTTGAGGTGATGGACACGTGCTGGTGATGTGATGAGTGACTTTTTTTTTCTTTTGTCCTAATTCTAGGGATGCCAAGGCCTGCGTAGTGCATGGCAGTGATCTAAAGGACATGACCTCCGAGCAGCTGGATGACATTTTGAAGTACCACACTGAGATAGTGTTTGCCAGGACCTCCCCTCAGCAGAAGCTCATCATTGTGGAAGGCTGCCAGAGACAGGTCAGCCAGCACAAGGATTGGGCTGCTTTGGGCACTGTTGGCTTTAGGGATTGGAGTTCCAGTGGAAACACAGCAACGTTGATGGATGCAAACCTCGCTGTATTAGACTCTGTATAAAACAGGCCAGAAGGAAGCTCCCAGGCATAGAGAGGGTGACTTGTTAATGGTTTAGCAGTGACAGAAGCACTTTAAAGTCCAGGTGTCCCACTGTGTCCCAGAGCTTGACCCCTCCGTGGAGTCATCTGATATGGGGTCCTAGTGTTTGCAGTAGAGATGTGAGTGGTCAGGAGACTACTGAGCATGCATACAGGAATGGGATTTTCTGGAGTGCCACCCACCAGAGTCATTACTTTGAGTAGCCCTTGTTAATGCCGGGGGCTATGTTTGTTGTCACTTGTCAGTTCTGTTATTTGGTGTAGGGCCTGTGTGAATACTTCCCTATGATGGTTCTCAGGCTTCATAAATAGTCTCAGTAGGAAAGGAGTAGTGTCTGTAATGAGTGCTCAGAGGGGGCATGCATCGCACTATTTCCATCACTAGAAACAGTGATTGGTATTAACCCATTTTCCCTTTTCTGGGGTAGGGTGCTATTGTGGCTGTGACTGGTGATGGTGTGAATGACTCTCCAGCTTTGAAGAAAGCAGACATTGGGGTTGCTATGGGGATTGCTGGCTCAGATGTGTCCAAGCAAGCTGCTGACATGATTCTTTTGGATGACAACTTTGCCTCAATTGTGACTGGAGTAGAGGAAGGTGAGAGCTGTTTAAGGTGTACACCAAGATCTTATTCAGATACTGCCCATTAGCATCCATTTCTGTATATTTCTTGGATATGTTCAGTTTCCAATGTGCTTCTCTCATAAGCTAACAGTAAAAAATCTTGCTTCTTCATAGGTCGTCTGATCTTTGATAACTTGAAGAAATCCATTGCTTATACCTTAACCAGTAACATTCCCGAGATCACCCCCTTCCTGATATTTATTATTGCAAACATTCCACTACCACTGGGGACTGTCACCATCCTCTGCATTGACTTGGGTACTGACATGGTGAGTGTCGCAACAGCCACAGATCAATAGTAGTGAGGTGTGAACTGTGTCTTCATTCACTGGCACTGTGCTCCCGGCATCCATGAGGCTGGTGTTGGGAAAAGAAATTCTCAGGACCAATATCCAGTGTGTGTCCCAATCCCCGCATCACAGAATCAGTATTACCGCTCTTCAAGGCAACAGTTAACATCAAATGGGAATCTTTATTTTTGTGTACTTCACCTAAAAGATTTTTAAATGGGAGGGCAAGAATTTTATAACAAAAGGTTCACCATATTAGCTTCCTTATTTTTAGTAATTAAATTCCTTGTCCCCACCCCTTCCCAGGTTCCTGCCATCTCCCTGGCTTATGAGCAGGCTGAGAGTGACATCATGAAGAGACAGCCCAGAAATCCCAAAACAGACAAACTTGTGAATGAGAGGCTGATCAGCATGGCCTATGGGCAGATTGGTAAGCTGCAGCCTGGAGTGGGAAGCTGGCACATCTAAGGCATCTGAGGTGATGGCGTCCTCTTCAGGTTGTGATTTATTTCAGAGACTGCAAATCCAGGGTGACTTTCAGGTCTAGGATGAGCCCTAACAGGGTGAGCCTGTGGAGTTTCTGTAAACTGTCTTCCATGTGAGAATACATCTGTTGCTGTTTGCCCAGTTACCTTTTGTGGAAACTGGTTTTCTCTACTGAGCATCTTGGAACTGGTCTCAACTCTGCCTGAGAAAAGAGGATGTCCTTCCTGACTGAGCCTTGCGGAACATGAGGCATGGTTCTGAGGAATTGTGTGTGCTGACACACAGGCTGCTTTCCCTGGAGATACACACTTATCTGTCACTCACTTGGATGGAGAGTTAGGCATTGGAGAAAGTATATGTGTTTGAGGGTTTGGCTAGTAGGTCACCACCAAAGGGTGATCCTCCATCCACCTTATGCCGGACTTCTGCCCCCACAGTGGAGCATGACTAGCTAACAGGTGGTCTAGGTGGTGGGCAATCAGCATGCCATTTGTTTTTAAATCCTCTGCCTAGGGTTCTTTCAAGAGAACCTGGTGAAGCCACCATGAATGTCTTACTCTCCTGGATTAATGGGTCACATAACTGTGAACACTTGGATAAAGTAGAACAGATTAGAACATTGTGGAAATTATGGCAAAGATTCATTAGACAGTTTTTGGCAACAAAGTGATTGGCTGGTGGCCCATCCTGACCTTCTCCAAGGAGGCCTACTTTTGAGAGGAAGGAAGACTAGGTCTCTGGTGGTATAGGATGAAACCTTGCCCTGAGGAACTTGGAGCAGTGTGGTTAAATTGGATGCCAGGGGAAGAGGGTCCTGAAGGTGTAAAGGAGAGTCAGAAGGTGCCACAGTGGCTAGAAAAATGGCAGCATGTGGGAATTTTGAAAGATGGAAAAGAAGTTATCATTTGTCAGAGATTAAAAAGTAGGGAAGTGGATTTCCCCTAAGGGTCATGCCCTTAGAAGCAGCCGGTCAAGTAACAGAGGTGGGCATTTTGAGAGCAAGGCACATGTGTCTCTGTGTAAGCTCCAAAAAGTGACTCAAAAAGCAGAGGGCCCTGAGATTGGAGTGTACCTCTGGGGTCCTCCATCCCATCCCTCATAGCCTGTGAGTGACCAGGCAGTTCTTCCCTGTGCTTTTATCAACCAGTGGGAAACACTCCTCCATATGTGCTCTCCCAGGCCCGCTGCAGTAATCAGCTAAAGGCTATAAAGGTACCGTTGCATGTGAGGTTCTAGTAATTGGGATGTTTTTCCAACTTAGGTATGATCCAGGCCCTGGGCGGCTTCTTTACTTACTTTGTGATTCTGGCTGAGAACGGCTTCCTCCCACTTCACCTGTTGGGCCTCCGAGTGGACTGGGATGACCGCTGGATCAACGATGTAGAAGACAGCTACGGGCAGCAGTGGGTGAGTGGGCGCCTCTGACCTGACCAATGTCAGAGCTCCTCAAGCCCCAAAAGACTGAGGCCACACTGCCACCGGCCATGCAGGTGAAGAGCCAGAGCTCATCTTCTGCCTTCTGCATTTCAGACCTATGAGCAGAGGAAAATCGTGGAGTTCACCTGCCACACAGCCTTCTTCGTCAGTATCGTGGTGGTGCAGTGGGCCGACTTGGTCATTTGTAAGACCAGGAGGAATTCGGTCTTCCAGCAGGGGATGAAGTAAGTAATGAAGGACATTATCAGGGCCTTGGCTCAAAGAAGGGGACTGGTGATTTGTAAACCCTTTGCCAGAAACTCAACATGTGACACATATAGCCAGGTTTCTGGAATCCCTGGTTTATAGGGCAAATTTAGGAAGCAAGAAATGTAATTTTCTAGTTTTTTCACCTGACCTCCAAGTTTTCAAGTACAGCTAATACATAAAGATGTTGATCTGCCATTTTAATGCATAGCATTAAAAGAAAAACCTTTATTTGCATCTTTTAAGCTTTTTCTCCCCCACTTTGATTTTAGGAACAAGATCTTGATATTTGGCCTCTTTGAAGAGACAGCCCTGGCTGCATTCCTTTCCTACTGCCCTGGAATGGGTGTTGCTCTTAGGATGTATCCCCTCAAGTAAGTTGATCCTCTTGTAGCTCCAAAAAGTATGAAATAGTATGTGTGGCTTGTCCCCCCATTATTTGTGGTAATAGCTGCTATTTTCAGAATTTTTAGTGGTATGTACAAAAATTCCCATGGATCAGAAAACTGGGAAAGCTTTACATGTCAGTAAATCAGACTAACAAATCCTGAGGCTTCCATGATAGCAGCTAGTGCTTAGGATTTGGCCCAAGGTAAGATAAAGCCACACAGGCTTTAGCTCCATGGAACAGCAAACCACAACAGTCAGGTCTACCACAGCTGTAGTCCAGTTGTCTTTAGAGGCCAACTGGGGGTACCCTGGAGCTTAGGCGCCCACGCTCAAATCTTGATTTGCTTACTTAGTCACTGTCCCATTACAAGTCCTCCACCTTTCTGGGACTCTGAATCCTCTGCTCTCAAAGAAGGTTGGAGAAGCAGATCTAAGGTCCCTTTTACTTCATAATCAGTCATGGGTAGAGTTGATGAAAGGAAACACTGCTAGTCTTTGGCCTTAAACGCAGTGAATGACTCTGCATTTCAGATAAAGTTGAATTTTCAAATAGAGGGTTTATCACAAACTCCATTAGCTTTTTGCAACATTGGTTATGTTTGGTGATACCTGGTAACTGATACCTGATTGAGGTTAAGCAGCTGCAACTTGATTAAAACGTGCAAAGCCACAGATTGTGGGATCCATTTACAAGTTCCTTCGAAGCTTTTGATTTAAAGCATTAGTCTCCTTTGAATTCCCACTGTCCCCATCCTTGCTTACACCCGTCTGGACCATCTCTCAATCCCCCTGTTGCCAGCACTTCCTTTAGCTCATCTTATCCCTAAAGTAACCAGAACTCATCAGCCTCATTCACTTTCTGTGGGGTATGTGCAGACATCATCTGTGGTGCAAGATGAGACTGGCATCCAGAGTCAGTCTCATTGTCCCAACCTGTCTTTATAGCTTTATCTTGTATCCCTTACCCATCCAAACTCATGTTAGGTGAATTCGACTTTCTTCCTCTTCCTTTGTATTTGGTAAGGATGCTTCCTCCCCACATCCCTCCTTCTGTTCCCTCCTACCCTGCCAATCCCGATAGTCCCTTCAGGGCCAGTTTCCTTAGAGCTTGTCCCTCCAGGGCCTGTGCACTTGCACCTCTTCTCTGGCATTACTTGTTGCTTATCATTTCACCTCCCTGCTAGGTTTTAATCTAGAAGGCATGGGCCACAGTGTCTTTCTTCTCTGTGCATTCCTAGCTCCCTACACAAAGCTGGTGTACAGCAGGGGCCAGCATCTCCAAATTGAATTCTGTCAGCTTGGGCCATTATGTATCAAGAAGGGGCTGGGAGAGGTCACAGAGCTTTCCAAAAGGGCTGATGGAAAATCACACTGTAAAGGGGGCATTTCCATCTTCTGGGTCCTTCCATGGTGTTTTTTTGTTTGGTTTTTTTGCCACCACCAAAGAGATTGTTCTGACAGGTTCTGCCCATTTTTGGAAGGTGGTTCAGTTATTCGGTGACTGAGTCAAATGAGGTCATCTCTCTTAGCTGCCGTGTCAGACACAGGAAGAAGAGGAGACCACCAGAGTCCTGCCCAGGGACAGCCTTTCTCACGTCATAGCAGGGAGCTGGCGATCATGGAGGCTGCCTGGAGCCTGTTAGCAGGCTGGAGACTGTGTGGCTCAGCCTCTGGGCCCCTTGGAAGCCTTTGGGCTCAGCTTTTTTCAGTCCCCAGGACCAGGACTCAGAATACAGAGCTGCATATCCCAAATGCTGTTGTCAGAGATCAAATTTGGGGAATGAATAAACTGGTTTTGACCCACACTGGCAGGTCTTTATCTTCAAATGCTGGGATATTAGGCAGATGGTCTTAAGAGCTTCTTAAACACTTTAGAAATGAAAGAAAGAAAAAAATGTTCAGTTGCTCTGGGATGTTTAACAGAAAATGTACTCTGCTCATCCTATAAACCAACTCTTATGAAACCCAAACTGAAGATGAGTAGGGATTCCATTACAAAGTCTGCAGACTGATTTCCTCTGCATCTCTAGGCCCTGGGCACATGGAGCAGCAAGCAATCTGTTTTAAGACATTTTTATTTGTTCTGTTAATGACTCAGTAGTTAACTGTGACTGTACTTGGCTTCTTCTTTCAGACTGATTACTTCGTTGTCACTGTGGTGACGTGCAATTTCTCTTTCTTTATTTGAACTGTGTTCGCGTGCGTATAAATTGGTACCTCATTCTATTTCCAGACCTACCTGGTGGTTCTGTGCCTTCCCCTACTCCCTTCTCATCTTCGTATATGATGAAGTCAGAAAACTCATCATCAGGCGACGCCCTGGCGGTAATTATGGGCATTCTGACTTTGGTTGGAGGAGAAGCGGGGAGGGGCTGTAGTTCTGTTGGCTTTTTGTTTCCCTTGAGGTGTCTGGGCTCCCTCAGTGGTCAGTCTGATTAGCTAAGGTGATTGGACCAGCAAACTGACCATAGTCACATCTTCAGAATGTAGATCTCAGTTACAGTTTGAGGACTGGTCATGTTTTAGACTTTAAAATACAAACCAAGTATGATTTAGTGAAAATTTGTCAGAAATCTAAACCATCTTTCCAGGTAACTTGGTATTCCTAAAAAACATTTAAATAAGTACAGTTGAGGTCCCATGTTGAATTTGGATTTTAACACACCCTACCCCCGTCATCCTCAGGTTGGTTTTCATCCGTTTCCCTCTGTAATGCTGGAGCGTGGAAGATTCACTGTTGTGTGTCTTATCTGTCTCTTTGCCACCCACAGGCTGGGTAGAGAAGGAAACCTACTACTAGCCCCCCGTCCTGCACGCCGTGGAGCATCAGGCCACACACACTGCATCCGTCACCCACCCCCTCTTTGTGTACTTCAGTCTTGGAGTTTGGAACTCTACCCTGGTAGGAAAGCACCGCAGCATGTGGGGAAGCGAGACGTCCTGGAATGAAGCATGTAGCTCTATGGGGGGAGGGGGGAGGGCTGCCTGAAAACCATCCATCTGTGGAAATGACAGCGGGGAAGGTTTTTATGTGCCTTTTTGTTTTTGTAAAAAAGGAACACCCGGAAAGACTGAAAGAATACATTTTATATCTGGATTTTTACAAATAAAGATGGCTATTATAATGGAATTTGTCTGTGCCCTCGTCGCTTCTCTGGTACAGATGTCTGTGTGATCTGGAGCTGTGGTTTTCAACATGTGCATCCCTGACCAGCATTTTATCAGCATCACCTGGTTGCTTGCTAGGAAGGTGGGCCCAGACCCACTGAGTCAGAGATGCATCAGCAATGTGGCTTAATAAGCCCTCGGGTGATTCTGATTTACATTCAAGTTTGGAAACCACTGGCTAAGAGGAAGCATTCTGCCCATGCTCTTTTATTTGGAGTAGGTGAGTTTACCTGACATATGTTTTCTGGCTGCTGCCTGGGGTGATAGGGCTGTAACTCCACCTGCTGCTTTCGCATCTGGCTTTTTGATGGAAAAGCACCTTGCCTAAAGGACTTCCAGAGCCTCAGAGTATAATAAACTGCAGATGAGGCCCTTCTCTTCCAGTCTGAAACACAGACCTGAAGCCTTCCTGCTTTCCCTCCAGAGATCACCACCACATCTCAAGTATGTCTAGCCCAGGGCTTATCTGAGAAGCAGAAATCTATCCCACACAGTCTGCCTGGGCATGTGTGCTGAGAAGTGGTTCCCTTCCTTCCATATAATGTGTTCCTAATTTAGCATCAATTACACAATTTCAGCAAGTGGTTATGTGCCAGCAGGCACTCAAGAAAAAGGTGAAAGAGATGTGTTTACTTCAGGGTCAAGTCTGAGAACACCTCCTGCTTTCAGAGCTGCTGTAAAAGGCTCCCCTCAGTCTCAGCCATGAGTGGTGCAGAGTGCTGTTAACTGCTGGTGCTTCTCCCAGGCTGTCATTGCCAAGTGTCACCTCCAAGCAAACACAACAAGCAAACTCCTTACCTCTGGCACCAAACTGATCGTGATCTGCCAGATGATCAGTGTCTTTTCTCTGAAAAGCTTAACTCAGTCCTCATGCTTGGTTGCTGTGCATTTCCAAGCTGGGCCAATGGGGGAGAGGGCAGGAGTGACTCTTGTACACTGGGGCTGTGGTTGCTGCACCCACCCACTCCAGCCGCAGAACCCACCAGGGGCAGGTGCTCTTGGACTCTCCTTTCTTGGGGCACTTCCCCTGGGATGATCTCTACATTTGTCTGCAAGTCATCTTTAAAATGTGTCATTTGCTCAGACCAAGATAAGGAAACTAGGATGAAACTAACAGAACTAAAAGATCTTGGGATTAGAGGGTTGTGAGTCAGGTAGCAACTAGATCCTCCTGGAAGGCACTTTACTGGCCCAGCTGTGACGGCAGGGCCAGTCACACAAGACGTCTCTTGTGAGCTCAGGCTGGCACACTGGTGGTATCCATACCTCGACTCCCTGTATGTCTACTTTTGGCATCCCTGGAGAAGACCAGTGCACTTAGCTGCTGTGATGGAGGTCGTGGGCATTTCCTGATGTAAAAGATTTGAAACACTGAGACTTTAGCTTCTGATGACGGGACCCCAGAGAAAGCTAAGCCAGTGTTTCTCTGACAGCTCTAAGAAGCCCTGGTCTTCTGGGGAAACCCTGGAGGGAGCGAGGCGAAAGGCAGGCTCTGAACTTCCCACTCGATTTTCCACCAGAATATTTCTGCCCTTTACTATGTGACAATCCTTTGAATAAAAAGTTATACAGCCAAACATTTGATTTAGGAAGAGCAGGTAAGTGAGCTGCTCTTCAGGGGTAAAGCTGGCACCAAAGCCAGGCCTGCTGTGGGTTAGAGCTTTCCTAGCTTTCTAAAAGCAGGAATGCTTGGGCGGTCATTTCTACCTGTATGCTCAAACTCTCCTCCTGGCCCTGTCACTAGCAGCTAAAATCACTCCAGAGGATTCACAAGCAGCTTCTCAAAATGGCCCTCAGCACTGTCAATTCCCTACAGATCTCTGTCTCTGACCCCCCTTTTAAATGCCTTCCTAACACTTTTGACCACATACCTTTTTCAATATATGGGCCCTCACTGATATGTTCAACTTCTTAAGGTCCTTCTCAGCATTTAAATTGGAGTCTTACCCCTTTCACATCCTGACCCCTACCCCTTTCTCTAGCTATCACCCTCCCTCATGGACAAACTTCTAGAAGAGTCACTGCCACTCCTAATTGTTCACCTCCCAATCATCCCTCTGCCTCTTCCAGCTCCCATGAATACCAGTTCACAGAAATTGTCTGATTGAGGTCATTCATACTGACCTCCTGATGCGTCTTAGTCCTTCCTTGACCTCTGCTGCATCTCTTCCATCTATCACACACTTCCTGAAACCAGACCTCCCACCTTTCTGTCACTGTCTCTGTGCACTCCTTAGTTCTCAGCCCCCTCTTCACCGGCTTGACCCCTCGCTTCCTCAGGGAGGGCCTCCACACCTTCTCTCCCTGCTTCATACTCTTCCTGGCATGATTTCCAGCTCTAATCTGGTCCTCTCCTGAGCCCTGGATGTACAAATCCAGTATGTCCTGGACATCTGCATTTGTTCAGAAAGAGCACAGCATACTTGAGTCTTAGTACCAATGGCAAGCCTAAGTTTGAGGTTCCACAAATAAATATGCTTTAGGCAGTGATGACATTCAGCACCCTACTATTCAAGGCAGAAACCGGAGAGGTGAGTGAGCCCTCTCTTTTCCTGCTCTGCCCCTCACCCAATTACTGTGGATTCCAATGTTGTGGTAGAGAACGTAGACTTTGTGTCTTTTAACATAGACACAGATAGTGACCCATCACTGAATGACGAAGGGCACATAATTAAGCCTCTTTGTGCTTCCTTTACTCTAGAATATTTCAGAGCTGTTAAAAGGATTAAGTGAAATTATGCATAAAAGGGAGTCTCATAGTGGCTGCTGTTCAATAATTCATTCTCTCTACTGCCGGTGTCCTTTACATCTGGGTGCCTGAAGCAGCTTTTTGGTGGTATCCCTAATTTTTGCCTTTCTCTAATCCAGCATTTCTCAAAGTGTTTCTGGACCAGCAGCATCAGCATGTTAGAAATGCAAATTCTGATGCAGACTTACTGAATCAGAAACTGGAGATGAAACCCAGCAATCTGTTAAAAGCAGCTTTCCAGGTGATTCTGATGCACAGCAAAATCTAAGAACTAATGCTCTAATCCACCCTCCAAGCCCACATGGCTGCCCCTCTCCACCATCCATCTTCACACTGGACTCCAACACATAAACCCATTTCTGCTCAGCCATTCAAACTCCTGTGCAGTCCCCTAATGTGCCATACACCCTTTCTTCTGCCATCCTATAAGTCCCTTTGGCATTCTCCCAACCCACCCACCTTACCCCCGACCTTCATTCACTTGGCAAATCCACTCACCCTGTGAATACCCATTAGGTCTGGATCCTCACTTTTGCACACCTTAGTGTAGCATTTCCACTTCTGTTGATTGCCTGTTCCCAGATAGACTATGAGTTCCTAGATGACATGGACCAGGCTATATCCTCCCCAGCATCTAATGCTATGGATGTTTACTGAATGAATGGATGCATGCATATTTTTCTGTTGCCCAAACAGCCATCATTTTAACATTTAACTATCACTTTGAGTCTGCTTCTTGGCTTAGGGCTGCCACTTTAGCCAAGGGAAATCCATGCCCCGACTTGCTACCCATCTGTGAGTTAGGGCCTCTCCTCTCTCAAGATTTTGAAGTTAGAGAGGGTAAGAATGAGTCATGCATGGAATTAGGGTGTTAGAAAGTTGAGTGGGGACCCATGGCAAGCAAAGGTACTAGGTAAAGAGATCCACAAAGACAGAGACACCAAGAGGAACATCAGCCCCGGACCTGCCTGGTTCCAGAGCTTTTTAGTCTCCGTCCTGGGCCTCTAATGCTCTCACAAGAAACCCCTCCCTTCCCCCAACTAGACTGGAATCTCCCATCAGATAGTTGATAAGTACTCTGTATTTCTTCAAAGAACTCACAATTCTAATTATCTATATTACTCAGTTATGTAACTATTAATTTAATATCCCTTTTTTTTCCTGCTAAGCTTTATGAGGTCATAAAGCCAATCTGTTCTTTCCATGTTATCCCTGGTGCTCAGCTTAGTGCCTCACAAAGAAAACTAAGCACTTAGCACAGGGGGTCAACACTCCCTAGTGAAGGAGGAGGGCATAGAGGCAAAGGGACTTGTCCATGGTATCCTGTGGTTAAGAAGAGGAGGCAAGGCTGGAACAAGACTGGAATGGGTGGGTCTCACATTTCCCACCAGCTACGCTGTGTGCTGCCCTCCTAGATGCAAACCTGAGTGCACAGGATGTTCGGGCGTGCACAGTGGGAGGCATCTCCTGGCTGGGCTCAGGCTTGCTGGTGGGGCTACACAGGATTTGTGCCCACAGACTTTCAAGTGCTGGGTTTCCTTTTCAGCCCCAACCCCTCACCCGTGTGCCTGGAGACAGTGTAAGTCTCAGTAGTGGGTTGGGAGGCCTGGATACTGGGCGTATTAGGTGGATAATGTGGGCAAGTCATGTGGTCTCTCCAAGCCTGTCTGTAAAATGGAGGTGACCCCCGTTCCTACTTCATGAGGCTATTGTGAAGACTAAGTGAAGGAAAATGTGGAAAGGGCTAAGTACAGTGACTGGCCCTTCATCATAGTTCAACAAAAGGTCACTCACCTCCTACACCCGCCCACACACACATCTCCACCCCAAACTGTGCTCCAGATGTTTCCTGAAGATAAACCCAGGGGAACGCACTGCTGTTCCCACCTAATGGAAATAGCTACTTACTGTATAGTGGTTGTTACATGCCAGGCAATGTCCTAAACTGACCATTTCACAAGTGAAAAAACTGAGCCTCAGAGAAGTGAAGTAACTTGCCTGAAGTCACACAGCCACAAAGTGGCAGAGTTGGGCGAATCTGCCTGAACCCAGACAGGCTCGAATCCTGGGCTCCCAACATGCTAGGGCAGTTCACTGTGGTGGTAGAAAGCACTAGCAGGGGCCAAGAATAGGAGAAGGGCAGTGTTTTTATGAAAAACAACAGGGAAGGTTAGAGTTGGTGTTAAAACATAAGATCATGGAAAGTTTCTTGGAAATTAAGCACATGCTGTTGAACAGTTACTCAAATGGATTTGCCCCCAGGAGCTGCCAGGTGATCAAGCTGCAACTTGTGTAACTGGGGAGCAAGAAGGTGGGAGGCTCTAATCCCAGGCAAGCTCGGCATTGCCTCTCCTGTTAGGTGAATGGGCAGATCTGCTCCCCCAGGCTGCGGCTGTCTGCGTACAGGGATGTGTCCCTTGCCTCCTGTGGGCTGTAGAGAGGCCTCCTCTGTGTTCATGATTGTCCTTCAGCTGACAGAAGTTTTAACACTGTCCCTTCTGGCCCTGTCTTCTATAAGAAGTAGGGATCTCATCCCTTCTCATCTCTTCCCTTCCCATTTAGGACTCTGATGCAGTACAGTTAATCTGTGCATAGGAAAGAAGAGCTGTTTAAAGAGGTTATTCGGTAAATGCAGAGAATGTCTTTTTAGTATAAATCATTGTTCTATTTAAAACTGCTTGTAGGTTTTTGTTGGCGGTGTTTTTGTTTGTTTGTTTTAGAGATGTGGTCTCACTCACCATGTTGCCAGGCTGCTCGCAAACTCCTGGGCTCAAGAGATCCTCCTAACTTGGCCTCCCGAAGTGCTGGGATTATACCTATGAGCCACAGTGCCCAGCCTGGTTACAAGTTTTTAAAGTTTTGCTAAAATGACAAGCATCTGAGGACATTATTGCCAACTATATATTGTCCCAGAAACAAACATTCATCCTTTACTATAAAAATCTTCTGTGTATGGGTTCTCTCCCAAAGAAGAGACAGCAAAATGCTCACAGCCAGCTCTTCACCTGATGTGCATGTGCCAGGAGAGAAGCCCAGAGTCCTTGCTGGTCACCCAATCCAGTTCCCTTATCACTGGTGCCAACAAGGCAATGTTTTCTAAGGGAAGGGAAACCAACATTTATTGAACATGTACTACTGCCTACAGCACTATTTTGGGGACTTTTTATTTCATTTCATCCTATGAAGTAGCTAGAGGTAAATACAATCCCCACTTTGCAGAGAGGGAAATTGAGAGGTTAATAGCCTGTAAGAAGTGGTTGAGAGTATGTTTGAACACATATCTATAAGCCTTAATCTTTCCACTAGATCAAGCTGCTTCCCATTAGGGACATAAAAGAACCCTGTGTTGCCACTGGAGGTTTTTACCTCAACATACCCTAAAGCCAGAGACTCCCATATACTACTGTGGACTCATCAGATTCTTGTGGGTCCATACACTTGAAGAGCTAGCTAGGTATACTTATTCCAAATGAGTAGCTAATAGATAGGCATGGCAGAAACTTATTAGTTGTTCAACAAACCATACCCATTCTTCTTCCTAAGCACCCACCTTGAACACATTTCTCACCCCAACTTGTGGAGGTACAGCCATGTGACTGTTCTAGGCAACGGAATAGGAGCTCACCTGATGTACATATCACTTGCAGGCCTGGCCCATAAGCCCTTCCACAAAAAAGCACTCTCTTTGTATACCCACCAGATGCATGGTGGAAGAAACAGGAAGGCCCTCAAGCAACAGTTATCATCATTGGCTGTTGACTGAAATCACAGGGGAGTTTTAAATATCCCCATTGTCAGGCTGCATCCTAGACCAAATAAAACAGACACTCTGGAAGTGGAACCAGGAATCAGGACTTAACAAAGCTTTCCAGGTGATTCCAATGCGCTGCCAAGGTAAAAAATCATTGCCTCAGGCCAGGCACGGTGGCTCACGCCTGTAATCCCAGCACTTTGGGAGGCCAAGGCAGGTGGACCGCCTGACATCAGGAGTTCGAGACCAGCCTTGCTAACACAGTGAAACCCTGTCTCTACTAAAAATACAAAAAATTAGCTGGGCGTGGTGGTGGGCGCCTGCAATCCCAGCTACTCAGGAGGCTGAGGCAGGAGAATCACTTGAACCCGGAGGCAGAGGTTGCAGTGCAGTGAGCTGAGATCGCATCATTGCACTCCAGCCTGGGCAAAAAGAGCGAGACTCCATCTCAAAAAAAAAAAAAAAAAATCAAATCACTGCCTCAGAGCAATGATTCTCAAAATGTGTCCCTCAACCAGCAAGATCAGCAAAGACTGGGAACGGTTTAGAAAATGCACATCTGCAAGTCCCATCCCAGACCTACTAAGTCAGAAACTCTGGGGAATTGCATTTTAAGTTCTCCAGATGACTCTGATGCATATTGAAGTTTGAGAACCACTGCTCTAGAGGAAGTAAGTGCCAAGACAGAAGGAGCCTGGTCCTGAGCTGCTGCTTGGAGGAGGGCCATGTGGGAGAACCACTCTATCAGGAACAACATATCACACTATTGTGTGAGAAATCCACTTTTATTGTGTTAAGCCATTGACTCAATGGGTACGCATTTATGTGGCTTATGACAACATAAAAGATTGGAAGGTGGGGTCTAAGCAGTGGTGTGCAGGAGCTGGTTCACACCAGCTCATCTGTTAAATTTTCAGTAATTTTGCAAACAAGGTGACTTCTCATTGCTAATATTAAATTGGCCAAGGTTGGAATAGTTGCACCATGGAAACTGCCAAATGCTACAAACCAGGACTTGTTTTCCCAGAGAGCTGGTTGTTAAACATTAACCAGCACACCACTGGGATTAAGCATCAGACAGTAGAAAGGCAGGATGATGGTATAGTGGCCCTGGGCTGTAATGAACCATCAAACGAAATGCCATCATGTGAGGCTCCCTAGGCCCAGCCCACACTCAGGCTTCTCTTGAAAACATTGTGTCTTTGCCATGTCCTTGTATTTAGAGATTCTGGAAGCTGAGAGAGAAAGACTGTGGAACCAGAATGATGGTCAGAACTATCATTCAGGTTAAGAACTGGTGGGTTTCAAGCAGGGTTTCTCAACTGCGGCACTGTTAAGATTTTGATCAGATGAATCTGTTTGGGGGATGCTACCCTGTACATGTGCATTTTTAGCATGTTTAGCAGCCTCCCTGGGCTCTACCCACTAGATGTCATTAGCCACCCTTCTCCCTCCATTTGTGACAAGGAAAAGTATATTCAGATACTGTCAAATGTCGGTCCGCTGGAGGGCAAAATCACCCCCAGTTGAGAACTACTAATTAAGAACTACCTAGAAAGCAAGAGACACCCCCATAAGTGTGAGCTGGGCCTCAGCCTACCATCTCAACCCCATAACAATTTAGGGAAGATGCCTTTGGATTCAACTGTAATCACTTCCTATCACGTTCTATTAATCTCTTTTCCAGTGTTCCCCATCTCTCTGATCACTCCACTCCCTTCTCAACCACACAGCTCCTAGAGCCTGTACCACCGCATTAGCTCTTGGTTTGGGAGTGTCTGATGGTGACTGAAAAATATTTCAAGTGTGTTAGCTTCTCTCCTCGACACCACTGGCCTCCATCCCTCTTCAAGATAGTATGGTGCAGAGACTGAGAACACTGGTTCTAATGGCAGCTGGTCTGCCTGGATCCTTGCTCTGCCACACTTTAGCTCTGACTTTAGGCAAGTCTCTTAACCTCTCCGAGCCTCCTCCATTTCCTTGTTAATCAAATGGGTGAAAATACTATTTCCTACTTCACAGAGTTGTAGAATAAAGTGAGATAATACTCAACAAACATTGGCTACTGTTTTTCACTAAATGGATTTTAGAGCGCACCCAGAATGGTGGACCCTGTGCCACATGCTGGGGGCATGGAATTGAGCAAAACAAACACATAGGCCCACTCGCTGTTATAGTCTTGTGGGGAAGACAGTGCAATGAGCAGGTCTTAAGATGATGTGTGGTAAGTGCCAGAATAGGAAAATCCCCTGGTACCACAGAAAACCACAGGAGGAGCCTAACAAGCCTCAGGGGTTGGGAGGAGGCTCCTGGGGAAAATAAAGATGGGCTCCAGGCAGGCCCTGCTGGTTGCCTGCCAAATGTACATGCCCTCCCCTTGGTCATCCCAATTTTTCTGGACCTTTTTCCTTTACATTTTTTTCCATTTATTTACTTATAAAAATATGGAATGCTTCATGAATTTGCACGGCATCCTTGCACAGGGGTCATGGTCATCTCTGTGTGGTTCCAATTTTAGCATACGTGCTTCTTAAGCCAGCACTCTTCACTTTTTTGCACTACACTCAGCTCTTCTTCCTTTCTTTTCCTAAAAGGTAACCAACCATTTTAATGTTTATCTTCTTACTTCAATGTGTTCTTGCAACATGGGTATTGTTTTGTGTGTGTGTCTATGTACTTTTAAACTTTTATCATAAAAATTTTCTAAGGTACACAAAAGTAGAGAAGATAATATCACAAACCTCCATGTAGCCATCACCTAGTTTGAACAATTTTACCAACATTTTGCCAACTGTGTTTTATCTAGTCTCTCTACTCCATCCTTACTTCTTTCTTTCAGAAGTATTTTAAGACAATCCCAGACATCGTTTCACCCATTATACATCTCAGTATGCATGTTCAACAGAAAATGACCTTTCAATAAAGCTCATAACCACCAAGTAGATTTTTTTTTTTTTTTTTTTTTTTTTTTTTGCTATGAGTACTCCTGATCCATTGCTTCTAACTGCTGCACAGTGCTTTTTGTGTGCCCGCCCCGCATCTGACCTATTCTTTTCCACAATAATTGACACTCAAGTGGTGGGCAACTCCATTCCACCACTAATAAGACTGCAGGAACATCCTCGCTTTGTGAGAATTTCCCCTGGGACACAACTGTGGGTCACACGATATATTCATTTATATAATTTCACCAAGAAGACCAGACTGCCCTCCAGAATGGCTGCACCAGTCCACAGTCTCACCAGCAGCGTGAGGTTCCCATGTCCTCACACCCTGCCAATCATTGGAATTATCCAGCTGGCCTTTTTTCCTTTTTTTTTTTTTTTTTTTTTCCACTTTCTCAGACCTCACAGGTTTCTATTAATAATTGTTTTCAGTCTAATGTATGTAAAGTCTCATTTAAGTTCATATTGTTGATGATTAACAATGATTTTGAGCATTTTATCATATTTTGTAAGATTTTAGGGTTAATTCTTCTATAAATTGCATGTTCATATCTTTTACTAATTTTTCTATGGGGTTGCTGTCTTTTTCCTGATTTGTAGGAATTTCTTGTATATTCTAGATATTAGTCAGTTTTAGATATTGCAAGCATCTTCTCCCATTCTATCATTTGGTCCTACTTTTTGATCACTTTTGTATCCACCTTTCTCTCCCACCTTCAGCTCCAGGGGGATCTCCTGCTCAGTCTCATCTACTCATGAGACTCCTATACCCTCTTGCCAGTGATGGATTTAGGAATACAGTTGTGACCAATTCTCTACTGAGAGAGTGAATTCAGCCAGAGGGCTTCCAAGAAAAATTTCTTCACTCCTCAGAGACATGAGAAGATCTAGTCTCTTGTCTCTCCTCCCACTGAGTGTTCTCTGGATATGACATGGAGCTTCTGTAACCATCTTACTACCAGTTTGAGGATAAAACCCACTGTGAAGGCATGGTACTGTTGGTGGCAGGGTTGAGCCACTGTATTAACCACCCTGGGGCCTGCAACGCCTCTAGTCTTCCCTTTAAGTGAGATAATAAATGTCCTCCTCGTCTAAGTTAGATTGAGCCAGGGTTTCTGACACTTGCAGTGAGAAGGATACGGACAGACGCAGCCTCTAAGCCAGGAGTTTCTGAATCTTTTTTTTTTTTTTTAATCACAATCACCAGTAAGAATTTGGCTTTTTATATCATGATCCAGTATACACATAACTGAAACAACACTTAACTTCATGGTGTCCAGTGTGCTCAGATAGCCTCTTTTCTATTTCCTTTGTTCTTTTGGTTTTGTTTTTTTGGAGGGTATGGGGGACAGTAATGCTCGATGTAACCTACTAAATTAATTACACAAGCTACTAATGGGTCATGACCCACAGCTTGAAAAACATTGCTCTGGGTTTTAGGCCTCTGAAGTGAGGCCTATAAGAATAATGGGCTTTAGTCAAGTAAGATCTGGAGCGGGGAGCGAGGATGGTGGGGAGGATGTTTTCTAGGAAAGAATACTGTAAAGAAGCCCTCAGCAGGATGGGGCCAATCAGATACCTCCCTCCCCCAAGGGTGACCACAGGGTGAGCCCTTGATAAACCTTTGTTGATTGGTTGTATTCCCTCCCACAGCTCTCCTCCCAGGGTGCCTTTCTGCAGCCTTATTCTATGAATAGATGAGAGCTTTTATCTCCCCTCTGCCTAACCCTCAGAACTCCGGAGAAGGGCGGCGGGTGGGGGGATCCCTGAAGTCGGCTAATTAGAGATGGCTGGGAGGATTACCAGGGCCTTGCTCTGGCAGCTGTGCCCACCTCTAAATTCAATATCCAGAACCTGCAGAGAAAGGGCTCACCTTGAGAAGCCCCGAGACAAAGCAGGAGACAGATAGGGTTTGTTCTCAACAGAGCACTCACCCTCTGAATACAGTTTTTGTTTAAGCCCCAAGGCTGGGAACATTCCACAGCCTGGCAAACTCCCTGTCTCCTCAAGGTCAGTCCTTCCTCAGCATTCCTCTTTGGAAACGTCTCCCACGGCTGGCCCTGCTCCTGCCCCCTGGCTTTGGGGGCAGTTATATAATTCTTAGGAAGACCTAGAAATACAAGCATATGGTGTCCTCAATTCCCAGCACAGACTTGCTGCTTCACATTTTTAGCTGGTGCTGAGAGACTGGCTTTCACACACAGACACACACACGTACACATCCCTGACTCATAACTACATCTCTGCTGCAGTATTGCAGATTTTTAAAAAATTAAATCCTACCTCTGGAGCCACATAAGGGTGAAAGCATAGGACGTTTTGTCCCAGTAACTGTGAGGATGGAAAGGCCATATCAGGGCCACTGCAGGGCCAGGGGTCCTAGCACCCCTGGCTTTGGCTATGAGGGTTTGGTTGCTTGTAGCTGAATTCCCTAACCAAAGCCTGTCATGTGTGGTGCCAAGCTCACAAACTCAGCATGCATCTATTACATGTTTGCAATGACTAAAAGATTAGGGAAGAAAGCCTGGTTTGTGGGGATCAGGGATACTTAGAAAATATGTTCTGCAAAATGTTTTATTAGAGGTTCTGAAAATTAAGACACAGAAAGCATTTTACTTAATGAAGAAAATAGGGTAAATATGTTCAAAGGAGTATAGTTGTTAAAAGCAAACTGTTTAGAGTCAAGGTCAACCCAGATTCACTTTCTGGTTCTCTGCAGCTTACTAGCTGTGACCTTCAACAAGTCTCTCTTAACCTGAGTCTTAGTTTTCCAATATGTAAAATGGACAGAGCATTGTGAGAGTGGCTGTAAGGATTAAATGAGATCAGAGACTTTAGCACCATGACTGTAAAGACAAAGGGCTCTATAAATGTAGCTGGTACTACAATTCACTTTTTTTTTTTTTTTTAGACAAGAACTGACTCTGTCACCCAGGCTGGAGTGCACTGGCGTGATTACAGCTCACGGCAGCCTCGACCTGACAGGTTCAAGCCATCCTCCCACCTCAGCCTCCAGAGTAACTGGGACTACAGGCATGAGCTACCATATCCTGCTAATTTTTGTATTTTTTGTAGAGATGGGGTTTTTCCATGTTGCCAGGCTGGTTTCAAACTTCTGGGCTCAAGCAATCTGCCTGCCGTGGCCTCCTAAAGTGTTGGGATTACAGGCAAATGAGCCACCACGCCAGCCCACAATTCACTTTTAACACAAGTGAAACACATGTCATTAGACAATGGAATAGACTTATGCTAATTTTCTTTTCTCTCTTACTTTACACAGTCTGATTTCCTGAAGAGAGGAGGTGGGAGTAAGCTAATCAGGCCCTGAGTTAGCTGTCTCCAAGAAGCTTAGAGTGTCCCACTTACCTACGGGTTGCAGGGCCTGCACTGCCAGTAGGGCTGGCTTTTAGGGGTGCTGCTGTTGGTGTGTGCTGTACTTGTTTTCTAGGATTGGGACAAGCATCCTAGAGCTCCTGGCTTTAAAGGCCAGGTCTGGGAACTGATGGGTGCAGCAAATGCAAACAGACAGGAAACAGGCCAAAGAGGAGATTCATTCACAGAAGAGGGCCCTGGTACAGTACTGCTGAGGTTTTGCTGCGGCCTGGACGCGGCTGGCTCCTTCGACTTACACAATATGTCTTCTCTCTCTCTTCACCTGCACTTATAAGAATCGGTGCTAAGCATATGTGCCTACCACAGTGCAGCCTGTAGATTATCTAGTGAAGAAAGAATTGCTGCCATTTCCCAAATATTAAACGCCAGGTTCTGCCTATGCGTAATTTTCTCAATCTTCACAACACACCTGCTAACTCCAGTTTACAAATGAGGAGACGTACCGGCCGGCTGTTGCAGGCGTCTGGTTTTAAGGGCAGTGGCAGTAGGGAAAATGATTTATTTTAGCATCAGCCACTGTGCTAATCCCTTTAGATATCATCTCATTTAATCCTTTTAACAACCCTGAAGCATTATCCTTATTCTAAAGGGACTTCAGACCTCTCTGCCGTCCACACTGTGCCCTGCTCGGTGCAGGAGTGTAGACTGGCACTGTTCCGTCTGGTGGTCTCCCCGACAGGGGCTCACCTGGAAACTGACCTTTGGGCTGGGACTGTGCCTCTGTACTTAGGCTGGCAGCCCATATTAGGACAGGGCACCGTGAAAAGCACTTTCTTACCGCATATGCACGATTTCACTCGGCCCTCACACAGCCCACGAGGTGGGCACTGCCACAGTGCCACCTCACAGGCAAGGAGGCCAGGCCCAAGCCCTGAGGACGCGCCGCTCAGGTGGAAGCCTCCTGGTAGCTCGCGGCAGCCTGGGGGCGCGCGGATTCGTCTCTGCGCTACGGCGGCTGCCGAGGACCATCCCGCGGAGGCGGCGCTTGGCGGCGGGTCCCCGGCCTGAGGCTGAGTGACGCTTCCAAGCCCGGCCAGACCTACGTCTGCAAGAAGAGCAGAGGGTCCTCAGTCGGGAGCGGACCCCTCTGCGGCCCCAGCCGGCCCTGCCTGCAGCCGCCACCTGAGCGTGGGCGCGGCTGCTATCTCCCACCCGCGCGTCGGCCAGTAAAGGGCTCCGTGCTTAAACATCATTCATTACAGAAGTATTGCAGCCGTCACACGGCATTTTAAAAACACGAATGATGATAAATGACTTTAACACTGCTTCCAATTCTGCCCCAAGCACAGCATCATTACCATTTGCATGCGTTTCACTTCATTCGATTTCCATGTGTATGGATTTGTTTCTACACAGCTGTGGTAAAACGCACATAATAACCTGAATCCAGGGTTGTTTTCCACTTTGTAACATGAACATTTTCACTGTGTTATTACAAACGCTTCCTACCTATAATTTTTAATGGCAGGACTTTAAAAAATTGGGTTGATAACGCTGTCACTTCTCTCAGCATCTCGCAAATGTTTAACATTGAAGTGGCTTCCAAAGCTTCACCTTTATAAATTATTCCTTTTTTTTTTTTTTTTTTTTTTTTTTTGAGGTAGAGTCTCGCTCTTGCCGCACAGGCTGGAGTGCAGTGGCGCGATCTCAGCTCACTGCAAGCTCCGCCTCCCAGGTTCAAGAGATTCTCCTGCCTCAGCCTCCCCAGTAGCTGGGATTACAGGCATCTGCCACCACGCCCACCTAATTTTTGTACTTTTAGTAGAGACGGGGTTTCACCATGTTGGCCAGGCTGGTCTCGAACTTCTGACCTCAAGTGCTTCCCCCTCAACACCGCCTCGGCCTCCCAAAGTGCTGGGATTACAGGCGTGAGCCAGGGCGCCTGGCCCATTCTTGTGTATAAAGTCCTTTCAGTATTGAGATCAGTTTCCTTAGCTTACATTCACAGGAGTGAAAGTGCTAGGTCAGAGTGTGAACATTTAAAAGCTTTCGGTATTATTGCCAAATGGCTTTTCACAGGTGACTTAGGGAGGTTTTGGTACTTGGAGCATTGCTACTTATATCCCATTTTTTTCCCCCAGGAAAACATCTAAAATGTGCTTTCATTGAGAGATAGTGACCCTTTCTGAGAGTGTCTACATTTAATTGAGATCAGAGCTTGAAGTTGAAAATTTTGTGCCCTAATAGTGGGCCTTCAGACATCAGAAAACAGGGTAGGAAGGTTCTCACGGGTTAGGATTTTTCTGGTGACCCTGAATCAGGGAGCCACTTATTCTGCTTTCACTTAAGGCTAAACCTAGACTCCCAGCCCTGTGTAGAGTTCTGAGGGACGCCAGGGTCATAATGCTGGTGGTACAGAGTTCGTCTGGAAGAAGTGAAATAATTTATGAATTCACAGAATATTGATCATGATATCCTTCCTCCTCTAGATGACAAGGTAATAAAGAATAATGAGATGTGATCATGGGAAATAGCCACCATGAGCAGCAGCCACCAAGGCACATAAACACTGTGGAATTGACCCTGCTGTCAGCATGTGGGTTTCTGGGGTGAGAGATTAAACCAAACTCAGTCCAGCTTCTTGTTTACTCTGTGTAAATCTACTTACTGTCAGGAATCTTCAGGCCAGTGTTGCCACCACTTGTTCTGTCTGTGATTCCAGTGATGAGTAGGAGGTGACCGGCAGGCAGACTGTCTCCCTATAGGTAGGGAGCCTCAGAGTTCTGCAGAGACTGGGGTATAGGTAGAAGATGAAAAAATATCCTTTCTGAATCAACTCTTTGCCTGCCTGGGAAAATCCCTACATTTCCTACCCACACTTTCTCTGCTCTAGGACCTAAGCCTTGGAGAGTTCCCCCCAGTTCATTGACCAGCTCCCTACACTAGAGTCCTTTTGTAGTGGGCATTGGGATGCACCACTCAGATTTCTCTTTAGGATTGGTGAACTTATTCCCTCAAGCTGCTGGGGATTTGCTGGCAGACAGACTTCTCCAGGAAGTGCCTTAGCTGAAGAGAGATGCCTCACTCAAGGTCACACCCCGTTCCCCTTCCTGGAGCAGCCCACATCCAATGAGCTTTACTGGTCTAGCACCCTCACCCCACCTTCAGAGTTCCCTGTGGGGTCAGCAGATACCTTTGCTGAGACTGCTTTGCAGTCCAACTTCTCTCTCTGCACAAATTGTTTATCATTTTCCTTCTGTTTCGAAGGTGTCAATCCGAAGACCACTCCTAATAAATGTTCTTCATGGAAGTTTCCATTTCTGTGTTGGCTTCTGGGAAACTCAGCCTGTGACACCAATCCCACATGAAATATTTATGTGCTACTCCCTGAGTCCCTTGTTTGATAAACATTATCTAGCAATAACATGGGGATAAGGTCACAACTCAAAATAGGCTAGCTTACAGCTTTGCAGCTTGTTTTGTGTCACTTCTTTTTTTCTGATTCTCACGAGCCCTGTCACACTACAACTCCTATTTCTAGGTGTGGAAGACAGAATAATGGCCCCCAAAGAGGACTGCATCCTAATCCCCAGAACCTCTGTATATGTTAATTACATGGCATAGGGAAATTAGGATTGCAGATAGAATTAAGGTTGATAATCAAGTGATCTTAAAATAGGAAGATTATACTGAATTTAACAGGCTCAATGTAATCACAAGGATCCTTAGACGTGGAAGAGGGAGGCAGAAGAGAATCAGAGTGAGATGTGACTATGGAAGAGAATCAGGGAGATGTGAAAAGTACTCACTCGCCAGATGGAAGAAGGGGTCATAAACCAAGGAATAAATGTGGCCTCCAGAAAATGTGAAAGGCAAGGAAATGGATTCTTCCCTAGAGCCTCCAGAAAGAAGTGCAGCCCTGCCAACTCCTTTATTCTAGCCCATGTCAGAGCTCTAGCCTGAAAAACTGTAAAATAATACATTTATGTTGTTTTGAGCCATTTAATTTGTAGTAACTTGTTACAGCAGCAATAGGAGACTAAGACACTGGGCAAATCTGCTTCCTTCCCAAGGGCTCACTTATAGGTGAGGCCGCAGCAGGAATAGTGAGGAGGAAGCAGTTGGAACAGAACAACCTCTCACATGAGTAACGCTTGGCCCTCCTGTCTTGATGCTACCATGAAAGAAGAAAGCATCTAATATTTCTCTATAATCTACCTCTTTAAAGTGAAATAATAAATCTGAGAATTTTAGCAGTAGAAAAAAGGATAAAGTTCATCTTTATCAATGACTTTCAAGGTTTCATTTTGCAGAGGAACATTTTTTAAAAATAGGGAATCACAGACATACAGTATCTAAGACATAAAAGTGGAGCTATCCTGATTGAAGCCCAAGGCCCATGGCCTTTTGCCTCCCCTGAGGAACTCTAACTTTCGCCTCCCATAAGGAACTGAGGACGAAGGGCAAAAACCATCCACCTAGGACACTTGGCCCCTGGACTAGTTAACAGCAAAACAAAAATTAGAACTCAAGTCTCTACCTCAGCCCAGTGCCTAGGCAAAGAGATTGACTATAGACTGTTCTCAGAACACTTGTGTGACAGGCTTCGCTGGTCAATGAGATTTCTGCAGCATCACAGGACATCTGTGAATTTCCTATGGACAGATCTACACCTCTTCTTACATGTTTCTTGTGGATGTTTCACTTTGTTATACACTGGATCTTCACACCTAGAGCCAGTCCCACTGGAGATGTGAAATAAGCAGCTTACTACATGATGTGACTGTGTGACAACACAGTCATCTGACTCCAAAGCCCTCCCCCAGCAGTCCGCCAAGATGCCTGACACTCTACCATTGGAGTCACTAAGGTATTGCCTCCAAAAGCCTCCCTTCAAAATTTAAGTACATTTCATTGATTGCAAGGCTCACACTGTATCATTTCTAAACATCAGGGCCTAACAAATCTCTGGATTCTTTTTTTTTTAATAGTACATAAATGAATGTAGCATCTTGCAATCAATGTCATTTTAGATTTGAGGAAATATGGTATGTGACTTGGGCGAATGATAAATAAATTAACCCATTAACACCTTTGAAGGTTGAAGCAGATCAGAGTCCTCAAAGAATGGAGATAGGAGTGTGTGTGCATGTGTGAGTGTGTATGTGTGCAAGGTACAGTCTCCGCACTAGGAAGGATCTGAGCAGACAAGAACAAACACAACAGGGAAGTGAGGGAGACATGGGAAAGGTTTCTTGGGCTGTGTGGAGTTTATATTCTGACATAGAAATTGAATAAATTAAGATCCTCATTTGGAGACATGGGAAGAGGTTTTTTGGATTGTGTAAAGTTTATATTCTGACATAAGAAATTGAATAAATTAAGATCCTCATTTGTTCTTGGCAGCAAATGAGATTCCAAAATGGTTGCTAGAGTTATGTTACAATGACATTCCTTATTTCAGAGTCTATAATCAAGCAAATCAAGTTAATCAAGTAAATATAAAATATATAGTTTTAAATGTAACTCATTCGTTCTACCAAATGGACATACTCATCATTTCTCTGTACTGGCTAAAAATCAGATGGTCGCTAACATGAGCCTTAAAGAGTAACAGCTGGTCAACTAGACTTTTGTTTGTCCAATAGTTCATTTGGCTAAATGAACTATTAATTCATTTCACCAGCATCTTCTGACTTAATCAAAGGTCAGCAGCCCAAAGGTATTTGCCAATCCTAGGATGACATTTAAGATCTAAAAAATAAAAATATACTTTTGAAATACAGACATGCATTCATTAACTAATAATTATGATGAAGACAAGAGTTTATTATTTAAACAATTTTGTTTGAGAACAGAAGGAGAAACCAAAATTGCAATCCAGGGACTTGTTATTTCGTCTTCCCTGCTGCAAAAATTAGCTATCACTTGGTGTCCAGCCAAGGCCATGAAGTCCCACTTTGCTTGCCTTTCATTATAAATTTGGAGATGTGCTCCTCTGGAAAACAAATTGGCACTAACATATAATAAAATTCTCTGCAAAAGGACAACAGACCTTTACAAATCACACAGAGGAAAAACAACAGTTTTCTGCTAAAAAAAAATTCATCATGTCACTGTCTGTAATTCACCAATATGGGTGCAAATGCTTGGAATATTTTTATGTTTGGCAGAAAAGATAAAGGTCTAAAGAAGAAATATCACTGATGGCTTAACTGAACAGAACATAATGAACTGAAAATCTCTCAATTTTAGCAGCTCCCTCTTCAGCCCTTAGAGCACTCCCAGTAGTGGTGCAAACCCTGTACTTCCTGCAGAAGCTACTGGCGTTTAGCAATGTGCTAGCTGATCTGAGGGAAGGCACAGGGAGATACAGAGATGCAGAGGTTGACCACTGAATGCAGCCCTAAGTGAGCAAATGGATGGAGAGAGCTCAAAATCTTGCAAACAGGTACCATTTGTGAAATCAGTTCCCCTTGTTTCAAACTCATTAATGGTGAGTTCCTGTATGCTGAGTTTCTGCAGAACATAGCCCATCTGGTTAGAAAAATGCCTACACCATAACTCTGCAGACATTTTCTAAAAACATACCATGTGCAAGGCATTGAATGGGGCACCATGAAGGATACATATTGACAATGTAGAGTATACCTGCCCCCAGGGAGCTCACCATCCATGGTAGAGACAGAAATACCACAATAGGAAGATGAGCAGGGCGACTGTGCTGTCACCCAGCCACAAAGGATAATGGGTGTGATGGGAGTCACAGAAGGGGGGAGTTGCATCCTGATGCTGGATGGTGGGAAGAATGGAGATGATGTTCGGTCCACATCTTAACAGAAGAGTAGAATTTTAACAGGGAATGACGAAGAAAGTTCATTTAGGGCAGAAGACACAGCATGAACAAAAGAGATGATTGCAGGAAAATGCAGGGGTGTTTAGAGCAAAGGTGAGTTACTTGGGGTGATAGTGATGGAAAAAAAGAGGCTGGATTGTGCTGGTTTGCCCAGATGTTGTCTGGCAGGACTGAGGAAACTGGGAAGCTGTGGAACAGGGGCATATACTATCAGGTCACACCATGTGTCTTTGCCACCAATCCATCCTTCACGGGCTCAGAAGAAGGAGGAGTAAATGCCTGTGATAGCCTGATTTTCTAGCAATTACAGGAATCACTGCCCTGCACGTGGTCTGACCTCATGCCTTAGCCTTCATCTACAGAAACTAAGGCTTTATTGTAGTCTAGCAGCCACCACAACAAGCCCACTTACAATCAAAACGCCCCCTGGGATACCAGCCAAAGGGAGCAATGAGGGCAGAGCCCAGCCAACTGAGTGATGCTCATCCACCCCTCAACTTGGAGTTGAATTCACAGAGGTAAGCCCCATATTACATTTAGAACATTTTCAACACCCCAAAAAGAAATTCTATGCCTCTTACCCCCTCGGTTCTATCTACCACCTCCTCAACCCTAGGCAACCACTAGATCTACTTTTTGTCTATAAAAATCTATAGAGATTTGTCTATTCTGAGCATCCCATGTAAGTGGGATCATGCAATAACACCCTTTGCATCTGGTTAGTTTCACTTCACAGAATGCTTTCAAGGTTTATCTATGCTGCAGCATCTAGCAGTATTTTATTCCTTTTTCATGGTCAAATAATATTTCACTATGGATACATCTCATTTTATTAATCCATTCATCAGTTGATGGATATTTGGGTTGTTTTGCTTTTTGTTCATTATGAATAATTCTGCTATGAACACTTATGTACAAGTTTTGTGTGGACATATGTTTTCAATTATCTTGGGTGCATATATATGAAAGTGGAATTGCTGGGTCTTTTCTTCTCCATTCCCATTTCTTCTAGCACTTAACATGCATATCTATTAAACGAATAAATATCTGTTGAATGAATGAATAAAAGCATCTCATCTTCTTAGAAGACTTTTTGGCAGTTAACTACAAAACACACCAACATTAACAACTACAATTGGCAGTTAAGCCTTGTCACAGTTCGCTTTGTGGCTTATTTAGGTTGAGGTAAGCCGGGGACTCCTCTCACCTGCCTGATCCTTCTTTTGAAGCTGAGGAAGCTGGGGTGGGTAAGCAGAGTGAGCATGGACCTCCCCAAATCACCCAGGAAGACAGAAGCTTATCTCAACTCTGGCAGGTTCTCAGAGCAGCAAAGGCCCCAGAATCTGGCTGACTCACTCCAGAAGACGGAGCTGCCAGGAGCCTAGTCAGCCACGATGGGGCTTCACAAGGATGGCACCTCCATGCTGGGCTGTGGGATGAGGACAAGAAGGGACAGGGGCTGCATTCCCACCGACCCACCAATCTAAAGATGCTCAGGGCCTGGTGTGTGTGTATGTGGGGAGGTAGGGGTGGTGGCCTAGGGCACATGCAACTGTGTGCACTTAGTATTCCTATGAGTATGCTGCTGCCCACAACCCAAGGGTTATTATCAGTCATAAAGGGACACATGGAGACTTGGAATTCTTATCCAGACAGCAGATGCCACGGTGAGGCCTTAGCCCATACCTCGCGCACCCTCCACGCTCCTGCCCAGCCAGCACCGGGCTGCTCAGCAGGACAGCACAAGCACCGGACAAACTGCTTTGGCAGCTGTAACCCAGATTTATTCAGGGCAATGGGCAGCTAGGCAGGTTCCCTCCCAGCTGGTGCTGGGTAGGGCCGTGCCCTTCCATGGTTATCCCTATGGCATGCCAGGCTGGGTCAGACTCCTCACAGATGGTCTGGCAACACTTACTCTGACCCAGCACACAGCTTCTGGGGTTCATTGGTCCAAGCAGAGCTACAACAAGCGGCTTGGATTTCTAGGGAAGGAGCAGAAGGAAACTCCTCCTGCCACCCCTTGCCACCCCCTTTCCTCCTCCTATTGACTTTCCATCTGCCCTTCAAGGCCCAGCTGCCCACACACAGCTCCTGCCTCTTGTCATTGTGGGGCCCACATGGACACCCCCTCCTTCCTGTGCTCTCTCATAGTTTGATGGGCTATTTTCTCTCCAGCAAGACTAAAATCCTTAAGGCAAAGAATAGTTCTCCTTCCATAACAGCTTTTTTGAGACTTTCAGAACAGAGCCCCCAATTCAGAATTCAACAAAAACATTTTCTCAGCCTCATCGAGCCACTTTCATGTCTGATAGCCATACCCACTGGCCTGGCCCTTACTCAATACCTCGATGGTTCATTCAGCATGTAGCCAATATTTCATGCCTAAATAAGAACAGTCATGTTTTTAAGATGTCAAAAGGAGCACATGTTCAACAGAGAAAATACAAAAGCATTAAAAAAAAAACTACCCATCACCCCACATGCAGAAGTAACTCCTATAAAATGTTGGTGTGTATGTTCCTCTTATTTTTCTACTTGTGTTTATTACTTTTTTCAAAATTGTGATTCAAATGTGCATGCTGTTTTACAACAAACATTATGAATATAGCATAGTGCTATTTGATTGGATTTTTTGCAATTTTAATGGCTATGTAATATTCTATCACATGGATGTCATGTGTTTTATTTAATCAGTGTTTAATTGTTCCTTATATTGGTTGCTTTCCATTTCAAAATTTATAAATAATGCCATGATGAATAATCTTATACAGAAATAATTTTGCACACTTCTGAATATTCTTTTAGGATACTATGGGATCAAAAATTATAAACTTCTTCAAATTTTTTTTAATTTCCTTTAAAATAGAGACAGGGTATCATTATGTTACCCAGGCTAGTCTCAATCTCCTGGCCTCAAGCGATCCTCCCACCTCAGGCTCCCAAAGTGCTAGGACTATAGGCATGAGCCACTATTCCTAGCCAAACATTTTTAAAGCTTCTTAAACTCATTGCCTAATTGCCCATCAGATGAGTTATAGCAATTTACACTCCTACTGAATTTGCCTGCAACAGTTTGTAATAGGCATCTTCCGATTGGAATCCTCAAAATTAAGAGAGGACAAGGGTTGAGCAGGTCCAGTGATATCAAAAGGTGGAGTAAGAAAAAGTAATACCCAGGCACAATGCTATGCAGAACGGAGAGCTATGTGTTCACAAAAATACCTATATTCGTCAAGAAAATGTTACACCATCCCACACACTCCCTACCCCCAGTGTCCTCTGCTGTAAGAGGCAGGCAAATATATAACACATTTTAGAAAGTGTTCCTTCCAAAGCCAGCACAAAAGCAAGCGTCCTTTCAGTGGCAGAGCGAGGAGGAATCTCAGTGTCAGGAATCCTGAGTCTCAAGGCCCAGCTTGTCTGCCATTCCCACAGAAACATACCCATTGGGTGCCTTCAGCCTGACCCTCAGTTTCCCCATCCAAAAGTTACAAAGATTATGAGAAGCTACACAGTGGGATTATGTGAGCGTCAAACATGATCAAGTAGGCCAAAATACTTTGTAAACAGTCAAACGCTGACCTTATTGCTAAGACTGAATGCTTGAAGGGGTAAGCACTATTCACTTGAGAGAAAGACGTTCTTCCCTGGAGACACTGGAAGGACAGAGCGCTGCTGCAGCATCCCCACAGCACCTAAGAATACAGGAGAGTCGCTATCAGCGACTCTTTTCCACATTGCAGAGACTGAATAAGAACTAGTTTCTGTAAGTCACAGGAGGAGAAAGAAAAGACCTTTGCCTATTTAAATTCCGGCCCACAAGGTTCTGCTTTAGACATGGCCAATTCAAGGTTTTTCTTGGTCCTTCATGTCATGGGGATTTAACTGCTCTACATTTGCAGGAAGCTTAATTGGCTCCGTTGCTAGAGGATCTGCTCCTACCATTTTCCTTTGCATTCGTGGCAGGCCTCAGAGGAAAAGCTGGAAATAATAATGCTGCAAGGTGAAATGAGGCGATGTGCTGGAAATTGCTTGGAAGAGTATAAAATACTAGGCAAAGGTAAGGTCTGATTATCACCCCTGGTGTGGAAGCACTAGCTATGCAGGAGAGCCTGTGTAGCAGTCAGGTGAATTCCAGTGCCAGATCCATGTGGTGTTAAGTCCTGGCTCTGTCCCCTACAAAGTGCACAACAATGGGCACAGTATTTTACCCACAAACCCTTGTTTCCTCCTCTTTCCAGCACCTTCAGCTCCCTGAACGTGTCTTTGTTCATGTGTTTGCTAACTACCTTCTTCCACAGAAGCAAGCTCTAGGAGGCAGGGAGATTTTCAGCCTTGTTGACTGGAAGATCCCAAGACAAGGAAGAGCGCCTGCCTCCAAAATTACTTGTCAAACAAATGAGTGCCTCTGGCACTCCCTTAGGACACTGTCTCCAGGAATTCTGTTTTGTCCCTCCAACCACTTCAAGGACTCAGCTTGATGTCTAGAATAAGGGTGACAAGTTAGGGTTGTCGGTGGGTGATAAGAGGATGGGCAAGGAGGGGGCACCACTGGAAAAATAATTAACCTACGTGAGCTCACAGCAACTTCCTTCAGGAAACTTGACCCACTCCTTTTTTCAAAAAAAAATAGCCACTAAAAGGATTGTGATTTTAGCATGGAATCTCTGTGGGCAATAATCATTCCTAAAAGGGAGTGTTAATTTTAGATTGAAAAATGCTCTTTGCTTTTGAAGAACATATACTCAATAAACATAATGTTTCCACTGGAAAAAAAAAAAAGATGAATAGACTAACTGCAAACCAGAAAAGCTTAATTCTTCAAATGTATATGGCCCCATACAGGCCAAGGCAGTCTCTGTGCCGGGATAGCAGTTCCCACTTCAGGCCTCCCTCCCTCTCTGCACCTCTGGAGAAAAGGCAGCTGGCTGTGGCCAGGCAGGGTGCAAGGAAGCCAGCCTCTCCTGATAGAAATTTGTGCGGGATACAAGTGCTGAGTCAGACCTGGGCTCTGCATCCAGGCCAGGACCTCACACTCACCAGCAGCTGTCAGGCGTAGGGATCCGCTCAGGACCAGTTCTGCTCTGCATCTACATTCCTAGCAACATATGTTGAGTGAATGATGGAGGAGAAGCCAGCTTGAATTAATGAGTGAATGAATGAATGGATGTGTGTTGAGGATGTGTGTGATGTGCCAAGTACTGCAGCAAGCACTGTCACCTACTTCATCATCTGCACAGCAATTCTGTGAAGTGGATGATCATGCCTATTCAAGGTCAGATAACTCAGGCAGTTTGCCAAAGAACTAACCCAGGACTCAACCCATTGTTTGGACCTACCAAATAGCTGATAAATCTCAATTTTGGGCTTACTACATGAGGAGTTCATAAGTACTTTAATCCTTTCTTTCTTTTCCTTCCTTCCTTCCTTCTTTTCTTATTTCCTTCCTTCCTTCCTTCTTTTCTTCTTTCCTTCCTTCCTTCCTTCCTTCCTTCCTTCCTTCCTTTCTTTCTTTCTTTCTTTCTTTCTTTCTTTCTTTCTTTCTTTCTTTCTTTCTTTCTTTCTTTCTTTCTTTCCTTTCTTTCTCCTTCCTTCCTTCCCTCCTTCCTTCCTTCCTTCCTTCTTTCCTTCCTTCCTTCCTTCTTTCTTTCTTCCTCTTTCTTTTGAGACAGAGTCTTGCTCTGTCACCCAGACTGGAGCGCACTGGTGTGATCATGGCTCACTGCAGCCTCGGCCTTCCAGACTCAGGCAGTCCTTCCACCTCAGCCTCCCAAGTAGCTAGAACTATAGGCAGTGCATGCACCACCACTCCCAACTAATTTGTTTTTTTGTAGAGATGAGGGGTCTCGCCATGCTGCCCAGGCTGGTCTCAAACTCCTGGGCTCAAGCAATCCTCCCATCTCAGCCTCCCAAAGTGCTGGGATTTTAGGCATGAGCCACTGCACAGAGCCTTTTTTTTTTTTTTTCCCAAAATGGTTGTAGGAAAGGAAGAGTGTCAGCACTATTATCTGAACCTAGAGAGGGTCTCTTGGCACTGTGCATGTGCTGTGGGATCTACAGTGAAAAAACTTGAGAGAGATAGTTACTGTATTAAACAAAAGAGTTGGGATCCAGAAGATCTTGAAGGTTTGAAGGAGGAGCTGGAATTAAAGTAATGCCCCACCCCGAATTTTTTCAATTACAAAAATCAAACCAATTCACTTAAAGTCCTGTCAGAGTCATTAACCTAACTCTATACAGAGGGAGGAGGAGAGCTTGCAAGAATCAGTAGTGATTCTTGTCATTAATTGGCTATGTCATAGCACTTACCCTGTGGTAGTCTAATTATCAGAGGGAGGGGCAGGGGCAGGAAAGGGCTGAGTACAAGATCAAGATTAATGTAGCTGTAGGGTAGTCCTCAAGGCCAGTAGGCCAAACTACAGCATTTGGTAGGTGCCTGAGGAAATTATAGGAGTTACATGGTCATTGCAGGTTCTATCTCATTGTTCCCATCTTATAAAGATGTAGCGAGGATTAGGTGAAATAATATATTAAGAACTTAAAGATGCATGGTACATAATAGTTAATAAATATTAGTCATTGCTATTTTTTCTAAGTCTTCCATGTTATAAATTTCTATGATGTGTATTTTTATTTACATGAAGTATTTTCCTCTTCAGGTTTATTTTCTTTAGCTAAATTTTCAAAAGTGAGATACCTGAATGAAAGGGTACAGGCACCCTTAGATCTCATGATAGTTCATACATATTACCAAATTGCTTTCCTAAATCATTAGAATGATATATGCCATGACCAGCCCCAAGGGAACCATCACTAGCGCTGGGTATTTTTTTTTTTTTCTTTTTTGAGATAGAGTCTTGCTCTGTCGCCCAGGCTGGAGTGCAATGAATGCAACCCTCTACCTCCCTGGTTCAAGTGATTCTCCTGCCTCAGTGCCCCGAGTAACTGGGATTACAGGCGTATGCCACCACACCCAGCAAATTTTTACATTTTTAGTAGAGACAGGGTTTTGCCATGTTAGCCAGGCTGGTCTCGAGTTCCTGACCTCAGGTGATTCACCCGACTCAGCTTCCCAAAGTGCTAGGATTACATGCATGAGCCACCATGCCCGGCCACACTGGGTATTAGTATTGATTTGTATTTATAATAATTGGATTGATTTTTAGGGTTGATCCTTCTACAAATACCCATCCAGAGAAACAGCAGACTGGGTTTAGCTGGATACAGGGCAGGGCCAACCAACCAACTAGAATGAAACCAAAGGCAGGAAAGGGCCTCTCAGGTCAGGGAAGACTGATAAGAAAACTAGCAAGGATATGACCATTCTCAGGTGCTCACGGCAGGAAGGAGTGGAGCCATAAGATGCACATTGACCCCCCACCAAGAATGCTGCAGATAAACCCAGATAAGATGAGAGACCTCTGAGGCCTGAATAGCTTGTTCAAGGAAGAAAGAAAGGACCAGTGGCAGGCAAGAAAAGCTCACAGAAGCCCAGCCCGTGTTGCCTGGCAACGTGTGGAGGAGAGGTGATAAAAGGAAGGGTCCCCAAATTATACTTTTCTGCAGAGGAATAAGAAGAAAAAACCTGTTGGAAAATTCAGGAACACAATACCTTATAAGGACTTCTGGTCACCAGAACTTAGTACTTTTCTGTTGTTTAAGCCACTCCGTTTGTGGAACTTTGGTAGGCGGCCCCAGCAGACAATGCAAAGGTCCTCCTGGATCTAGCCTCCCTTCATTCCTCTCCTCAGCTCTCAGTATCCCCCCTCATTCACTCTCCTAGCACAGCCGACCTCCTCCTATTGCATGGAGACACTAGGCACACTTCCACTTTGGGCACTTTGCAGGGCTGTTCCCTCTGCCTTGAACTTCCTTCTCCCCAAATCTGCCTGACTCCCTCCTACACCTCCTTCAGATCTTTACATCAATGTCACCTTCTTAATAAGGCTTTTCTTGACTACTTTGTTCAACACTGGACCTTCCCCTACTACCACCTTCTCGTTCCTCTTACCCTGCTCTGTTCTTTTTCCTGATAGCCCCAGTCCCTCTGACATACTATACTATTACACTCTCCTTGTTTATCACCTTTATTGTTTCTTGTCTGTCTCCCTGCACTGGAAGTTGCATGCCATGATGTCAGCAATTTTTGTCTGTTTTGATCACTGATTCCTCTCAAGTGTCTTGTACAGTGTTTGACACATAAAAGGCACTCAATAACTGACGAGCAAATGAATGATCTTGAGTGGCTGATGTGTCTGGTGTCTGTATGTGTGTGTGTGTGTGTGTGTGTGTGTGTGTATGACTTCAGTGCTTACTCTATGTCTACCCCATGCTAAGCACTGCTTGAATGCCTGTGGAAACCTCTTAACAACCCTATGGGGTAACAATGATTATCTTCATCTTACATAAACAAGGAAACCAAGACTTACAGAGACTAAGAACCTTGCCTATGCTTCTTCTGTAAGTCGGCACATCGGAGTCCATATTCACACTCCAGGCTTTCTGATCCCAATGCCACACTGGCTTCTTGCTGGGCATTGGCAGGGGCTCTGTTCAGGAGAATGCCCCATGTCCCGTTTCCTAGGGATCAGGGTAGTAGCCCAGGGCAGCTGCAGCCCAAGGCAAGTGTTTCTAGAGTGGCCCTGAGCCACAGCTGGCCACCACCCAGCTGGTAATGGCTCAGGCTTCCAGGCTTGGCTCACTGATGATCAGCAGGGTCCAGATCACCCTGGATCTGCCACTCACACGTGTGCCTGAGAGGGTGAGAGAAAGGGAAGATGAGAGAGGGCAGTAAATGAGGGCAGGGAGCAGCAGGCTATTGAAATTCTAGACTCACTAGGAGCCAAGTGGGCCGGGAGGCTGGTATTACTGACTGTGCTCAGCGGGCACCCAGTGGGCAGAAATCCCATTGCCCAGTTCTCCTGGGGCGGGGGTTGAAGGGCAGACTGTAACTCTGTAGTTGTATTGTGATGGCGAAGGAGGAAACAAGAGCAGCTGATCCGGCCTGGATCAGGAGTGCCCACGTGCAAACAGACAGGCCTTTGTGTCCTGGGCCCAGACAACAGGCTGCATTCTTCCCCCACCTCGGTGACGTCCTTCACGGACATGTCCTCAGAGTGCGTTTTCAATCAGCTACGGATCAGATGACACGGCATTCCCTCTGTTACCCACTCTTTGCCGTAGCTGTGCCTTCACTTGTCTCTGAGCACAGAGTTGGAGGCCAGCCCCAGCCCTGCCCTTGGGGTGCTTACAGTGGTCCCTAGGTAGCTGCAGGCCTCAGAGATCTCAGCTGTCAGAATCTCAGAACACAGGGGCTGAAAGGGCCCAAGAGCAAGTCCGACCCCTGCTTTTTATTGGAGAGGTGATGGAGTAAGCGATAGGGCCATCACTGGGAGCCAGGGGTCCTGCCCCTGACAGCAGTGTCCTTTCTGGTAGGAGCGTTAAGCTGCCCCAGAGTCTGACAGATACATCAGCCCCCACCAAAGGACCTAAATCACCTCCTGGAGAAGCCTGAGGGAGATGGCTTCTTGATGAAGGTAGACTTAATTCTTACTAGGCTTAATTCTGGCTGGTTTCCAAAGCAAATGGCTTTCCTTGCCCAAGCCAAATGCAGGAGACAGGAAGCACCCAAGGATGTTTATTGCTGTCCTGCTTAACCACACTGTGGGACCCCTGAATGATCAGTTACCTTGTGAAATGCTTCTTTCTCTAGATGGACAAAAACATCCCTTGGATACTAAAATGGCCATCTTTCCTGGCTTTTGGGGATCACGCTCTCAGAAATTAGAAGACTTGGGTTCTACTTCAGGTATGGCAACTTCAGACTGCAAGATCATAGAAAAGGAGCTCTCCTAACCCCTGATAACCACTGATCTGTTCTCCATCTCCACGATTTTATTTTATTTTTTAAAGAATATCCTACACATGGAATAATTGAGTATGTAATCTTTTTTTACCTTAAACTTTTAATTTTGAGATAAATGTAGGTTATGCAGTGGTAAAGAATAATACAGAGATTCTATGTGCACTTTATCCAATTTCCCTTAATGATATTATCTTGCAAAACTATAAAGCCGAGATACAGAATATTTCCAATAGCACAAGGATTCCGCATTGACCTTTTATTCCCATACTCACTTCCTTTCCACCCCCGCCGACTCCTTAATCCCTGGCAATCACTAATCTATTCTCCATTTCTAAAGTTTTGTCATTTCAAGAATGCTATATTTAAGGAATCATACTGTATGTAACCTTTTGTGATAGGATTTTTTCACTCAGCATAATTCTCTGGAAATGCATCTAGATTATTGTGTGTATACCTGCTAAGTATTATTCTACAGTGCGGATGTCCCACAGTTTGTTTAACCATTCACCCACTGAAGGATATCTGGGTTGTTTTCAGGTTTTGGCTCTATGAATAAAGCTATTATAAACATTAGTCTGCAGGATTTTGTATGAACATTTGTCTTCATTTCTCTGGGATAATTGCCCAGGAGTGTAATTGCTGGGTCATATGGTAGTTACGTGTTTAATTTTTAAAGAAACTGACAAATCATTTTCAGATTGGCTGTAATATTTTTACTTTCCTGCCAGAAATATGTGAGTAGTCCAGTTTCTCTCCATCATCATCAGCATTTAATGTTATCACGATCTGTTTTTAGCCATTCTGATAGGTGTGTGGTGATAAAATTGTCATCTTAATTTTCTTTTCCCTAATGGCTGATGATGTTGAACAACTTTAGATGTGCTATTTGCCATTTGTATATCTTATTCAGTAAAATGTCTATTTGTGTGTTTTGCTCATGATCTAATTGGATTATTTGCTTTTTTACTGTTGAATTTTGAGAGTTCTTTATATATTCTAGATACTAGTCCTTTACTGCATATGTGATTTGCAAATATTTTCCCCCATTCTGTAGCTTATCTTTTCATCATTTTAACAGGAGCTGTTATAGAACAAAAATTTTGAATTTTCATTAAGTCCAATTTATCATTTTTTCTTTCATGATTATGTTTTTTGTATTAAGTCTGAAAACTCTTTGCCTAGCTGTAGACCTCAAAGATTTTCTCCTAGTTTTAGGGTAAAAGTTTTATATTTTTGTGTTTTACATTTAAGTCCATGATCCATTTTGAGTTAACTTTTGCTTAAGGGTGTGAGACTTAGGCCAATATTGGTTATTTAGTTGGTTGGTTGGTTGGTTGATTGATTATTGCCCATAGGTGTCTATTGGTGCCAGCATCATTTGTTGAAAAGGCTTTCCTTTCTCTAAGCAGTTGCTCTTGACTCTTGTTAAAAGTCAGTTGGGCATAAAATGTCCAGAATAGGCACATTTATTGAGGCAGAAAATAGACTAGTGGTTGGTCCAGGGCTAGTAGGGGGAGTTGCGGAAAAGTATGGATCACTGATAAAGGGTACAAAGTTCTTTGGGGGGTAATAAAAGTGGTTTAATATTGATTGTGGTGATGGTAGCACGACTCTGTGAATATATTAAAAACCATTGGGTTTTACATTCTAAGTAGATGAATTGCGTGGTGTGTGAACTATATCTCAGTAAAGCTGTGACCCAAAAAAATCAGTTTGGCATATTTGAGTGGGTCTATTTCTGGGTTCTGTATTCCATTCAATTGGTCTATGTGTCTATTACTTTGCCAATACCACAAAGTCTTGATCGCTGTAGCCATACAGTAAGTCTTAAAATGTGACAGATGGTTTCCTTTCACTTTGTTCTTTTTTTCCAAAATATTTTAGCTAGTCTAGTTCCTTTGTCTTTTCACGTAGATCTTGGCATGATTCTATCCATACCTGCAAAAATCTTATCAGGATTTTGATAGGTACTGCCAGTCCTCTCTATCAATTGGTTTCACATCTGTAGATTCAACCAACCAAGGACCAAATATTAAAAATAATAATAATAATAAAAATGCAACAAAAAAACACAAATAAAAACCATACAACATATCAACTATTTACATACATTTAATTGTATTAGGTATTATAAGTAATCTAAAGATGATTTAAAGTATATGAGAGGCTGTGCTTAGGTTTTATGCAATACCATGACTTTTTATTAAGGGACTTGAGCATCCAAGGATTTTGGTATGGAGGAGGGTGTCCTGGAGCCAATTCCCTGAAAATATCGAGAGATGATTTTTATCGCAATAAGTGTATATCAATTTGGGAGAAATTGACATCTTTGTTAAATTTTCCAATTTATGCTTTGCAGGAGATGGGTTTTATGAACATATATATATATATATATATATATATATATATACACACACACACATATACACACACACACACACACAGGAAATACACATATAAATTTTCCAATTCATGAACATGGCATGTCTCTGCATTTATTTAGATGTTGTTTGATTTCTTTCATCAATGTCATGTGATTTTCTGAATTTAAGTTTTGTACGTTTTGTTAGATTTACCTAAGTATTGCTTTTTTTAAGGCTATTGTAAATGATACTGTATTTCTAGTTGTAGTGTTTAAGTCATCACTGCTAGTATATAGATGTATGATTGATTTTTGTATGTTTGTCTCACACCCTGTTACATTGCTGAATTAACTGATTAGTTTTGGATGTTCTTTTTGTGGATGCCATGGAATTTCTACGCAAATAAGCATTTCATCTTAAATAGAAACATTTTTATTTATTCCTTTCTGACCTATATGCCTTTATTTCCTTTTCTTGCCTGATTAAACTGGCCAGAACTTCCAGCACTATGTTGAATAAGAGTGGTGAGAACACACATCCTTGCTTTGTTGCTGATATTAGAGACAAAGTATTCAGTCTTTACAATTAGGTATAATGTTAGCTGCAAGTGTTTCATAGATGCTTTATATCAAGTTGAAGTTTCTTTCTATTACTGTTTTTCAAAAAATTTTCTTTTATCATGAATAGGCATTTAATTTTGTTGAATGCTTTTTCTTTTACATCAGTTGATATGATCATCTAATTTTTCTCCTTCTTTTTTAGTCTGTTAACATGGTGAATTACATTGATTGCGCCAGCCTTGTATCTCGGGAATAAACTCTTAATTGGTGACTTTTTATATATTTGCTAAATTCTATTTAGCAATACAATAATTCTTTTTATATATTGCTAAGTTCCATTTCCTATTTTCTTAGAAACTTTTGCATCTGTATTCATGAGAGATACTGTTCTGTAATATTCTTTTTTTGTACTGTCTTTGTCTGGTTTTGGTATGCAGCTAACACCAGCTTGATGAAATAAATTAGGACAGGTTCCTTCCTATTTTACTTTCTGGAAAAGATTTTGTAGAATTGAAGTAAATTCTGCTTTATTCTTTTTTATTCTCCAAAGACACTATTTGGGCCTGAAGATTTCTTTGTTAGGAATTTTTTCACTACCAATTAATTCAATTTATTTAGTAGCTTTGGGCTATGAAAATGATCTATTTCATATTGGGTGAGCTGTAGTAGTTTGTATTTTTGAATAGATCTGTCCATTTCATGTAACTTGTCAAATTTGTGTGTGTAGAGTTGTTCATACCTTTTTTATTAACCATTTGATGCCTCCATGGTCTGTAGTGATATGCCCTGCTTCATACCTGATATTAATAATTTGTGTCTTCACTCCTTTTTTCTTTGTCAGTCTTGCTAGAGAGGTTTGTTGATTTTATTGATCTTTCAAAGGATCAACTTTTTATTTCATTGGTTTCCTCTACTGTTTTTCTGTTTTAAATTTCATTATTTCTGTGATTAATTTTATGATTTTCTTCCTTCTGCTTGCTCTGGTCTTATTTTTTTCTTCTTCTGTATGTTCCTGAGATGGGAGCTTAGATTATTGGTTTGATACTTTCCTCCTTTTTCTAGAGCATGCTTTCAGTGCTATAAATTTTACTCTCAGCACTGCTTTAGCTGTGTCCCACAAAAATTCTTGTTGCATTTTCATTTACACTTAGTTCAGTGTACTTTTTAATTTCCTCTGAGACTTTCTCTTTGATTTATGTATTATTTAGAAGTGTGTTATTTAGTTTCTAAGTGTTTGGTCATTTTTTCCATTTTCTTTCTGTTATTGATCACTAACTTGAGTTTATTGTGGTCAGGAGAACACACTCTGTATGATTTCTTTTAAATTTGTTGAAGTTTATTTTATGGCCCTGGATCTGATCTATTTTGGGATATGTTACACAGACAATTGAAAAAACTTATGTATATTCTGCTGTTGTTAGGCACAGTATTCTATAAATGCTGATTAGATTTTTGTGTTTTTGTTTTGTTTTGTCTGTTTGTTTGTTTTTTAGATGGAGTCTCGCTTTGTCACCCAGGCTGGAGTACAGTAGCACGATCTCAGCTCACTGCAACCTCCCCCTCTTGGGTTCAAGCGATTCTCCTGCCTCAGGCTCCTGAGTAGCTGGATTACAGGCGTCCACCACACCTGGCTAATTTTTGTATTTTTAGTAGAGGCAGGGTTTCATCATGTTGGTCAGGGTGGTCTCAAACTCCTGACCTCAAGTAATCCACCCACCTCAGCCTCCCAAAGTGCTGGGATTGCAGGCATGAGGCACCGTGCCCAGCCTGTATCTCCTTATATAGCTTTTTCAATGGTTTCTTTTGGTATTGTGTTACATATACATATCATAGTCTACTGCTGCCATCAATTTTTTAAAAATTGTACTCTGTGACAGATAGACCATCATTTTATCAGTACACATGAAGTGTAGAAACCTTAGCCTCCCTTTATGTCTTTTTATCCTCCCCTTATTATATTTTTCTTAAATATTTCCTTTTCACATTTAGAACCACCTCAGACAGTATTATAATTTTTGCTTCAGTTATCAAACAAAATCTAAAATACTCAAGAGGAATCTTTACCCATATTTCTGCTTACCACGTTTTTTTGTTCTTCCTGCCATTCCAAGATTCCATTTTTATCATTTCCTTCTGTTAGAAAACTTTCTCTAGCCATTCTGTTAGAGTAGGTCTGCTAGTGATAAATTTTCTTAGTTTGACTTTATGTTCACTGAGCATGTTTTCATTTCCCCTTCATTTTGAGGATGTTTTCCTTGGATATAGGATTCTCAATTAACATCTTTCAACACTTGAAAACTGTTATGTCACTTCCTTCTGCCTCCATGGTTTCTGATAAGAAATCCACTGTTATTTGAATGATTTTCTCTTATGAGTAAAGTATTATTTTTCTCTTTGCTTTGAAGACTTTTTTCTTTGTTTTTAAAATTCTGAAGTTTGCTCAACATATGTCTTGACATAAGTTTCTTTGGTTTTATCCTATTTGGATAAAACTTTTACAATCTGCTTTAAAAATCTATAGGGGTTTTGTGGTATTTTGCCAAATTTGGGAAATTTTCACGTATTGATTCTGTAAGTGCTTTTTCAGCTCTGCCCTTTATCTCCTCTTCACTCCAATGACAAAACGTTTTATTTTTTTGTTATGGTCCCACAAGTGCAGAGACTATTCATATTTTTCTCAGTGTTTTTTCTCTCTGTTGTTCACATTGATGATAATTTGGGTAATTTCTCTATCTTCAGACTTGCTGGTTTTTTTCCTCTTTTTCCTTCATTTTCTTATCGAGCCCATTGAGCTTATTACTTTCATTATGGTATTTTTTCATTCTAAAATTTTCATTTGGTTCTTCTTTACACTTTCTATTTCTTTACTACTTTCTGTTTTCATTTGTTTCAAAAATGTTTATAATTGCTTTTTAATGATGGCTCCTTTAAAATCCTTGCTAGGTAATTCTAACATTTCTGTCATCTTGGTGTTGGCATCTGATGATCACTTTCTTTTTATTCAGTTTGAGATCTTCATGGTTCTTGGTATGATGAATAATTTTCTATTGAAACCTGGACATTTGGGGTATTAAGTTACGAGATTCAGGATCTTACTTAAGTTTTCTATTTTAGCGACTTTCTCTGACACTGCTGGGGCAGGAAAATGGGGGAGAGGCACTATTTTATTACAGTGAGGTGGAGATGGAAGACCAGGCTCTTCACCTGGCCTCCACTGACACCTGAGATTGGGGTTCCTTATCACTGCTGGGCTGGGGTGGGAGTTCTAACTCCACTGTGCCTCCACCGACAACCTCCTGGCTTGGTGGGGTAGGGTTGCTTCTTACTGATCTCTACATGGCCACCACAGGCACCAAGTGGGTGAATGGCCTCTTTACTCTGTAATGACGAAAAGCCCTGACTCTCTGTAAGTCCTGACGCTACCCCAGTGGGGAGCAGGAGACGCAACTTCTTACAGCCTGTTAAATGTTTAGGCTCCTGATTTGATCATTGCTGGTATGGAGGTTACAAGATTTTTGTTTTTTTCACAACGGTTGTCAACAGTAAAGTAGTTAATTTCTAAAATGTTTCTGTTTGGTCAAGCTGCCCTTTCTTTGGTTGTCTGGCTAGAGAGAAAATACTTTTGTTGGAGCTTTTTTAGTCTGCATTCATCAGCATTTCCAGATTGTCAGTTTCTTCAGCACCCATTTTTGGATATATAAGGCAAAAAACAACAACAGCAACAACACCATAAAACAAAAAAAAAATCACAGGAAGTTCAACCCCTTGTTGTTCCTCAAATCCTAAGGTCACTAGCTGGTCTGCCTTCTCTCAACCCTCGATTTTCTTTTCTTTCTTTTTTCTTTTTTCTTTTTTTAACTTTTGTTTTAGGTTCGGTGTTGCATGTGAAGGTTTGTTACATAGGTGAACTCGTGTCATGGGGGTTTGCTTTACAGATTACTTTTCATTGAGGTATTAAGCCCAATACCCAATAGTTATCATTTCTGCTCCTCCCATCTTCTACCCTCAAGTAGACCCCAGTGTTTGTTGCTCCCTTGTTTGTGTTCATGAGTTCTAATCACTCAGTTTTTACTTATAAATGAGAACATGTGACATTTGGTTTTTTGTTTTTCTGTTCCTGCATCAGTTTGCTAAGGATAATGGCCTCCAACTCCATCCATGTTCCCACAAAAGAAACAATCTTGTCCTTTTTTATGGCTTCATAGTATTCCATGGTAGATATGTTATCACATTTTCTTTATCCAATCTGTCACTGATGGGCATTTAGGTTGATTCCATGTCTTTGCTATTGTGAATATTACTGCAATGAACATTTGCATGCATGAGTTTTTATGGTAGAATGCTTTATATTTCTCTGGGTATATACCCAGTAACGGGATTGCTGGGTTGAATGGTAGTTCTGCTTTTAGCTCTTTGAACCCCTCAGTTTTCTTATGCTTCTTTTATATATGATTTCTAGGCTACGTTTCTTGAAGAGTGGAGAGAAGCACATCTTTATCTTCCTGGAAACAGAGTCACAGTGCAGCCTTTGAGACTGGCTTCTTGCACTCAGTATAATGCCTTTGAGATTCATCTATGTTGTTGCATGTATTAAGAGTTTATTCCTTTTTACTGCTGAGTAGTCCACTGTATATTCCAGTTTGTTTATGTGTGCATCTGTTGAAGGAAATTTTGATTGTTTCCAGTTTGGGAGACTATGAATAGAACTGCTATAAATATTTTTGTACAGGTTTTTGCAGGAACACAAATTTTCATTTCTCTAAAGTAAATATCCAGCAGCAGAATTACTGGGTTGTATAATAAATTTATGCTTAAACTTTATAAGAAACTGCTAAACTGTTTTCCAGAATGGCTACATCATTTTTCATTCCCACCAGCAGCATTCCCACCAGCAGCATATGACATTTTCTGTTACTCCACATCCTTGCTCACATTTGGTATTTTTAGTGTTTTTATTTTATCCATATTAACAAATGTGCAATAGTATTTCATTGTGGTTTAATTTGCATTTCCCTAATAGCTAATTCTGTTTAACACTGTTTCATGTGCTTATCGCCATCTATACATCCTCTTTGGAGAAGTGTCCGTTTGAGGCTTTTGCCCTTTTTTTTTTCTTTTTCTTTTTCTTTTTTTTTTTTTTTTAGACAGAGTTCTCACTCTGTTGCCCAGGCTGGAGTGCAGTGGCCGGATCTCAGCTCACTGCAAGCTCCGCCTCCCGGGTTCATGCCATTCTCCTGCCTCAGCCTCCCGAGTAGCTGGGACTACAGGCGCCAGCCACCTCACCCAGCTATTTTTTTGTATTTTTTAGTAGAGACGGGGTTTCACCGTGTTAGCCAGGATGGTCTTGATCTCCTGACCTCGTGATCCACCCGTCTCGGCCTCCCAAAGTGCTGGGATTACAGGCTTGAGCCACCGCGCCCGGCCTGTTCTCTGTATTTTTTTGTTTGTTTGTTTGTTTGCTTTTGTTTCTGTTTCTGTTTTGAGACAGGGTCTCACTCTGTCGCCCAGGCTGGAGTGCAGTGGCAAGATCATGATGTTGGCTTACTGTACCCTCTGCTTCCTGGGCTCAAGCGATCCTCCGGCCTCAGCCTCCCTGATCCTCCAGCCTCAGCCTCAGCTGGGAATACAGGCGTGTGCCACCACACCTGGCTAATTTTTGTATTTTTGGTAGAGATGGGATTTTGCCGTATTGCTCAGGCTGGTTTTGAACTCCTGAGCTCAAGCGATCTGCCCTCCTTAGTCTCCCAAAGTCCTGGGATTATAGGCATGAGCCACCACACCCGGCCCTGTTTGCTGTATTGTATCCATTTCTTCCACTTCTCTGCACTTAGAACCAGTTCTGTCTCTCTCCCTCTACTGCAGTATGCTCAAGGACCATAATCAGCTGACTCCTGGAGGTTTTCATTTATCAGATTGATTTACAACACTGACAGGTAACCAGGAGGAATGAAGTCCAACATGAATTTGGCCCCCATCAGATGTGTAGAGGAGCCAGGAGATGAGGGTCAAGAGAGGGAACAACTGACTAATAATAACGCACCCCAAGAAAATTCACATGCTTGGTAGTATTCCCCAGCTTTTTCTGCTCCTGGCTCCTGGGGAGAAACATGTCTCCTGCTAGTTCTGAGGCAAACCCAGTGCCACTGGACTCCCAGGGACACAGGCATGTCACCCATGCTCATGGGCTTGATTGTGTTTCAATGGCATTCCTATTTCCCTGTCTCCAAAGGTACCTTCTGTTGTACCTGTGTCCCAGCTGCAGCTCTGCTTATGAGACTCCTGGAAGTGGATGCCCTGTTGCCAGCCACGTCTCCGAGGTTACTTACTACAGCAGCCACACCATTTTCTGCCCATTTTCTTCCAAGCAAAGAAGCCCTGAGCCATTTAGCACTCATAATTGTCCTTTACACCTCAGTCCACCCATACTTTTATTATTATTGTTGTTGTTGTTGTTATTATTTTCTCTATTTAATTACAAGGAGAAATCAACAAAAACAACTATTCTTTTTCTCAATCACTTTACTTATTTTTGTTATCAGTACTGAACAATTCACAGCCATTATATTATTGATGTATCCCCTTGCCCATTCTCTTTCTTCTCTCTGAATTCTGGACGGTTTCTCGCATGCCACTAGAAGCCCACACACAAGGGCCCTCTGCTTTTCTTTGCGGAAGGCCACTCAGTGCACACAGGAGCAACCCGACAGTGCAGGTCACGTGTGTCCTCAGGGTCCTTTGCTTTTAAGAATGTGTAGAATGTCAATGAATTATTTTTATTCTTTATGAGATACCTGTAGAGTTCAATGCTTATTTTGTCATTGCTTTCTTTCTTGAGATGCACATCAGCATTGTGCATCTCAGAGTGAAACCTCCCATAAGAGCTTCATCCACTGGTCCTATTTGTCCAATAACAAGATGGATGGAGAGTATAAAAAGATGCCTTGTGCTTATAGTAACAATGTTGATGATGAACTAGGACACACATGAAGACCTTCCCCTGCCACTCACCTCCATGTGATGAATTTGGGGACATAGTTTGACATGAGTCCCCTGGAAGGACCAGGAGATGTGGAAGTCCAAGATGAGATTCAAACTGGGCTCCCCTACCACCTCCTCACACCTCAGTCCAGATAAAACAAGGGCGGCCTTGATCAGAAGAACCTAGGGCTTCTACCAGAAAGTGCTAGGAGGGAAGCGATGGAGCCAGAGGATGCAACTCACGTGGATGAGACCCATTTGGCCAACGAACAGCCTAAGAATGTGAGTGGAAGCTCATCCCTAGTGTGTAGGGGTATGCAGTCAGCCACAGTCTTAGGCCAAGCCCAGCCTCAGCCCCACTGATGTCACTTTGGCGCTGGATTTGTGAGGACAAGGGACACCAGATCCTGGCTGCCTTGCCTCTTTCTCCCTCCACTCTCCATTGCCTCCCTGAGTCACTGCTCAACAATAACCACTTCAAAGTGGAAGCTACAGCAGCCCCAACTCTGGGCTTGTTGTCAGACCTGTCCAGTTCAGATGATGTAGACATTCGAACTGCCATCCTTTTGGCTTCAAGTCATTTGATTGGGCTTTTCTTCAGGACTTACACTCCCTTTACGCATCCTAACTACTCAGAGTGTGCTGAGAGAAATCATTTTTTCAGGAGTCAGTTGAGATGAGGGTCGGAGAGCAAGAGGGGTAAGTGTGTCCTCTGTGGACCTGCTGTGATGTGACCAGGAGGAGGCCTCACCCAGAAGCAGGCAGAGGCAAGAAAGGGCACCCTGGGAAGGGGCATGTGGGGCCGTCATGCCCTCCTGTTCCTCTACAAGGTGGCCCCAGCCTTTGAGTTTGGACTAGGAGACCTGGCCCTTTTGGAAGCAGGATGCTGACACTATGGTTATTAAAAGTTGCCCAGTGTGCCTGCCATTATACCTGACCTCAATCCCCTTGCTTTGGTTAATCCAGTCACTTGTCTCATCTTCAGTATATGCTCCAAAAACCCTGTAATTAGTTCCTTTGGGAAACCTTGGGTTCCAGATGCCCCAGTAATTCTTTCAGGGTTCTGAGGGCCATAAAACTAGCAAACTGAGGGAGAGGCAGGCTAACGATTCCTCTGAGTGTCAGGCAGATCTGGTTTTTCCTTTGACATCTCTTCTATCTCAGAGTACATCTTGCTTACCTTGCTGGCCACATATTGCTAAAGGGATCTGTGCTAGTTTTTTTCTTACTCCATTTCTAGATTTTTTTTTCCCAGACCAACTCAACACATGAGAAGATTAAGCCAGTATCCAAGGTCAAGGCGGCACCCCCAACAGCCTGATGTGTATGTGGGCAAAAGTTCTAGAAAGGATAGCCAGTCCTCCCCTGCCCTGCTGTGGCCTGTAGAAGACTCTTCAGCAAAGCAATACCCCTAGCTCCACCTTACCCTGGGCCTGACCTCCAGCCCAATCCCAACAAGTACATATGGAGCCACAGATCATAGTCAAAACGTGCTGGGCTTCCTTCAGTGACTGGCTGTGCATAGTCACAGAACAGAGCTGCAGAAAAAGGCCAGTTTCTATCCATCTGAATTTTGACATTTGTTTGCAATTCAACCTTGAGTCCAAACTACTCACAACGTCAGTTTCTTCATATGAAGATGAGGGAACTTATCTCCCTAAATTTTGGTTTCCAGTGAGACACATGATCCAGTTTGAATTGTATTATTATTAATTAGCCGTGTGCCTGATTTCTACTTTTTATTTATCCTTAAGATTGCCCTCTCATTGTGGTTTTAATTTGTATTTCCCTGATAATTAGTGATGATGAACATTTTTCATATGTTTTCTGGCCATTTGTATATCTTCTTTTGAGAATTGTCTATTCACGTCTTTTGCCCATTTTTTGATGGGATTATCTGTTTTTGTTTGTTTGTTTCGTGCTGATTTGTTTGAGTTTCTTGTAGATTCTGAATATTAGTCCTTTGTCAGATGCAGAGTTTACAAATAATTTCTCTCACTCTGTGGGTTGTCTGTTTACTCTACTGATTATTTCTTTTGTTGTGCAGAAGCTTTTTAGGTTAACTGGGTCCCATCTATTTATTTTTGTTTTTGTTGCACTTGCTTTTGGGTTCTTGGGCATAAACTTGGAGGAACTTTTGAAAGCTCCAATTGCGGACAGTAGGTCCTGGGACCTGTAGGCTTTAACAGACGCCCAGGTGACTTCAATGGCCGGCCAGGTTTGGAAATCACAGGTTTCCAGGCTCACAGCCCAACTCCTCTGCCTGGCATAGAAGGCTCTCAGTGATCTAGCTCCCCCTGCCTTCCTCTCCTATTTCATTTCATGCCTCTTTCCTAACAGTTTTTGGAATTTTGTGGCCCAACAGTGCTGAAAGTCAACAGTATTCACACACATGATGTTATTTCACCTCTCTGCTTTAAGAGACAGTCATGCATCACATAATGACGTTTGGGGCAATGATGGAACATATATACAATGGGGGTCCCATAAGATTATAATAGATAGAAAAATTCCTAACCCCTTGTGATGTCATAGCCATGTTAAGTTCGCAGCGCAATGCATTGCTCATGTGTTTGTGGTGATGCTGGTGTAAACAAACATACCACATTGCCAGTTGTATAGAAGTATAGCACATATAACTACATATGGTATGTAACATTTGATAATGATAAAAATGATTATGTTACTGGTTTATGTATTTACAATACTATATGTTTTATTGTTAGAGTGTATTCTATTTATTTGGGGGGAAAAAAAAAAAGGTTAACTGTAAAACAGCCCCAGACAGGTCCTTCAGGAGGGATGCAGAAGAAGGCATTGCCTCATAAGAGATGACGGCTCCAGGCATGTTATTGCCCCTGAACACCTTCCAGTGGGACAAGATGTGGAGGTGGGAGAGAGTGATATTGATGGTCTACCCTGTCTAGGCCTAGGCTAATGTGTGTGCTGTGTCTATGCTTTTGATAAAAGGATTTAAAAAGTTAAAAAAATTAATAGAAAAAGGCTTAGGGAATAAGGATATACAGAAAGAAAATATTTTTGTATAGCTGTACAGTGTATTCATGTTTTAAGGCTGTTGTTACAAAAGAATCAAGGTTTTTAAAAAATGTAAAAGTTTATAAAGTAAAAAATAACAGTAAGCTAAGGTTAATTTATTATTGAAGAAAAAAATTTCTTAAATAAATGTAGTGGAGCCTAAGTGTACAGTGTTTATAAAGTCTATGGTACCGTAATGTCCTAGGCCTTCACATTCACATACCATGCACTCACTGACCTGCCCAGAGCAACTTCCAGTCCTGCAAGCTCCATTCACGGTAAGTGCTCTATATAAGCGCACCATTTTTTATCTTTTATACCATATTCTTACTGTACCTTTTCTATGTTTAGGTATGTTTAGCTACACACATCCCATTGCGTTACAATTACCTACAGCATTCAGTATGGTAATGCTCACAGACTCAAGTTATACCTTTCGGAATACTGTCGTGTTAAGATACCAAATATTGTAGGCAATTGTAGCACAGTGGTTAAGTATTTGTGGGTAGCCTAGGTGTGTAGAAGATTATACCGTCGAAGTTTGTGTACGTATATTCTATGATGTTCACACAATGATAAAATCGCCTAATGACATATTTCTCAGAATGTGTCCCATCATTAAGCAACAGGTAACTGTACTTCCCCTTCTTCCCACAATGGCCTCTTCTACCTTGTGCCCTGGAAAAATCCCCATTTGTTCTTTCAGTTCCAACTCAGACACCAAAGAGTTTTTGCAGAATTATTCCACTTATGTAAAGTTCAAAATAGGCAAAACTAACCTATGCTTTAGTAGTCAGGAGAGTGGTTACCCCTTGATGATGGTGGCAGATGCTAGTCATGTTTCTTGATCTGGGTGCTAGTTACATGGTTTTACTCTAGTTTGTGAAAATTCATTAACTGTGCACTCATGACATGTGCAGGGTTTGTACCAGTTCAGATGACTCTTCCTCCAGGAAGCCTTTGTGGATACCTCTTTTAGAGTTAATTCTGCCCCTTTCCTGTTGCTTCTCTGCCTAGTTCTATGTTCTTTTTGGGTATTTAACACTCTGAATTACAATTCCTTTATTGACATGTCTGCCTCTCCATCTAAACTGGGAGCTACTTGAGGACAGGATCTGAGAATCCCCAGCACCTGCCAGCGCTCTCCTACATGCTCAACAGACGAGAAGGACTGAATGAAGGAGCAAAAGGAGGAAGAAAGCATGAGCTTGGGTGCAATGGCACTTGCTCCTTTTATCTTTCTTTTTATCAAGAATACACAATATGGTGCCTTTGAGCTGTTTTTAACCAACCAGGGCAAGAAATGTAAACAGTCTCCCTCACCACCCCTCTCGTGCCTGAGAAGGATTGCCTGTGCCCCCGCAGCTGGGGATCTGGCCTCTGCAGCCCCTGGGGTGCTCTGCTGCGCTCTCAGTCCACCAAGCCGGTAGCCACCCCTCTGACCTCATCTCTTGTGTAAACGCCACAGTCCAGAAGGTTTCCCATGGGATCACTGAGTTGGCATCTTCTCACTGTCTTCTATTATTGCTTAGCTGGAGAAAACATTTCACTGCTCCAGGCAAGTCATAACAATAACAAAAAAATTTTTTTAAGGGCTTAAAGGACTAGGAGGAGTTCCTGTGGCCACTTCTGAGCTAAAAGCAGACTCACCACTTGACAATCGGGATGCCACCCCCTTCCTGCATCGTTCTCTACCTTCAGTCCTCCCTGTGTCGCCTCAGGTCCCACTTCCTGCAGGTACCCCAGGCTTTTTCCCTCTCTTTCTACTAGCAAGACCAGCAGCTGGGACAATGGCCACCTATAACTCAGTGTACACAAATATGGCTAAGTCTGAAGTAGCTCTGGTGTGGTGAAAAGAGTTCTGGGCTCAGAACCATAAACTCCAGGTCTCAGTTCTATCACTGTCACCTACTGCCTGGGAGTAAGTCACTCCAGCTCTCTTGACCTTGCTCTCCTTTTACATAAACCAAGACATAAACAGGGTATCTTGCCTATGGATTGCTAGGAGCATTCACAGTGAGATGAGGAAGCGCAAATACTTCCATATTGCTGTAAACCTCCATGCAAATATGAACAGTATTACAGGTCACGTGGACGGAAGGGTGTCTTTTCAAGGGGCAGTTGCACTTTAAACCTCACATCCTAAAGGAATTTCCAACATCATTGACTGAGGTGGGGAGAAATTGTGGGTCAGATGGCTTTCTGATAAGAGCACTCCAAGACAAAAGGAAATGGAAGTATGTGGAAGGTCACTCACCTCCTTCAGGGAGCTATATTTCCACATCCTGAGCATCCTGTCTCACTGGTTTTCAACAGCCTGTCCCTAAGGTCACAGGAGCCCTTCACTATGTAGTAAGGGCTATTCTCCAAGACATAGTTGAAGCTCCAGCCTCATTCAGTGGCCACCACTGATGGCCCACCCCTGCCTACTGCTCCTCTAAAGGACTGCTAAAATTCCCTGCACACACCTGTCTCACAGGTGCTGAAGCCAAACCAGATGGGCAGGAAAACACACATTCGCCCGTCAACATCCCATGTCATTGGATTCGAATGGTAAAAGTGAGTTTGGGGAAGCCATTGACAGCTAAGGGCCTTCAGCTCATCAAAGGGAAAAAACAAAAATTCCTAGTATCTAATCTAAGTCTTAACATAGGATATTTTCAGCTTCCCTTTGAGTTAACTTTTATAGGGTATATATGCCCAAGGAATCCCAGGTGAAATTGTAGTGCAATTGCATAGGAATATCTGTTGGAGTGAGGGCTGAGACATATTCCTGTGATGTTAGCAAGTTTGTTCCCTGAGCATCTAGAGGGGAAACAGAAGATATTCATCCTCAGATGCTCACAGCCACTGACATAGCACCCAGTAACATGGTGGCAATGAGAATGGTATTGCTGTTTGATAGGTTTGGGATGGAATCCTGGCTCTGTCATTTATTCAGGGTGGGACCTGGTGACCCTTGGAAAAGTTAGAGTTAGGTGCCACTAACTCAGTTTCCTCAATTATACAATAGTAATTAAAATGCCCACCTCATAGTGGAACTTCGTGAATTAAAGAAAGATGATGCATGCAGAGTGCTTACCAGTGACTGGCAGGTAAAAACTCACTAAATGGTAGTTGTTTTAATATTCTGCTTCAGAACTCATTTTCTAGCAAGTGGCCATTTACATAAGGACACAAACGAACATAAGCATAAGTTAAATTCCATTTTCATCCTCCAAATATCTATTAGGAAAGGAAGCGGGGACACCTAAGCAAAAGGTGTATTAAAGAATATGGTTTCTTATCACTTCATTTAGGGCATGGTACAGGCTGAAGGTGAAAAGTATCTATGGGGGTGCATTCTGATAGCCTGTCATTCTCACCTAAGAAAATCAGATCCTCCCAAGTGGGGGAAGAACAGAACTTCCAAAGATGGTCCCAGTCTAAGCCACCTACACCGAGTAAAGAGATGTTCTAAAGTTGCAGCCAGTCCTAAGAAATAGCCACATTGACTATCTCTTATGGGGCCACCTGGTATCATCTTGATTCTTAATGAGAATGACCAGTCATTCAGTGACTGGGCTCCCCATGCATAAGTAACCTCCAAAACTTCTAAAAACATCTCGCTAAAAGAGAACTGAACTCTTATATTTCAACCACAGCATAGGCACCTAATCCCACCTACCAAATTATAATCATTTTGCATCAGCCATTTCCATACTTGTGGCCTGTAAGTTTCATTACTTTAGGGGATAGTCAAGTAACAAAGAAAGAGAGTTTCTTTATAAGAAGGCCTCCTTTATGGAGCTTCTAGCTCAGAAAAGCAGTCATCCTGCCAAGATCCTACTAGAGTATATAGTTCATAAATGTTTATTGAGCAATTGACTGATTCATTGATTCATTAATTTAGTTACTCAATAAATGCATGCTGGGCACTTACTTCTGCAAGGCTCAAAGGCCAGAGATGATTAAGAGACAGTTCCTGATCTAAAGAAACTTAAAATCTAATGGAAGAATATAAAAAAGCTGACAATAATATTAGGAAGAACAAAATACATGCTCTAGACGAGCTGCAAGTGAATTGCTGTGGAAGCGCAGTGGGAGGAGCAGTTTCCCGGCATAGAGAAAACACTCAATAAGATGCTGGTAAATGAAGGCTGATGGAGCTGGTGAGTGCTTGGCTGCTGGTGAAATACTGGCTCCCAGACATGCTCTGCAAAGCAGCCTCATCTTGGCCCACTTCACTTCTGCACCACCTCTGCCCACCACAGACCCCTACCTGAGGCCTTGTGATGGGCTCTGCCCTTAGCAGAGCTGGCCTGACTCCTTGCAGCATTCTGAGCTCTGCCTCTCTCTATTGGATGCAGGCCAAGCATTGCTCTTCCAGCATCGTCCACATGCCACATCACTTTGCAAAGCCTGCATCTTACAGGCTAAGCTAATAACCACCAAGGGATCTTACGCAGGAGGCTCAGGTTGCAGAAAAATTGGGTCAGTTCTGAGCCCTGTTGTGACTAATCTTTTCTACCTTCTATTAAATGAGGATCTTATCAATCTGGGGGCTTCTTTTGCTTTGCATAGGAAATTGAATAGAGAGAAGTACAAGACAGGCAAAAGGGAAAGGAGTGAAATATATAGCAGCATCAGGAATTTTGGCAAGAGACATAGAAGTGCCCAGCCGTTGATAGTTTCTCTGTTGTACAAATAGAAGCAACCTGCTGACTTAACACAATAAAATTCCAGGGGCATTCTGTGATGTTTCATAATCATAATGTCTGGGACTTGTCAGTTTTGAGAGTCCCAAAGTTTTAGTCTAATGGCAAAGTGGAACCAAAGCGGACCCTTTGAAAGAGGTGATCTCAGCAGCCCGGTGGGTCAGGGGAGCAGGGTGTGGCCCAGGGGACCGTGGGAAGGGTCCCCTCAAGGCATTGGCACAGGACAGAGGAAGGGTCAGGGTCTTCAGGGAGAGGTCTGGATTTGGGTCCTGGCTCTCTACAAACCAGACATAAAACCTTAGATAAATCACTTCACCTTTGTGAACCTCTGCCTTCTCGTATTTAAAATGGAAGTATTAGCCGGTCCACGTGCAGTGGTATTGATATTTACAACTAATTGATCACAAGCAGTTACAGATTTCTTTGTTCCTTCTCCACTCCCACTCCTTCACTTGACTATCCTTGGAAACAAAGAGCGAGTAGACCGGAAGCGGTGGCTCATGCCTGTAATCCCAGCACTTTGGGAGGCTGAGGCGGGTGGATCCCTTGAGGTCAGGAGCTTGAGACCAGCCTGGCCAACATGGTGAAACCCCGTCTCCACTAAAAATATTTAAAAATTAACCAGGCATGGTCGTGGGGGCCTATAATCCCAGATACTAGGGAGGCTGAGGCAAGAGAATCACTTGAACCAGGGAGGGGGAGGTTCAGTGAGCCGAGATCGCGCCACTGCACTCCAGCCTGGGCGACGGAGCGAGACTCCATCTTGAAAGAAAACAAAATAGGAGTAGTAAGATCTTCTCTGACAGGATGGTTCAGAGACATAAACACCATGAAGTCATTTTCCGGAAGACAGAAATCAGTGCAATGAGGATTTAAACACAGTGAATTTATAGGCCCAAACCATAGCTCTAGATAGGGTTAGCAAACATGAAGAAACCAGTTTTCCTTTTCTTCATTTTTTGAGAATTGACTATTTGTCATCTCTTGAGACTTCAAGTTCCTAAAATGGCAATTAAGTATAATCATAATGACCATTTATTGAGCGCATGCTCTGTGCCCCACAGGCCCTGTGTTAACTTCTCCATAGGTATTAACTCATGCAATCCTCACAACATTCCTATGAGATAGGAATTTCACAGATAAATAAAGAGTTAGGTTAGAGAGGTAATTTCCCCAAAGTTACACAGTTAGAGGCAGAGGCCACATTGGGACCCAGAGCTAAATCTTCTTCAGGGCTAGTTTTGATTTTAAAAACAGAGGCAAGAAGATGGCCCATTCCTTTCCCAGGTCATAAAGAACAGAATCCCGAAGTCTCTCCTTTCCTTACCCTCTTCCTGGGACTTTTACCAGAGTGAGAATGGAGAAAAACCAAAGCTTGAAGCTTATGGGTTCCCGCTCTTCACTGATGCCATTGCTCGCTGCTACCCTGGCAGCAGGCAATAATTGTAATTGTCATTCCAGGAGCCACATTTATTGAGCAGCTGCTAGCTTTGCTCGGCATTCAACCCTCATCTCATTTAACCTGTTTGTCCTGCTCTAGAACTTCCCCTACTTTACAAGTGAGTAAACAGATCAGATCAAGAGAGACTGAAATTCCATGCTCTGAGTCTTACAATGTAAAGTGACATGGCCCCTCTTGTTTCTGCCGTATTCACTTGAGACTCAGAGCCCATTAATTCTGTAAATGTTGGTTATGCAGCCCACCCGATGCCAACATGAACAGCTAGGGGAAGAAAGCTGGTTTCCGGAGACTCACCACGGGCAGCCTGCATCTGTCTTTCCAAATTGCTTTGAGATGAGCTGAATTCAGACCCCTCCCCCTAGTGTGGTTATGGTAGTGGGAGATCGGAATGGAAGAGAAGGAAGGCTGAACAGTTTCCTCCCACCTAGGAGTGGGGTGGACTGAGCCACTGTGCAGATCGAGGAGCCGCACACAGTGCTTTCAGGCCAGAGCAGGCTCTCTTCCCTCAGGACATACTCACTCCGCAGCAGATTCCTGAGATTCCACATAGTTCTATGGCGAGGCCTTATCCTGCTGACCTCTCAGCCCAGGCTGCCCAGGGGCAACCACCCACCACTCCCAGAAGGAGCCCTGTCTCAGTCAAGGCCTCTGAGCTCACTCTGCTTGTCTGCTTGCTAGGGCTAAAGCCTTAGTGTGGTCAAACAGTGTAGCAGATACGGAAGGTGAGGCAGGGAGAAAAGAAGGAGAGGAAGGAAGGGGAAGGGGAAGAAGAAGAAAGGGAAGGAGGGAGGGAGAGGGCTTTGGAAGCGGTGCAGAGGGAAAGGAGGTCAGGCAGAAAAAACAGAAGCTGCGTGTTGATGTCCAGTCTCCCTGCCCAGATGGGGCAAGAGAACAGGCCCTCGCCATGTATCTCTGAGGCCCAAGCTGGACATGAGAACACGTAGGCCTGGTCTTGGGGTGGAAACTCACGCAGTTCCAGAGGGGTGAGATGTTAATACAGTCAGAACTGAAACTAGAAGGCCTGGACCAAAGCACCAGGTGCAGACAAGGAAGGACACGAGGCTCAAGCCAAGATTCAAGGCAGTGGGTGGGGAGTTGACATGCAGGAGCCTGGGTGAGGGGAGGGTGGAGAGGCAGAAGGAGGTTGAGACAGAAACTTGAGAGACTCCTCCAGTGGAACCTGGGGCTGGGGAGGGCTGTGTCCTGAGTGGGACGGAGCAGGTTGTCTCACTGTCCCTTCCTGCTCCTGCCCCCTTCCCTCCTCAGAGCAGCCCACCTAGTCCAGCTCGAAAGCAGAGTCGCAAGTGGGCACCTGATTCCTTCCTCCCTGTGCTGAACGAGAAGGCAGATTCAGGCCTCCCTATCCATTCTGTAAGAATGCATGCAGGGGCGCCTTCTTGGGCACAGCCCCACTTACCACTTACCAGAGCTTGCTTGTAAGTCCTCCCTGAACTATTGCCTGCCCCGAAGAATCACCCAGAGCCATGCTGATACAGCCACAGCACCAGCGCCATTGCAGATGACCTCGTGTTTTATCTCATGCCCAGGCTCAATCAAACAGAGACACAGTAAGTTCCTGAAGTGATGGGAACGCGTACAGAACAGCACTCAGAGTTCCAGAAGCTAGTTATTTTCATCAAAACAAACAATCCTTATTTATTGCCCACAGGACAAGGCCTGGTTTTGAGCAGGCTTCCCTCCCTCCTGTCCACCCTCAGCATACAGACACACCCTCCCTCTCCACCTCTGTGCTGGCGTGGGTCCGAAACCCACATGCTGACCTGGCTGCCTGAGATCCACCCCACACTGCCTCCCACGCGCCAACCTTTTCAAGTCCCTAACCATTCCCACCAAAATTAACCCAAGCCTCCCTGAGCCCAACTGGGAGTTTCCAGAGGGGAAATAATATTAACTAGCTGAGGGTCCCACTAGACTCCAGCCATTGGAATAGCTTTACAAACGTTCTATCTTCAGTCCTTACAGCAGTTCTTTGGGGAATTGTGTCAGGAGGAACTTAAAGCTCAGAGAAGTTAAAGACTGCATCCAAGATCACACAGCAAAAAGCGCCAGTGCCGATATCTCAAAGCATTTTTTTTTTCACTCAGCTTGTCCAATTTTTAACATTTTTCTGAAGTCTAAACTAAGTTAGATGGGGATGGACTTTATTCAATTTTGTATGCCCTAGAGCTGGCCTACTGCTCAGTAGGTAAGAGGTAGAACATCAATGTTGAATTAATGAATAGATGAATAAATGAACGAATAAGAGACACTACATATGTTGAAATGAACCTTGATGATGATAAATGAAGATGTTAGTCTTCTCAGACAACATCCGTATGTATTTGTATGCTGAGGACAATTCTGAAGCAAAGGTCCTATTTTAGTTTGTGTCTTCCTTACCAGGTCTTAAAAAATGGGCTTGGGCTGGGTACAGTGGCTCATGCCTGTAATCCCAGCACTTTGGGAGGCCAAAGTGGGAGGATTGCTTGAGCCTAGGAGTTCGAGACTAGCCTGGAAAATACAGTGAGATTCCATCTCTACAAAAAAAATTTTTAATTAACCAGGCACGGTGGCATGTGCCTTTAGTCCCAGCTACTTGAGCGGCTGAGGTGGGAGGACCACTTGATCCCAGGAGGTTGAGATTGCAGTGAGCAGTGATCGTGCCACTGCACACTAGCCTGGGCAACAGAGCAAGATCCTGTCTCTTAAAAAATAAAAATAAACCAAAAAACAACAAACTGAAGCCTGTTCAGAGGAAAATATCAGGATTAAAAGGAGCCCCACAGTGATATATCAGGAAGAACCATTGTTAGTACTGTTAGAGAACAGAACATTCTGTCCCCAAATATTTGAAAGCTGGGTAAGGGTGTGTGGAAGAGGAAGAGGTTCTAATTCCTGTTCTCTCCATGAGAACTAGGATCAGGTTGGGCACGGTGGCTCACATCTGTAATCCCAACACTTTGGGAAGCTGAGGCTGGAGGATCCCTTGAGCCCAGCAGTTTGAGATCAGCCTGGGCAACATAGTGAGTAAGACCCTGACTCTATTTTTTAAAAATTATTTTAAAAAATGAAAAAAGGAGTAGGATCAAAAAGTGAAAATGTGGTGGGGCTGACCTATCATCAACATATTTGATTTCATGCATTCATTCAACGACTTTTTGGGGGGCACCTCCTGCAAGTGAGGCACAATTGAAGGTGTCTAAAGAAGAAATCTTATCTAAATTGCAATGCCTCTAAGAAAAATTATACAAAATTTACTAGGGGCTTCTCTTAGGGCCTTGAAAAAGATCTATATGAGTAAGGGGCCCTGAAGCTTAGACTATCACTTTCACATTCAGTTTGCCTCTACCCTGTTCACTCCCTTAAGTAATCCTTAAATTTTATGATTCATGCTTTCATCAAAAACAAATATATGTATTTACATCCCCCTTTTCTTAAATAAAAATAAAATACTGTACTTGTTTTCCAACTTGAGTTAACATAGCCTCTAGATAGCTGCATAGCAGTACATATAATTATTCCTCATTTCTTTTTACAGCTGCATAATATTTCATTATGTGGATATACCATTGTTTATTCAAACATTTCCCTTTTGATGAACACTTGATTACTTTCTAATCTTTTACTGCTAAACAATAATCTAATGAATGACCTGGAGTGTCATCTTTTTAATATTTGTGCCAACAAATCTTTTGGATGGATTACTAGCTGTGGGATTTCCAAAGGGTCCATACATATGTAACTTTGTTAGATATTGTCAAATTCCCTTCCATGGGAGTTGTAGCTGAGGCCTCTCTTAATATCATACCAGCCTCTCCCGCCACCTGCTGCTGCTTCATGCACTGCCCATAAAGTGTGGCCCACAACCACCTCCAGAGTGGCCAGTATCTAGGGAGCACTCTGAGAAGAGGGAGAATCACAGAATCACACAGTGGCAGGTTGGGAAGGGCCCTGAGGTGGAGACACCTATATTACAGGGACATTGCTAAACTACTGCCATCCAAGGCTGCCTGGAGTCAACAAGCTTTGAGGATCTATCTCTGAGTTGGGAGATGATTAGTAACAATGTAACATTAATAATGATCTGAAAGACAATTATTATAAGATTAATAATTTGAAAGATCGGATGTAACAGAGGAGGACTGGGAAGGCAGGTAGCTGTGCTCAATGTGCCTCATGCCCACTGGGGCCTCCAGACCCCAAGCCCAGAAGAAAAGGGCCTCAGCTCTTCAGGGAGAGATCCTGTCCACCCTCTCAGTGTGTGTTCACATTCAAAACTGTAAAGTCAAACTAGCTGAGGGATAGCAGCTGCCCAGGACTTAGCTTGTTTATAGCACAAACTATAAATATGCCCCCCTCCCCACCCTACCCCTCCCTTGTGAAAATGGTGTAAAGAGAACAATGCAGCAGGATGGGCTATGTTGCCATCTGTGACTCTGTTCCTACAACAAATGCTTCACAGCTGCATGTCACCTGCCAGCTCTGTCAGCGCACTGGCACGCTTGAGCTGACGGCATTTGGGGTGCAGCTGGGGCAGGGCCAGTGGAATCCCAACCCTCTGTTAGGAAGGAAACCTCACCGCTTCTCAGGAATAGCTTGACAACAGGACAGCCCGCAGAGGTCACCCCAAATGCTCCTGAGACAATGAAGAACCATTCCATGACCAAAGAGGCTGTAGCGCGAGGCAGTGCAGGCAACCCTGGGCATCTGCAGCAGGTCCTTCCATAGTTTGCAGCAACATAAGGCTCTTTTTAAAGCTTTTAGACCACAGGGTACAGTTGGGAGCAACAACTTCCCACTCCAGCACAGAGGCATGTGAAATAGACCCATCAGAAACTGAGAGCAAGTACATTTCAAAATTTGCCTCTCCACTTGGAAAACTTGGAAGACAAATTTTATGTCCACATTTTGTCACTGATTCTATTATTTCCAGGTCACTACTATTGTTTTTAAATGATTAGGGTCACACTCATTTCTTTTTTTTTTTTTTTACTTTAAGTTCTAGAGTACACGTGCACAAAGTGCAGGTTTGTTACATATGTATACATGTGCCGTGTTGGTGTGCTGCACCCATTAACTCATCATTTACATTAGGTATTTCTCCTAATGCTATCCCTCCCCCCTCCCCCACTCCACACACTCATTTCTTTTTAATTGTTCCAGGTGGTCAGGGGCTTTGTTCTTCTCTGCCCTTCTTAGCTTAGCAGCCAGCCGGCTCTCCCTGCACTTGCACATTTGTAATCTGTCTGCAGCTCGAAAGAAAAGCCAATGGGCCCTCACCTCTGGCTGCTCCTACTCCTCCTGACTCCAGATTCATTTCAGGGTTGCTTGGGTAGATTTGCTAAAAGCTTAAGGAGAAACAATTAGGGAGGACTTCAGCTTGTCCTGGGCAGGAAAGGATTTGAAGAAACCATCCCCACATCTGGAACATGGCCTAACAATGGTAGAGCCTCTACCAAATGTGACCGTGGCGACAGCCTAGGAAGAAGAGGGTGCTTTTAAATCTCCCACTCCTTATCTGTACACCCACGTTCATAGCAGCATTATTCACAACAGCCAAAAGGTGAAAGCAACCTGTGTCCATCAACAGAGGAATGGATAAACAAAATATGGTCTATACACACAATGGCGTATTATTCAGCCCTAAAAAGGAAGGAAATCCTGATACATGTTACAACATAGATGAAACTGGAGTGAAATAAGCCAGACACAAAAAGATAAAAACTATATGATTCTACTTACATGAAGTACCTAAGAGTAGTAAAATTCAAAGAGACAGAAGCAGAATGGCGGTTGTTGGGGCTGGGAGAGGAGAAAATGGGGAGTTTTTTTTTAATAGGTACAGAGTTTTGGATTGGGAAGATGAAAAAGTTATGAAAATAGATGATGGTGATGGTTGCCCAACAATATGAATGTACTTAATGCCACTTAAAATTGTTAAAGTGGTAAATTTTACGTTATGTATATTTATATCATTAAAAAATAATCTTTTTTTTTTTTTTTTTTTTTTTTTTGGAGATGGAGTCTCACTCTGTCGCCCAGACTGCAGTGCAGTTGCATGATCTCGGCTCACTGCAACCTCTGCCTCCTGGGTTCAAGCAATTCTCCTGCCTTAGGCTCCTGAGTAGCTGGGACCACAGGCATGCATCACCATGCCTGGCTAATTTTTGTATTTTTTACTAGAGACGGAGTTTCACCATATTGGCCAGGCTGGTCCTGAACTCCTGACCTCAAATGATCCACCCTGCTTGGCCTCCCAAAGTGGTGGGATTACAGGCATGAACAACCACACCCGGTCACAAAAAATAAAAATTTAAAAAATAGATTTTTTAAAAAAGATTTATGCCAAGGCTCATTTAAAAGTACACTTGCTTTAAGGATTAATGCAACAATGAGTTTAAAATAAGTGTGTGATTTATCAAAAAAGAGGGTGAGTCTACAAAGGCATCATAAGACAAAAGTGAAGGAAACAAGGACAGATGAGGGCCCCGGGACAGGGCCTAACAGTAAGGAGAAACTCGAGGGAAGTAGGGTTAACTGTAAGGTATGACCTCATTTGAAGTAGCCTGGAGAAGTCAGTGAAAAAAAAAATCCTCATTCCTTCAGGCACTATTGTGACTTTGGGGGATCCAGACCTGTCTTGAGGGTTCTGGTAGCTACAGTTGGGATCTAAAGTTCAGATACATCATTTCCTTTCAATGGCTTGGCCATATGGATAGAAGAGTGAAGCATGGGAGCTGATGTGTTGATCTCAGGAGATTGATTGCTGGCTTTCTGTGTCCTTAAGCTCTTCATGGAGAGCTCAGCTGCCCCACCTGAGAGCCATCCCAGTCTAGAAGAGCAAACCCTCTTTTGACTCTCAACCCACTTGGTGTTTGCTTTTCTCTCCCGGTTCTCAGGTTCTTGCTTCTGTACCCAGGATGCTTTATCTGCATCTGGCTCCTTTGACTTGGAAAATCCCCAAATTCTAGCCTTTGGGGCTTCTTAAATGATCTTAGCTCCACCCACAAAACTCCTTGCTTTATTCTCTAGCAGAGAAGGACAGCATCTCCACTCCTACAGTGCAACTCCCACCTAGAAGAGGCAGAAAGAGCCTGCCCTCCAGGTCTTTTTGAGAAGCCACCCATGCACTGAGATGTTGAACGCTAGCGAGGTGGAGGGAGAGCACTGGCCCTTGCAGAAGCCAAGCCTGGAGAGATGGGCTTCCTCTACACAGAGCAGAGTCCTGGACCTTCAGACCTAGAGGCTCTAAGATCAGGGGCCAATCTGGAATCATCTCTGCAGTAAAACACCTGGGCGTCAGTGATGGCAGTGGTTCCCTGCTTCTGTCATTACACCTGCCAGACTGCTCTCAGGGCAAGGGGCTCCCTTTGGCCTCCTAGTTCCTCAGCATTCACCTTCCCGCCCTGCCTGTGTCTTTCTCTGTTCCACATTAGAAATGGTTGCATTTCAGAGACTCAGAGACATCTAGCCTCAAACAGACCCGGGGAATCTGACCTATGAACCTCTGGGTGACTGCCCTGGCCCACGTTCTGCTGATTGCCCTCAATGAATAAATAAACTTTAGCCAAGGCTAATATAGTTGCTAAAGATCACTTACTCTACTAAAGATCTAACTTGACTTGTGGGTCCCTGTGACTACCATCTGCTTGGGGAAAGTGCAGAAAGTAATGCAGAGTTGATAAGAGCCCCTGCAAGAGAGGTGTCCTGTTAAGTCTCTCCTGCTTTTTCTCTATAGGCAACCCACCCAGAGTCTCACCCTTGACAGCTGAACTGGCTGTGAACCAGAAACCAAACACATAAACTTTCACACACACATGTACACACACACACATGTATGTGACTATACACACAAATATATACATTCAAATATACATACATAGAAATATAAATAAATATAAATATAAGTGTGTGTATATTTGTGTGTGTATGTATATGTATTATATATATAAGTATGTGTGTATATTTGAATGTATATATGTGTGTGTATGTATATGTATTATATATATAAGTATGTGTGTATATTTGAATGTATATATGTGTGTGTATGTATATGTATTATATATATAAGTATGTGTGTATATTTGAATGTATATATGTGTGTGTATGTATATGTATTATATATATAAGTATGTGTGTATATTTGAATGTATATATGTGTGTATGTATATGTATTATATGTGTAAGATAGATATATATATATATATATATGAAATCCAGGCACTTAGTGCTTACTACATACCAGGCTCTGACTTACGCACTTCACAAATACTAGCTCCTTTAATCCTCGTGATGACCCTGTGAGGTAGACACGATTCATGTCCTTATTGTATAGATGGGGACACTGAGTCACAGAGAGATGAACTAAATTTTCTGAGGTCATTCAGCTAGGGAGTGGCAGAGCCAGGATTCAAACCCGGGATGCTCAGCCCTAACCACGAGGCAAAATCTAATGTAAAGCACTTGGTATATAACAGGTACTGGGCAATGGTAGTAGGATTAGCATTACTATTTTACCACAGCCTCAACTCGCCTACCTTTTCACTGTGGAAAAATGACTGGGAACAAGCTTCTTTGGTAAATGGCCGGTTCTAGTCAAGTCAGGGATATAGGATGATACAAAGTAATTCCACATACATGATCTTTGGCACTCCTGCATTTAATATTAGTTCGTTTGTCTAAAGACCTATAACTCATTATGATTCCTAATTTTCCAGAGGCATAAATCTGAGTCATGTGTCGGATTCAGAATCTGGTTTCTGAGCACTGATCTTGTCGTCAGTGAATGGGCCGAGCCAGCTGCGACGTGCCTGCATCACATCACAGCTTCATTACCCTCTGTTTGCTGCTTTTCTTTTCTTTTTTTTTTTTTTTTTTTTTTTTTGAGACGGAGTCTCGCTCTGTCACCCAGGCTGGAGTGCAGTGGCCGGATCTCAGCTCACTGCAAGCTCCGCCTCCCGGGTTCACGCCATTCTCCTGCCTCAGCCTCCCGAGTAGCTGGGACTACAGGCGCCCGCCACCTCGCCCGGCTAGTTTTTTTTGTATTTTTTAGTAGAGACGGGGTTTCACCATGTTAGCCAGGATGGTCTCAATCTCCTGACCTCGTGATCCACCTGTCTCGGCCTCCCAAAGTGCTGGGATTATAGGCTTGAGCCACGGCGCCGGGCCTGCTGCTTTTCATATAGAAACTTGTGAATGACAAACACTCGTGTTTCTTTATGGAAAATGGATGCCACAAGAATGATAACTGCTGGTGCTGATGATGGAAGCAAAGACATATACAAAACTGATCATTCATTCTTCAAAATAGGAGTCTTAAACAAATTGAAGAAGAGTGGAACATGGGATTGGCAGTGACCCAGATCTGTGCCACAATCACGTCTACCATAAGCTCTGTGCAAAACCTCAGAATAAGCGGTTTGTGAATTTCTACAGATATTTGTCTGGAAAACTGTGTGAAATCTGAAAGGGTGGGAGCTTGAGGTATGAAAACGCGTAACGAGAAGACGAGACCTGACCGAAATGATATACTATAGATGTCTTTACCATTTTAAGAATTTCCCCAGGTCTGGGGATGAAAGCTTCGTGAATGCAATGGATTTGCTCTACCTAAAGAACACAGCTTGGTAGGGCCTTGGATATAGAAATCCCTTTCTTTTTTATTCAGGGAAGAAAGTAAATGGGAGCATCTGGGCTCATGAGGGTCTCATGTTGGAGTGAGCTGGGCTAAGACTCCCCATGACCCCTCCCTGTCCACAGCCAAAGAGCTGGCTCAAGACTCTTCCCCAGCCTCTCTATTCCCAAGGCAGCACAGATTCCTGCTTCACGATTGGCAGGTTCAAGTATGATCGCTCTACACTTGGCCTCCTTTCCTCAATGCCCTGCCCTCCTTTACTCCTCCGTTTTCCTGACTTCAGTGTTTCTACCAGCATTTTCAATATAGAAGGGGACTCATCAGATCAGCTTCTACCAGGGCTGATATTTAACTTGCTGGGGAGCCAACAGTTGTGACATTAACAAAGAACAGTAAGAGCAAAGGCGTGGCTGAAAACAAAGATAACTAGTGGGCTATTTTATGCACAAATGGTCCTTTGCCATTCCCATGAAGCTGAAAACAAATATCCTGAAACTATTGATCAGCAGCCAGTTAAATTAAATATCTAATTAAAAGAGAATTAGAGCTGTTTTAAAATCAGACGCCTCAAACACTTGCCAGTCAGAACATGATGAAACTGGGGGTTTTAACTGAGTAGCAGCAGCAAATAAAATATTTACAGATCTAAGCAGAAATAAATGCATAGATTCTCATTTTTAATGAAAATGCACATATGGCTATTTCAAACACACCCTGGTGAATACTTGATGCCCCTGATTTAGAGAATGTGCAGGGAGCACAGAATGCAGGCGAAGCACCATTTGTCAGGAAATGGGATAGAACCATCCAATGTTTCCAAGTGTGATCATTTGTAATGGAACAGGGAGAATGCTGCAAATGGAATTCAAGTAGGATTACCAGATGAAATATAGGACAGTGAATTGTCTTTTGAATGTATGTCCCAAATATTGCTTGGGACATACTTATGCTAAAATTTTATCTGTTTATCCGAAATTCAAATTTAACCAGGCATACTGTATTTTTATTTGCTAAATCTGCCAACCCTAAATCCAAGATTGTAAGTGACCTGGAGAATAGCTGGGTGACCAGCAGAAGAGAATCCTGGAGTGGCTCAAGTGCTGCAAGGGTGTTATGTGAGAATTCGAGCTTCCATCTCTTCATTTGTACAGGGGAGAATGATACTGTGCAGAGCTGCTGCTGTAAGGATTATCAGTGAAGTCATAAATTACATAAATGTCTGTCACATTTCCTGTATGCAGGAAATAGTAGTCACTATTGGTATGTAGAGGGCCTATAGCCAGCGAGTGGCAAACAATAAGCCCTTAATATAAGTGGTTCTTATTTCTAAAAGAAAGAGAGCTGTTAAGAGTGGCCATCATTTATGAGCACCTATCATATATATCAAGCACTTTGCCACATTGTCTTTTTTTTTTTTTTTTTTTTTTTAGATAGAGTCTCACTTTGCTGCCCAGGCTGGAGTGTAGTGTCGTCATGATCATGGCTCACTGCAACCTCAACCTCCCCAACTCAACAGATCCTCCCACCTCAGCCTCCTGAGTAGCTGGGACTACAGGTGCATGCCACCATGCCTGACTAATTTTTTGTATTTTTTGTGGAGACGGGGTTTCGCCACGTTGCCCAAGCTGGTCTTGAACTCTTGGGCTCAAGCAATCTGCCTGCCTCGGCCTTCCAAAGTGCTGGAATTACAGGTGTGAGCCACTGTGCCAGCAACATTGTCTCATTTAAGCCTCATTGAGGATCCTACAAAAATAGGTATGACTATTATCTTTTCATGGGAATAGAAACTGAAGCTCAGAGTTTAGCTGACCTAACATTATACCCGTTAGAGGCAGAGCTAGGATCCAAACCTGCTTAACTCCAAATCCTGTGACCCTTTAACCACATCACCCTATTCCTCACCATTTGACTCCAGGCAGGTAAGAATCTTGCTAGAATAACAGATTACTATGTTTGCCACAGAACTGACCTCAACTTAATCTCTTCTTGTGATAAATTTTTATCTCCAATAATCGGGGGATTTTTTTTTTTTCCTGTAGGAACACATCTGCCTTCTCATGATGAAGTCAGTGGAGAAATGGATTTTGCATTTTAGAAACTCACTTTATTGTCTACCTGGCTGATGTGCCTATTTTGCATAAAATAACAGACAATTGTAAAATTTTAAAATAAAAATACATAATCCTTTTAGAAAACTGGCAGGAAGTTAGATGGTAACTACAGATTATCTAGAAGCTTTTATCTTGTCCCAGTCGTCCTCACTGCGCCACCTCATTTGTTTAAACTGAACCCCAAAAGTCTGCTGCTCTTTCCCCTGTGGGCTTCACTGGTTAGAATAGGAAATAAAATGGTGGGCAGGGAGGCTGCCATGCTGGAAAAAGAGAGCTTTCGGAGGAAGGACAACCCTGAAAAGTCAATGCCTCTTTTTATAGCAATACAAAGGCTCTTAGTTGGGGCATCATCCAGGAAGGAAGAATTCCTCCTTTGAAGGAAACCGCGTTGTGAGGAGAACATGACTCAGCGTCATTTCTTGCAGTGTTTAAGGCATGGGGAACTCTTGGGGAAGACGCAGGAGTCAGTGTCCATGCCAACCATGCCTGGAAGGGTAGGTCAAGACATAAAGCCAAAACAATCCAGACAGAAGAGAGATTTTGCCAATCCATACTGAAAACGCTTTCCTCCCCGATGCCTTGGATATGTCTGAAATGTCGAAATGGGGAGACATGGCCAAGTGCTTTCAGTATGCATGCTCTCAGTAAAACTTTACCTTCCATTTCTTTTATTGATAAGAATATCCCAGGACTTTGGGATTGTCACCTAATCCTAGTTTTTTTTTCCTACTTTTTATTGTGATAAAATACACATAACATGAAATTTACCATCTTCACCATTTCTAAATGTACAGTTCAGCAGTGTTAACATCGATGATGTTGTGCAACGCTACTTCATTTTGCGTTGTGATTTTGGACAGGGCAGGCAACAAAGAAATTTTACCCCTTGCCCCTTATAACAACAAGTTTCTTGGAAAATACTTAACTTACATGGCTCCCTTCTGAAGCTTGCCTGTTCGTTCCTTCCCTCTCCCTCCCTCTCCAATCATCCCTTTCCCTTTTGCTCTCCTTTAACTTTGTCAGCAACACTTGTGCTTCCTGGAGCAATCACTGCCCTTGTATTGATTATCCATTTCTTTCCAGGTCCTGTGGGAGCTGGTTTCACACCCGTTGGCTCATTTGCCTCCCCTCTTTCATATGGCTTGCCCTTCGGCTCACTGACGAATTATTTTGTGACCCCTTCTCTGGGGGCCCCCATTCCTCCAGCCCTGACCCTCTCTGGACTCATGGGTCTGAAATTAGTGTTTTAAATCCCGAGTTTGTATCTGAAGGTCAGCTGGAGAGCTGTTTACACGTCTGTAAGCCCCAGAGGGCTTATTTGCACAGTGTACTTACCTAAGCAGGGCTGGTTACAAGCCCCAGAGGCCCCAAGAGGGCTTCTCAGGCCTCACCAGCAAGAGCACAATTAGGGACCCGTGGAGGACTCTTGTTGCCGAAGTAAGTTTTCAGCTTCCAAAACCAAGTCTTCTGATTTGCTACCAAGCCTTTCCCCTTGTTTATGCCAGCAGGTTCCTGAGTCTCAGCTTTCCCCGTGGAGCTAAAGTCTTCACTGCAGAACTATATTCGTCATGTGTTTGTGTTTGAGGCACCTTCTGAGCCGCCCTCTTAGACGCTGTCTCTGAGCTCTGCACAGGCCAGAAAGGGAGAGACACAAATCGGCACCAGGATGTCTGGGGTTTATCAGATGCTTCTTTCTTTCAACCTAATGACTCTGTTGCTTCAGGGGCTGCCCCAGGGGTGTATGAAGAAAGCTGAGCTTCCTTTATATCTGTTTATTATCTGCTTTCTTTTTAAAGGAGTTTTGAAGTCTTAATAATTTGGTACATGGTTGTTTTTTGTTAAGACTGTGGTGAGGAATTACGGTTCAGTTTCGTTTTTATGTTGGTATAATTGGTCTAGTTCATGCTCCACAAAGTGTGGCTGGTGTTATAAAAACTATCTAGCACAGAGTATTATTGGGGTTCTTTGGGATGGGAGTGGTGGTGAGTAGTATTCATGAACAATATCAAATACAGAAAACTCAATTTTTCTCCATAAATCAATGATGGTGATGGTGGTACTAGTGGTAGCAGTCATGATGGTAAGATAGTGGCAGTGATGGTGGTGATGCTGATGACGGTAATGATAGTGCTGATGATAATGGTGATGACGGTGACAATGGACAGTGGTTGTGATGATAGAGGTGGTGTTGAGATGATGGGGATAAGATTGTTAGTGGAGGAGGAAGAGGAAGATGATGGTGAAGAGAAAAGGAGGGAGGAGTGGTAATGGGGAGGGACATATTTCCATTATTATGCTCCTGGGTCTGTGACCTCCTTTCAGCCCGGAAGACTGCCCAAAGTGGATTCCCTTCCATAGGCCACCCCATTAACTCTGTCCTTGCTAGCATTCAAAAATATCAAGTTTTTGTGGACAATAGCAGGATACTGAGAAAAACACAGTAGTTTCTCACAGAGCTTCCCACTCTGGAGAGAGTTTGATCATGTGTATGAGTCATTACTTGTTAGCTCACCTTGGCAATCTTTAGATACAGAAAGAAGATACCAGTGGTGACTACAGTGCTTTGTACCCAGTACTTGCTTGAGGAGAAAAAGCAGGGATTTTGGTATTATACGGATGAGGGTTCAAATTTCAGGTTTTTCATTTCCTACTAACTTGTACTCTTAAGCCTGACTTTCCTCATCCGTGAAATGGAAATGACATCTACTTGACAAGGCTGGGCAAATTAAATGAGACAGAGCGTGGCACATAGTTCTCAGTGAATGTCACACTCTTCCCAGAAGGGGAAGTAATGGCGCTCCAGGCAGTTTTATGCTTACTTTCTGCTTCTCCTAAACCTAGGTCTTAGCTAGGACTAGCAGGCACTTCCTACCCAAAACATTTTTCATGAGTTACGTATTTACTTATTAAGTAAAAATTAGATTTATATGACTGAGGATCAGAAAGCTTCAGACATCAAAACAATAGTTTTAAAAAGAGAGAGAGAGAGAATTTAACCACTCAATTGGTTGTTTTTTCAACTGCTGCCCAGCTGGTTTTTTCCACTACATGGACTAATATTTTGGTTAACTTGACCATTTGAAATGATTCTATAACTTTTTTTTTTACACTGTGAGGATGTTTTCCTTGATATCTGGCCCCAGTTCTCTTTGCTTATGCCATTTCATCATTATTCCTACTTATGCCATCTGGTACCTGAATAAAACATTTAGATTCTATCATTTGAATTTGAACCTTTCAAATATTTATAAACCATAATCATGACTTCATACAGTCAATCCTATACATATTTAATTTTTTTATGATGAAGTCCTTTTTCCCTAAATTATTTATTTCCTCTCTGAAATCTTTCCAAAGTTGTTTTAGCCTTAAGATGAAGAGATGCCCCCAGGTGAATTGTCATCAGACAGACTCTAAAAAGTAGTTGTTGTGAAACGTGGGGTATGTATTGAAAGTTCAGACTTCTAGCCCTCATCACCAGTGATTCTCATTCATAGTTCTGGGGTGTGGGGCCCAGGAATGTGCATCTTAACAACGCCCTCCTTCCCCTCTCCCCAATATACAACGTCCCTCTCCCCAGTATACAGGTAATTTTGGTGTGAGTTCCCTGTAGAACACACTTGAGGCACATTGCCACCTCCCAGTTGACTTGGGAAAGTAAAACAGAAGACGTTGGTTCCCGCTTTCTAATGGGCAATCACATTCAGGCCTGTTTGCTTAAGATTATAGCAAAATTACCTTGACAGAGTTTTGAGTGTTTCCAAGTCTTCAGTCAAATAGCTATATTGTCTTGGTGTACTTGGTTTACTAAACAAAGTTTCTAGAAGACTATCAATTTACCCAACTCTTTAGTCTTTAGGTCTGGGTTGGTGGAAGAAGAAGGGTTGCAGAAGGGCACTTTATCTACCACGCCATGTCCCTAGAAATCTAGCAATTTTGAATCTTGTATGATTACTATTCACATTTCTTTTTTGTAAGAATATGATCCAGCAAATAACTAATAATAATTCTTCATACTAGTATAGCGCTTTGTGGTTCGTAAAATATGTTGACTTTCATTGTGTCATCTGATCTCCGCAGTAGCTTTGGTTAAGGTAAATAGGCCAGGTATTACTGTTTCCATTTTACAAATGAAGAAATGCTCAGAGAGAATAAGTAACTTGCCAAGGATTTATAAAAAGTAAATGGAAGTCCTAGGATTTAACAATTACGGATTCTTTCATCATCTCTGCCTTAAGGTTGCACTTCTCTAGGCTGTGGTATTGTCAACCCTATAGTCTGAATGTTACAAACTAATAAGTAATACATTTGCCTCATTAAAATATCTATTACTTAGCTGCTTGGAAAGGGTAGAAAATATTGAAGTAGAGAATTTTTAAACTACCCTTTAATTATTGCATTGATGTTATTTATGATTGTATAATATTGTTCTTAATTCCTCGAAGTTTTATTTTGAAAGCTAAACATAAAGACAATGGCAGTTTGTCATGTTGAGAAGAATATAATTATTAACCTTGTAGGTCCATCCCACAAGTAATGATTGTCATATGGACCCTGTTGGCAGGAGAGGAAAGATGAGAGGTCTCCCAGATCTTAGGTAAGGCCTAGCCCATGCGTCTAGTGTTCCCAGTTAATGGATCATAATTCATTAAAATTGTGTATTGGACACTGGCTACATCCAGAGTCTACACATTAGATAATATTAAAAGAACATAAAAGGAATGTAAATGAATCTAGGCGCTAAGTGACTTGGGAGTCCTTGAACTTGGTGCTTTTACCTCCATTTATTTATGTATTTACTCATTCATTCATTCATTGAACACATGTTTTATTGAGCACTTACTGGAACTACACACTGTGCTGCGCACTGGTATTACAATAGCGGGCAAGATAGAACCATCCCTACATCATGAGCTATCAGCCCAATGGGAGACACTAACAAGGATGCTGGCAGCCACAGGCAGTGTGATAAATGCTGTGGGCGGGAAAGGCAGGGTGCTGCACATACACTCACAAAGGGCATCCAGTCAGCCAGCATATTAGGCCTAATATTTTTAAATGGATGTAGATTTATTGGGAGTGGCCTGTAGGGGGTGTGCTGATGGCATGGCTCCTGGCCGCTTTATCCCTTGGCACCCTGAGCGTACTAGGAAGTCATTGCCCTACACATTTAGTTGCTGGCCGCTTTATCCCTTGGCACCCTGAGCGTACTAGGAAGTCATTGCCCTACACATTTAGTTGCCTTTGCCTGAAATATTTCCTTCTTCTCCTCCCTTAGCTAAGTTCTAGTGCCCACACATCCCTACAGGCTAGGGAACCCTCTCTGTATTGTTACATATTCAACCCCTGTGCACTGCGACATCCTGTGAAAATCCTTGAACATCATCCTCATCACCCTCACTGTCCTTCAAGTATCTCCCCCATCAGTCTTTGAGCACTTCTAGATCAGGGCCTGTGTCATTTACCTCTGTATTCCCTGCACCAAGCAAATGCTTGGCACATACTAGAGGCTTAATAAATGTTTCCTGAATGCACAAATGAATGAATGCCCCTAACCTTTAATATCTGGTTGATGAGGAGGCAGGAAACTGAACATATACAAATAAAACCATTTGCAAACAATTAAGTGCAAGTCAATATTTCAATGTATCAAATCATGTAGCATCCTCTTTCCAATATTTAAAGTGCACCTTTTTTACCCAGCATGAATATTCCTGGGAGCCGTGGACTGTCCCCAACAGGGATAAAATGGGTGTAAATGTTATGTATACTTAATTTCTTTAATGAGAAAATATCAGAGGATTACTTGGAGTCACTAATGGTATTACCCCAGTAAAGAGTAAATCATTTTGAAGTTACTACATGCTATGGTTTGAATGTGTCCTCCAAAATTCATGTGTTGGAAATTTAATCTCCAATGCAACAGTGTTGAGATGTAGAACCTTTGAGAGGTGATTAGGTCATTAGGGCTCTGGACTAATGCTGTTATTGGGGGAGTGGATGAGTTATTGCAGGAGTAGGTTCCTCATTAAAGGATGAGTTCTGCCCCTTTCCTCTCCCTCTCTCACACCCTCTTGCTCTTCCACTGTCTGCCATGGGATGACACAGCAAGAAGGCCCTCACAAGATGCCAGCACCTTGATAGTGGACTTTCCAGCCTCCAAAATTGTGAGAAATAAATTTCTTTTTTTTTTTTTTAAATAAATTACCCACTCTGTGCTATTCTGTTCTAGCGACACAAAATGGACTAAGACACCATGGGTAGGGTCTCTGAGAAATATGACTTGAATAGGAAAGTTTTCATCAAAAAGCTGCTCAGTTGCTGAGGTAAAAGCCAACAGGGCTCAGACTAGGGTGAGATGAGTGAGACCAGGTCATACAAGTTGCAGGATCACATTCTGTCTTTATTTAACTTTTTTAGTGCATCATGATTTATTGCATTAATTTTTATTTATTAAAATATAAATTATTTTGATTGATCAATTTTTTCAGCCTGCCCCCACAGCTCCCAGCCCTGGGGGCCCCCACCCTGTGAGCTCTGCCTTCCTAGTACACAGATTACAGGGGAAACTCAGACTCTCTCTGTGGGAGCTGGATGTCAGCTACCACCAGGGCTCAGCTGTGTATCCTTAGGGCTCACTCTGCTTGCCTGATTCACCTCCCTTTCCCGTTTTGCCTTCCCCTCTTCCTCTAGCAGTCTGAGCATTCTATACCTCCCCATCCCTGTGCTTCAATGCCATCTCACCCAACATCAACACTAGGGCTGCATGTTCTCCAGAGCCTGCTCTGTCTCCCTCCTCCCTTCCCTTCTACCCACAACTGACTTGCTTTATAATGGAAGAAGTTTTTAATGCCTGCCATGAAATCCTGTCATCGGGGCAGGAAGGACAAGCTCCCTGGCTGAATCATCAAGAGGAGAGCACCTGCCTGGAATAAGGCTCTGAATCTTCTACAGGTCTCTTTTCTGTTTCCCTTCTTCAGAAGCATCCCCTGGGCCCCGCAGAGGCTATAGAACCAATACTGCCTGCACTGGCCAACTGCAGGGGCAGTAGCTTCCCACCCTCTGTGTGCTGCACACGCACTCGAATCTATGGCCTGAAATAATTTCTGCACATCCCTGTGTTGCTCCCATAGGACAGATAGAGGAACAGAGGCCCTGGCTGATAAGTCACATCAACTGATCACAGAACCACTGATGGACAAAACAGAGATTAAACCTACATTTTTGAGCCCCCACCGCCCCCCATCCTGTGTCCTTTTCATTATTCCATAAACATTCCCCTCTACCACACCCTAGTTCCCCCTCACCTGCCCACCCCTGCAAAGTCACTTGATCTCTTGATGAATTAGCATGGGCCAGTATTGATGTTTTAAAATAGCGAACTTTCAGGCTTAAAAAAGTCAAGATCATCTTTAAGTCCCCAAGGATGTATGCAACCAGTGATGGAAAATTCTTTCCCACTTCTCCCCCTCCAGTCTGAATTGATTTAGCAACTTTTCTTCAGCTCCTCAGCAGAGCCTTTCAGAAATTCCCACTTGCAGCACTGCTGAAGGATAGACTCCTGATGTGCTCTCAGCTGGACTACTGCTGTGGGCTTCAAAAACACAGATGCAGCAACAGTGAGTGTGTGCCTGTATTATATTTCTCAACTGAACATCTTCAGAAGCTGGGGACATGCATTTTCTAGCCCAGCATGTAGGATCTGTGGCCCCTGAGCCTGTGGGAGGGCAAAGTCCTGTAGAGAAGCTATTGTTTTCCTTGCCTTTGCTGATAGCATGAGATCAGCTAAATGATGGTGGCAGGTCTCCAAAACCAAGAAAAAGAGCAACTAGGGGTACAGTAATGGGAAGCAGTAAATCGTGGGAGATACTTGTAATCTAACCAACAGAAATCAAGCATTTTCTGGGAAATACATGAAGCACTGAATGCTTGAGTGCCTAATGGGTTTTGGAGCCCCAGTTAGTTTGTGTGGATGGGTGCCAAGAGCAAACAAATCACTGCAGCCACAAGCCGCCTCACTCCATATCCGAGATGCACACTGAGAATGACTGGAAAGGCTACTTGGTATGGGAACCCTAAAGCAGTTCGGATGGAGAGGCCCCCAGGGAAATGCTATCCTTAGTGCTTTCCAGGAAGCATCATTTACAACTTCACCCTTGGCCAAACACTAATATATGTGCTTTACACATATCATCTCATCGAAGCCTCATTATAACACTAATGGGTTAGGTGTATTATACCCCTATTTTAAAGATGAAGGAAGTCAGACTCAGTTAAGATCATACATCTATTAAGAGGTAGGGCAAAATCCAAACTCAGTCTTTTCTGATTCCAAAGCACATGCTGTCAACTGCCCCACTTTATTGCCCTCAGAGTTCTCTGGCACCAGTTACACCAGGCATTCCTAGCTACAAGGCATTGTTCATTCATTCATCCATACATTCAACATCCAGCAATATTTCTTGAGCATCTGCATTGTGCCAGGCCCTTTGCTAGGCCCTGGGGCCTCACTGATGAAGTGAGGTTCATCATGGACCCTGTCCTCATGGAACTTGGAATCTAATGAGTTCCATGGACCCTGTCCTCATGGAACTTGGAATCTAATGAGTGAGTGCCAGGGTCTGGAATAGGAGTTAAGGTCTCACTTAAGATTGGGCAGGTTGTACCTTGCACAAAGGCTCTGCACTAAGGGGGCCAGTGGGTACTGAAACCCAACTTATATTCCACTAAGCTATGTGCCCACAGAGCAACATCTTCCAGAGGAAGCAATTTAAAAAAATTTTTTCCCAAAGAGTAATATGGGCTATTCTGGAAGTACCTGCCTCCCTTAACTTTTCTTTCTTTCTTTTTTCTTTTCTTCTCTCTTTTTTTTTTTTTTTTTTTTTTTTGAGACGAGTCTTGCTCTGTCATCCAGGCTGGAGTGCAGTGGTGTGATCTCAGCTCACTGCAACCTCCACTTCCCAGGTTCAAGCGATTTTCATGCCTCAGCTTCCCAAGTAGCTTGAATTACAAGTGCAGTCTCCCACACCCATAGAAATGGGATTTTACCATGTTGGCCAGCCTGGTCTAGAACTCCTGGCCTCAAGGGATATGCTTGCCTCAGCCTCCCAAAGTGCTGGGATTACAGGCGTGAGCCACTGCACCTGGCTGCCTCCCTTAACTTTCAAGCCAGTGTCACCCTTAAAGACATCCTCATGTACAACCTGCAGTGTGCAGGGAACATGAATGCACCAGGTAGACTCTGGACAGTAAGGAGTTCAGCAGCAAGTCCGAGAAAGTGTACTCAGGTCTGTTTGACCCCAGTCAATGAGGTCCACATTCACCTTCAGGAAATCCTGCTCAGTCAACAATGATTTAAACCAATTCCCTCACCACTCCCAGGCAAAGTCCCTGTGTAAGTAAAACTTCCAGCGATTCCCAAAGACAGTACCCCCACCTCAGCAGACGGTGAAGGCCCCTGCTCCGCCCTGGACCTGCAGGCCTTCTGCCCACAACTGTCAGATCTCACAGGAATGCAAAGGAAGGCTTCTGGAGACACGTACTGCAGGGAACAAGGGGACAAAAAAGGCAAGCTGACATCAAGCCCAAACCCCAGTAATTTGGAGGACAGTATCCCTGGTAACAGAAACAGAGACAGAAGGAGGTCTCCAGGAAGAAGGATGAGTTCTTTATGTATGCCAACTTTCACATGTTAAACATGTCACGCCGGCCGGGCGCGGTGGCTCAAGCCTGTAATCCCAGCACTTTGGGAGGCCGAGACGGGAGGATCACGAGGTCACAAGATCAAGACCATCCTGGCTAACACGGTGAAACCCCGTCTCTACCAAAAAATACAAAAAACTAGCCGGGCGAGGTGGTGGGCGCCTGTAGTCCCAGCTACTCCAGAGGTTGAGGCAAGAGAATGGCGTAAACCCGGGAGGCGGAGCTTGCAGTGATCTGAGATCCGGCCACTGCACTCCAGCCTGGGCGACAGAGCGGGACTCCGTCTCAAAAAACAAACAAACAAACAAAAAAACAAAAAAAAAAAGTCATGCCTTCTATCCATGGAACCTTCATATACAAGGCACTATGTGTGATATTTACAAAAGCCCTAACCCGATTCCCTTTCTATAGATATTGATATGCAGAGAAACAAAATAATTTGGCTTAGGTCACATAGCTAGGAAGTGGCAGAACTAGCAAGTGGCAGAGGTGGGCCCTCTTGATTCAAAAGACACTCAATCAGTGTGTAGTCTAGCTTAGAAGTCCTCGGCCTGAAGATAAAGATGAAGGAAGTAAGATAAAGGGAATGAGGCCAAGAAACAGTGAGGCAGATGGAAAGAAGGAAAAGAAAGGTACAAAGGTAGTAGAGGGTGCACCCTAATAACTCCTCACAGATAAAACAATACAGCTACTGTGACCAGCTACCAATGCAGTTCATAAACGCAGAGACTGTCAGAGCAGGAAAGGACCTCTGTGCTCCCAGCCTCCCCGTGTTATAGCTGAAGAGTAGAGGGCCAAGGCATCTAGTGGCTTCCCCAAGGTTCTCCAGGCTGCTGTGGAGGCAGAACCATGGCCAGGGCCCTGGCCTCCTGGCACTCAGGCCTAACAGCTTCCATCACGCTGTGCCACTGAGATTATTATCATCAGTGATGATGGTGCCATTAACAGCCATGGCCACCACTATTTGGTTTTTTAGCACCAGACACCCTGGCAGCCATCTTCATTTTGTGACTTGAAGAAAACACTGCCCTGGTCATGCGAGCACAAGGGGAATGGAAAATTCCAGGTCAGGGAACAACACCCCCTCCAGGCATCCTTCTTCACCTGCCCTGCCTTCAGAGGCGCCAGGCCCTTTTGTCCCACCACCAGTTAATATTTCACTTGGGTGAGACTTTAGGGAACAAAGAACACAAAGCTGGCCTTGAGGGGCCAAAGGTAGGCAGCCCATGGTTCTCGGTGCGGCTCATAAATAAGAACAGGGCAAATGTACTTTGGATAAGGACGCACTCAGCCTCCCGCAGAACAGCTGGGGAAGCTATTCATAGGAAAGTGTGCTATTTGCGTCTGCCTGGCATTTGAATGAGGCTCACCTAACTGCGCCTGCCCTCCCCACAGATGTGAGTCACGCTCCCCACTCACGAGTGAGGAGTGGCCAGGGGCAAAGGAGAATTGCTTCTTGGCTCAGCTGAGAGAACTGTAGTGGCCGGGAGCAGCACTGCCAAGGATATCTCCCTCCCCCTGGCAGGGAGGGCCTCCAACTGAGAACGCTTATTCTTACAGAGCCTGACTCCCTCCATGTGAGAGAGGCGCCTCCTTGGACCCTGCTACTTTGTCCCTTGGCCCTTGGTCAAGCACAGGGGACAATTTTCAGCCCCCAACCCCTTGCTGGTGACTTTGGCTGTCTTCTCACATCTCGAGTACTCGGGGAAAGCAAGTCAGAGCAGCGTGGGAGGCCAGTTCCAGTGTCACGCTGCCGTCCTCTGAGTTCTACTGGTCCCTGGTCTCCAGTTGCAGAGCTTACAAGACGAGCTGTGGAGGTGAAGTGCGGGCGATTCCTCCCCATTAAGCAGCACTGCCTACTTCTGAAGGTCATCCACCAATGCTGCTGCCTCCTGTAGCATCCAGTGCAGTTCTGGCCTGGTTCTGAGCTGAGGGTGTGCTGGAAGCAGGGCCCATTATGGTCCAAAATAACCTTGGGAGGTCAAGCTCAGGCCTGGGCATCCCTCATCCAAGGAGCCCTGACTGGGGGGTCTCCCAGGGCCTAGCTGAAGAGTCAGTTCCACTCCATAGCAGCACTGATGGTTCAGATCAGTCTCAGGCCCATAAGAAAAACTCCAGTTCTGCACCAAAGCACAGTGGCCTTTGGAGTCCGTCAGACTCCAAGCAATAGGAAGGGCCAAGCCCTTCTCCCGTTGGAGGTTCTCACACACCTGTGGATCCAGAGAGGGGCTACCCACCGTGATCCTGGGAGCTGTGGTCTAAGGGGTCTCTGTATACCTGGTACATACTCAGCGGCGATTTGGGGTTTTTCATTAGTGAATGGCTCAGCTCCTCAGCTGGACCATAAACTTCTCAAGGGAACATGCTGTGTCCTTATCTTTACACAGCCAGCATGCAAACCATGACCTCATATGCACTTAACACTTGACTATATCTCTTTGGCTACCAGACTCTGCTCCTCGTGGACAGGGACTTCTTAATTCTGTATTTCTGAATGGCCTAGTGCTGGCTGTGACACAGGGTAGGTATATAATTGATGGTGTTGGTTTGAATTGTCCAGTTTGAATAAAGAATTTTCTAAATAAGTCGACATTATGGCACAATGGACATAGATGAGACTACTAATGCATTTGAAATTTACACTAGTGGACACATGATGGTAGATGTGATAGATACATGAACCCATGTAAATTCCAACTTCGAGAAACTAGTAACCTATTTAGAAATTAAACTTTCTCCTGTTCTTCATGGGCAAAGATGATCCAAGCATGGAGGACATGACATTTAAGCCCTCTTCCCAGTGGAAGGGATGTGTCTCCAGCTAAATTTTTCTCTCAGTCAACATTTATGGGCAGCTACTGTGTGTTAGGCACTGTACTATGGGCTGAGTATTCAAATAAAAACAAGGCACAGGTGAATCGTGAATGGAGAGCTACAGGTCTAGTGGGGCTAAAGGCACTTTCTCAAGGAACTCACGGCACTGAAAGAGCTGCTGCTTGAGAAGTATGGCCTAAGCTCCATGGGTGTGAGAAGCAGTGAATTCTTCCTGCGGCCAGAAAGGGAGGATGAAATTAGGAAAGATCTCCCAGAGGAGCGGATGTTTGAAGGACGGACAGATCCAGATGGACAATAGAGTATGTATTCTAGGCTGGAGGGTATTAACCAAAGCATCGAACCCCCTCAGTTCTTTGGGAGTGGAACAATCTCTTCTGCTCACATTGTGGCTGGTGGCCTAATTGCTGACCAAGGTCAGGGTGACACCTTTGGCCAAAGAATGGGGCATTTGCTTCTAAGTCAGCCAAGGGCTCTTTCTGTCTGAAAATAGCTGCCTGAATTCATTTCCCCAATTAGTCCCAGAGGCCAGCGATAGGAGCAGGCTTTCTCCACGTGCAGGGCAGAAACTGCAACTAGAAAGCCGGCGCTGCAGCATGAGGAACCCCTGGGGAGCTGGCAGGAGGCCATGCCTGGCCACACCTTGAGGTCTGACCGGCTACGTTTGGACGGACCCTCTCTAGCTCTTTCCCTGTCATGTGACTGAAAACCTTATCATAATGAAAGCCATAAAAATGCCAAACTTTAACCTTATTAAAGTCACACTGTTCTGGTCTTGGCAATCCTAATAGGATTTTACAACTCAACCTCTCTGACTAGACTTCTTGAACAGCCCAGGGTCTGCGAGGGTCCGTGATGGGTGACTTAATGCCTTCAAGGACTAGTGCCCATCCACGTTCCCACCCTCCCTGTGTCCGTCCTCCACCCGTGCTCACTGTGGCCTTCCATATGGCCTGCTGTTTTGTTACTCATAGAAACGGATAAATTTCCACTATCCTGGACCCCGGGAAAAACATATGAGCGTACCCTACAGCACTTACCAGCTGACACAGTATTTTCCTCCAGATTAATGAAGCACAGTGGAATTTTAGTGCTTGCTGTAATTATTAATATGTCAAATATGTTTGCAGGAGAGGCAAACAGAAGAGTGATGTGAGAACCTAGGAGGAGGGAGGAAAAACAATGGGAAGGGAAGAGAGGCGGCAAAGCCAAAGACGGACAGGGAAGGAAGAGAAGAACAAGGGAAGGACAGGGCGAAGAGAGGAACACGGACTCCCACAGGAGCTGGATCAGACAGGCTCGAGCACATTTAGGGACTTCCTTCTGCCCACGGCGACATTGGTAGGAAGGTGGGTCAAGTCAGTTCCTGAGGAGAGGTCTCCCAGGAGCAGTTATTAGCATAAGGTTCTACATATTGGGAGGCCATGGACCTCAAAGATTTGAGGAAAGGTTTGGGGTTTATCCCCAGAAAAAAAAATACACATAAAGAGGTTTACTTAGGGGTTTACTAAGCCCCTAAACCTCTATAAAAAAACACAGAAATGAAAAACCCCTGTGTTCAGCTGATGGTGTTTCTGGAGCTGGGACTGTGTCATCCCTGTCACCATCCCCTCTTCATGTGATGCCTTTCAGAAACAAGTTTGGAAAGGTGACAGTGGCCTCAGCCACAATACACATTCTTTTTGCTGAGCCTCTGTCTTGCCCTGTGAGCGCCCACCCTCTCCTCCCCACCTGCAGGCCCACCGCCATGCAGTTCCCAGGGGGAGGTTATGCTTACTCACAGGGTCCCTTCCTCCAACTTTAGGTAGTCCAGTGCCCCTACATGAAAGTGGTGTCCATGCTGTGCATGAATATGCTCTGCAGTCTTGAGACCATTACACAGCTGGACAGAGAAATGCCTGGCCAAGCCACCAATGGGAAATGCTTTGCAATGCAAATGAATCCTCCAAAGCCAAGCATTCCCTTCTCCTACTAATTACTTTTACCTGGTCGCATTAGAAATCCTGGCCAACATGGTGAAACCCCGTCTCTACTAAAAATACAAAAATTAGCCAGGCATAGTGGCACGTGCCTGTAGTCCCAGCTACTCGGGAGGCTGAGGCAGGAGAACCATTTGAACCTGGGAGGCAGAGGTTGCAGTGAGCCAAGATCGTGCCATTGCACTCCAGCCTGGCGACAGAGCGAGACTCGGTCTCAAAAAAAAAAAGAATGGCTTCATATTTTGTACAGTCAGGAGCTGGCTCAATGTTAATGTCATTGTCTCTCCTGAAATCACCTGTCAGTGCAAGAGGGCTCTGAATTTCCTTTCTTATTTCTCGATCTAAGCGTGTACATAGTGTCATGGGCCAGGTTAATTAAAGCTCACTGAACATCACATACTATCCTCTGAACAATCATACATGTTGCTTCTTTAAAAGCAGAAAAGAAAAAATCAGGTTCTGTATGCCCTACCAAGCTTAAATCGTCTCTGTGATGGGAACTGTACAAAAGTCAACAGGTCAACAACAAACACGAATTTACATACTCAGTAGGTGAAAGAGTGAGCCAATTCATAGATTTCATTTCTGATTGTACTTTTTAACATTTTATTTTGAAAGAATTGTAAATCCACAGAAGGTACCTAAAAGGTGGAAACAACTCAAATGTCCATTGATGGATAAATGGATAAATGTGGTATAGTGGTCCGCCCTTATCCTGGGGGGATACATTCCAAGATCCCCCAGTGGATACCTGAAACTATGGATAGTACCGAACCCAACTACTGTCAGTGGCAACACGTTTCTGTTCACATATTCCGCCTACATAAATTGTATGTAGGTACATACATAAATTGTATGTAGGTATGTACGCTTTTTCCAGCTTAACTAAACACTTACCAGTATTGTGGTCGTAACTTGTGGTTTGAGGTGTGACAGAAAAACTAGCACGAATTTCTTTTTTCCCCTTCACAATTTCACAGATAGAAGATTCGTTCCTAACTATAGATCTTAGCAGCCTCAGCATACCATTTTTTTTTTCTTTGCTGAAGTCGAGAATTTTCATCTTTTCACTTAAAGGAAGCACTTTATGGTTTCTCTTTGGCATACGTGAGTTGCCAGCATCACTACACTTGTGCTTTGCGGCCATTACTAAGTAAATTAAGGGTTACTTGAACACAAGCACTGCGATACTGGGGCAGACAACCTGACAACCAAGATGGCTATTAAGTCACTACTGGGTGGAGAGTGTAGACAGATGGACACATTGGACGAACGGAGGGTTTGTGCCCTGAGCAGGATGGAGCAAGATTTTTTTATACCACTCAGAACAACTCACAGTTCAAAAGATGTGAATTGTTTATTTCTGGAATTTTTCATTTAATATTTTTGTATTGCTGTTGACTGTGGGTAATTGAAACTAAGGAAAGTAAAATTATGGAAAAGAGGGGGTGGGCTACTATACCTACATATAATGGAATAGTATTCAGTCTTAAAAAGGAAAGAAACTCTGATATGTTTCTATGACATGGATGAACCCTGAAGACACTATGCTAAGAGAAATAAGCCAGTCACACAAAGACAAAAACTCTGTGATTCCACTTAGATGAGGCACTTATACGAGTAGGCAAATTCAAAGAGATGGCAATTCGAATGGTGTCTGCCAGGGGCTGGGAGGTGAGGGGAATGAGGAGTTGTTTAATTGGTATGAACTTTCAGTTTGGGAAGATATAAAAAGTTCTGGAGATGGTTGGTCGTGTTTGTTGCATAATAATGTGAATGTATTTAAAGTCACCAAACGGTGCCTGTAAAAATAGTTACAATAGTAAATTTTATGTTATGTATATTACCACAATCAAAAATTGACAAGGAAGTCCCACAGACACTTCACTCGGCCAATCCAATGCAGCAGTTCTCTGGGAAGAACTTTTGTTCTGGGGAGGGTAGGGCTTCTTACTGAAGGGCAGGTGTCAGTGTAGGTGAATAAGCAGGTTGGGTGGGGGTTGGGTGAAGGTGAGGTCATTCAAGGCGACTCTTCGGCCAGGTAGAAATGAAGGAACAAGATTGAAGTCACCGCCTCCCCCAAAACAGAACAGAGGTTCTTTGAGCCTTTTCCTCCAGCTCTCCTTCACCACATTCATGCCTTAGCTTCCCAACGTTGGCCTTTTTGCTACTGGCTACCTAAATAGTTTGCATTTCTAGACAAATAGGTGAAAGAAAAGAGCAGCCATAACCCAACATCCCTGTAACTGCCCTGAGGCCCCAGATCCTGGGACTTTCCCCAATAGCTGGATACTTCCTCCTCTGTGAAAAATAACAGGGATTGGCTGGAGCTAACCCAAAAAGCAAGCGGACGTAGGCACAGGCTCTTGGAAAATACCAAATGCTATTCAAACCTAGAGATTTAGTTTCCCCACCCCCAAGGACCCGGAAGAGGCTGCTCACAGCTGGGTGAGGTGCATAAGGATCGTCGCCTGGCTCTTTCGAGGGTGGGGGGGAGCAGGTGCCACTCTTCTCTGGGCATGTGTACCTCCCGGGTGTCCTTCATGTAGCTGACACAGAGTGCCTTACACAGACACTATGGCCTCTCTGAAAGAGTTAAGATCTTTCTGTAGCTCTTGAGATGGAGTATTTGACACCAATAAAGGCTTTGGCCACCTCCTCGAACTTTGAACTTTTTATTTTCTAGAGATGGGGTCTTGCTGTGTTGCTCAGACTGGTCTTGAACTCCTGGGTTCAAGCAATCCTCCTGCCTCAGCCTCCTGAGTTGCTGGGACTATAGTTGCCAGCCTGGGTTTTTATCTAGATCTTAATAACCAGAGTTGCTGTGCACTCTATGTAGGATTTGGCTTACTTGGCAAACTCCATGTCATAAACTCAGTATTTCTTCAATAAACTCAATATTGATTTACTATGGTCTGGCAGCCGAAGTAGCCCAAACTTCTGGCCTGTATTCTGTAAGGTGGAAGATTGGGCCTTTTAGTAGAAACCTCCAAGACCTAGGAATCTCTATTGAGACCCTGGGGTTAATGCAGTCTCCACCAAATCCAAGTGCTGGCTGGGAGACAGGAGTCAGCAGGATTTCACCAGGATGGTCAATTTTTATCCAGAATAGGGCTATGCCTGCATTAATTTGTCACCAGTGGAATGAAAATACAAACCCGCTGAGTATGATAGTTTGATATGAGGAGTGGTCAGTTATATAGAAAATTTAAAACAGAAAGCCCATGAGAAGTTTGCCTTTGTAAGTGCCCATTAACTCCTTCCTAACAGGGTGACAGAGAGCTGGTGCCGCCACAGGGAGTGTGCTGGTCAGAGCAGACCTCCTCCCCAGGTGGACGCCATGACCCTTAACATCCTCCAGATCAAAGCTTCACTTTCCCTTGCTCACAGTGGCTTCTTAGACGACCATGTCTAAACCAGACCCTGCCTGCTATTCTTGGCCAGACAGAGAGAACAGCCTGAGTGAAGACTCTGAGGCGGGAGACAGCATGGCATTAGTAGGGCCTGGCAGAAGGCCAGGATGATGGCCACAGTGAGTCCTGGGAAACGCAGCACAAGATAAGCCTGGAGAATTGACAAGGGCCGGTCTGTGCAGAATCTGAGGGTCACAGCGAGAAGTCTGCCTTTTCTCCCCATGCCCAGAGCAGGGAAGAAGGATTTGCAAGTTTCTCACACATGCCTTGGCTTAAGCAAAGCTTTCTGGCCTCCTTCAAGCCATAGCGCAGGGTGGCGTTTGCCATGCCTGACTCCCCAAGCTAGGCACTGGGAGTCCAAGTGAACCATCTGGAGGGGTCAACAGTGACGTGAACAGATAAGCCACAGCACAATGGGGCTTGAGTTAGAGGAGGAGAGAGGAATGTGCACGTCCCTGCTTGGATGTGGGGGCAGGAGCAGGAGGGCTCCAGGAAACCTCGCACAGATCTTTGGGCTGCCTAAATCCCGCTGCTCCATGTCTAGGTGGCTGAAGTGCCTCCTGACCTGCCTCATCCCCTCCTCTGGCCTGTCCTCTTTACCAACCCTGCTACCTGCCCATTCTAAGAGGCTCCACCCTTCCTTGGAACACAGAGTTCTCTGCCACTGGACTCTGGGGCGGGTGAGATTATTGAGTCAGGCAGGCGAGCGTGAGAGGGAAGGAAGAGGGAGGGAGGTCAAAGATAGGAGGTGAGCTGGAGAAGAAATGGACTGTTTTGAGGATTCCCCCTCACACATTCTGGCTCTTACCTCTGACCAAAAGCAAAGGGAGCACCTTTTACCAATGGAATGAGGCCAGGGTGTGTTGGCTTACGCCCGTAATCCCAGCACTTTGGGGAGGCCGGGGTAGGAGGATCACTTGAGCTCAGGAGTTCAAGACCAACCAGGGCAAGATAGTGAGACCCACATCTCTACAAACATTTTTTTAAAATTAGCCAGGCATGGTGGCATGTGCTTGTGGTACTGGCTACTTGGAGGCTGAGGTGGGAGGATCTCTTGAGGCCAGGAGGTCAAGGTTACAGCAAGCCATGATCATGACACTTCACTCTAGCCTGGGTGACAGAGTAAGACCCTGCCTCTAAATAAATTAAATCAATCAATATCAATTAACTAACTAACCAACCTGTCTATCGGGGTCAGTCAGCTCTTGTAGTCCCACCTAACTTCCGCTTTGCCTTCTCCTGCAGCAGCAACGCCATCGAAAGTGCTTACTGTGTGCCAGGCAGGCATTGCACATGGACGGGGACTAGAAGTTCAGATGGCCAGCTGGCCTGCTGCCTGGGGACAGGGAGTTTCCCAGGACCTGGGACTTTCGGTACTAAAACCAGGACAGTCCTGGGCAAGCCGGAACAGCTGGTCACCTGGTGGGAACTGAGCACCCATGGAGTCAGCAGAGAAGGTAGGCGGCACCACAGCAAGGCTGGTGGTGGGAGCAGGCAGGAGACGTTTCCTTCGTAGCACTGGAAGCGCCACTCTTGTCTCTTAGCTCCCTTCCTGAATGGAGCTCCACCTGTTTTTATGAGGCGGCCCCAGGCCAGGCCCTCAGGATGGGCAGGGGTGGGTTGAGACTGTGCTGTCTCTGCCGTTTGCTAAGGTTGTTCTCATGGTATCACGCTGCCAGAGACTGTCCACTTGGCTCACGTTGATGAAGGTCAGCTAAGGACAGGCTGATTAGCTGGCCCCTCAGGGCCTTTCTCTTGGTGACACAGCCTCCGGCTCAGAACAAAGGCCCCTCATTTTGCGGAGGCACAGACTGTTGAATGTGAGAGTGCTGCCACCTGCTGGTCACAGCGCTGCTTCCGGAAGAGGCGCTGGAGCCTCAGGAGGGAGACTGGGCCATCAGCCCAGGTCTGCAGCCTCTCTGTGGGCCACAGCACCACCTCCCAGCATGTCCTGGGCCACACAGCTGAGGAAAAGAAGCTGGGGACTCCCCTAACAGGTATGCCTTGAAGGAGACTGCAAGGCTTTCTCATGTCAGAACTCTCTCAGGCTGGCCATGGATTTCCTAGAATTCCCAGCCAGCGTGGGCACTCTTAACTATAATAGAACCCTCGGCCCAGTGGTGTGCTGGAGCTGCCGGGCAGGAGGCAATCATCAAATATTCAGGAAATTTACCAGCCGCACTGGTCATGGTGGGAGTATTTACACCATGGAAATTGGTAAAGGCTACAGATTAGAGTTTTCTCCACCCTTAACCCTTCCTCCAGTGGATTCATCAGTACATCCTTGTAAAACCCCTATCAAACTTAAAATATTGTCACCTGGGAAAGGGCAAGTATCAACCTGTTTATAAAGGTTTTCTCAGATAAAGCATCAAGTATGGAATTGGTGTCATAGAGAAGAAATACATTCTGATAAGAGGGAGATTATGAGGAAGGAAATTTTGCTAAGCTCCCTAAGAGCAACTAACGTAGTAGTTAAGGGCTCTGCAATGAGAAACACATGGATTCAAGTAGCAGCTCTTCTATGTGTTAACTGAATGACACTGGTCAAATTGCTTCATCTCTAGCTTCCAGTTTCCCTGTCTGCAAGTGGGGGTATTAGGAGTAGCTGCCTCGTGTAGTTGTGAGGTGATGTGTTTGATGAATCTAAGTGCTTAGAACATTGCCAGGCAGAAAGCAAGTGCTCAATACGTCTTAGATATTATCAGTTATTGATTAGAACCTCCACTTCAGCAGGCTGGAACTGATCTTGACATCTTCCTGGTTAAACCAGTTTCACCTCTAGATGTCCTTTATAGGGTTGGGGAATGGAGATTGGTTCTTCGATCCTCCCCTGGCAGCTAACCTTTAACATCAGCCTCAGTTTTGGCTATTCATTTGTACTTGTCCCCTGCAGTTAGTACATAACACAATGTATCCCCTAGAATTCCTATGCTCTTAATATGATAAAGTACATCCTGAATGTAAAGTATCTAAGCACTAAACACTTGCCAAACCAACCCAAAAGATTTTGTGTCAATGAGTCACTGGCCAGTTAAGATGTCAGGTATAGAAAGGGCAGGACTCAGATCTGATTCCAATTCCAACACCTGAGTCATCCTCAGTGGTACTGCACCTGATTTAAAGGAATATTATGTTAACAAGACACAAATTGTATAAAATTGGGAAAAATGGGAATCTGAGAGCAGTGCTCTTCAGTGGAAACGGGCTTAGAGGACATGAGTTCCCCTCTCATGAGAGTGGAGGGCTTGTGCAGTAAAGAGAGTTGGCGAAGTTTCTATAGAGCTGATGGACTGAGGCCCAAGACTTGGCCTGATGGACTTGCCCCATCCAAGACTCTGCTCACCCCCTCGATCTTTGAATGAATAATTTGGCTTCTTGGGTGCTAAAATCCTTGGAAGAAGTGTCTTTAGAGGAGATATACATATTTATATTTTTAGAAAGCTACAAATGAGTTCGCATTATACTCCTTTGACTTTTGTTATATGGACTAAGATTAGGTTAGATTTGGTTACATAAAACAGACAAAATAGTAGCATAAATAAAATGTACATTTATTTCTCTCCCATGTCAATGAAATCCAGATGTTGGCAGCCTGGGACAAGTATGGCAACTCTACAGTATCACCGGTCACTATCTTATGGCTCCATTATCTTCAACATGAGTTTTTGTCTAGTGGTTTAAGATGGTTACTTGAGCTCCATCCAGACTATTTTTTTGCCAACAAAAAAAACTATATTTTCCCAAAATCTGACACTTCTGATTATAAATCACTGGCCAGGTGTACTCATGCAAAACCACTCTGATACAAAAAAACTGAAAAATGTCTTTATTCCAACTAGGGGTAGGAGGCATGTGCCTAGCTAAAAATTAAGGGTCCTATTTTTAATAAAGTAAGGCAGATAGATATTGGTGGATAACCCACAATCTCTACCAAAGTAGATCAGTTTCCCTAAGCCTGCTCATTTTTGACATCAGAGAACTTCTGTACAACAACCCCAAGGATAAACCACCCTGTGAGCCCAGGAAGAGAAGATGGCTGGATTCCCTCTCAACGCTCTCCTGCCTCAGTGTGAATTTACTCCCCATGCCCCATCAGCCCCAGAGCCTCCATTCTGTTGCTGCTACAGCACCTGTCCAAAGTTTCCCTCCTTTCCAAATTTGGTCTCATCACTGAACTTCAGACCTCCATGACCACTGGTCTGGACTTTTGTAACAATGCCCTCATTGTTCTTTCTGCCTCTACTCTCAGTCTCCAAGCCTTTCTGCTGACGGATTTCTCTTCCTGAGGCACAAGTCCCACCATGATACATCCCTGCTCAAGAATGTCCATGGTTTCCCATTTTCTGCCCTAAAGTCTAAATTCCTTAGAATCCCGAAGGCTTTCTATGACAAGGCCTTTGCCTGAATTTCTAAGCTCATCACTCTTGGACACTTGGAGATCCAGCAAGTGCCACTCCTTAAATATGACTGGAACCCTTCTGCCACCATGCCTTCCCTCCTGCTCTTCCATCTGCTTGGCATGCTCTTCCTTCGTCTCAGCCTGTCTAAATCCTACCCATCTCACAATGCTCAGGACAAAGGCCTCCTCCTCTAGGAAGCTTTGCCCAAGCTAGAATGACCCTCACCCTCCTAAGTGTTGTCACAGGGCATTCTGCTTCCATTAGGCTCAGACTACAAGTATTTCTGTGTTCCCTACTACAGTGCGAGCTTCCGCAGGGCTGGGCTATGCTTGCTTGCTCACGGCATCTCATATTAGTGCCTGCCATATCAGCAACACGCAATGAGTATTGGTGGAACCAAATTGCAGAGTACAGCTGGGGCTCCATGGAAATTGGATGTGAAGGAGAACAGCTCACAGAATGACCTGCTGTGCCTACCAGAATTTGAAAAGTTGGGGTGACCATTGACACCATTCTGGGAGCAACTATTTGGGTTCCACTTAAATATACAAATGTAGGCCCAGGACTTCCACTAAAGTGAAGCCCCTTCTGGGCTTGTGTTTGAGGAGCTGTATAGGGTGATAGAGTGGCACTGGTAAGGACTGCTGTCCTCTCTACCTTATTATTATTATTTTTTTTAAGATTCAAGATCTGAGTTGCCATAAAAATAAAAACCTTGGTTGGGGGGTGGTGGAGGGATTTGAAAGAAAACTGTAAATTATCAAGAAAAATGATTCATTTTTCAGATGAAGACCCTGAGTCCCAGAAAAACAAGAGTGGTATGCCCAAGGTCACACAGCCAGGGTGAAGGGTGGGACTTAGCCTGTCCCAATCCCAGTCTACTATTTTCTGTTCCACCACCATAGCTGCCCGCGGTGAAGATGCCATCAGTCAACCTAATTTGGGGAAATAAAAGATCTTGAAGGTTACACATAGATTTGTGCACTGCTGATCTTAATTTTATGCTTGCCATCATAAAATTAATTTATGCTTATACAACTAAAGGGGGTAGACATGCATCCAATTCTCAAAGTTTCAATTCTATGTCTTTGTATCAGTTATTTAGATTTTTCCCTTCTTTGTTCATTATCACTTTCCCTGAGGAGGTAACAAAATGTCTTTTTCAATTTTCTTCTGAACTAATTCTTACTAGGATCACCCATTTTTTTCTCCAGTTTGCAACTGGCTAGATTTGATTGGAATAGATAAAGCCTCCGACCATGGGCTGTTGAAAGGCCTTTTGTTTGTGGATTACAAGCGGTCATTCAGTTTATCCCATTCATTATGCTTCCCTACTTTTTTGAGTTGCAAGGTTAAGGCCTGAGGCATAATGTTGATGGAAAGGAACATTAGGCACCAAGTTGCACCGTGTTTGTGTTCATTCCAATCCACATTCACCTCCCTTAATTGGTGAAGGTTATGACTACAGCCCACTTCTCTAGTGACTCACTTCAGGAAAAGGACATGTGACAAGAACCTGGCTCACATGGGACTGCTTGCCAGGGGTGCCAGGACAGAGATGGCATTGTTCAAGGAAGATTCAGGAAGTCAAACATCCGGAGAAAAGCATGCATGGTTAACTCACCCCACGGTCTGGATGAGAACATATTTTTTTTCTCACTGATCAATCTGTTTATCTACTTCTACAAGGGCACTCAGAGGACTTCTGGAATAATTATTCCCTTTGGTCTCAAATGCACTTTCCTAATGGGCCAAGAAAGGGAGAAGGAATAAGTATTCCTGGAAGTGTTTTACCTGTGGTCACATTAATTCTATCCTCCCAATAGCCTTTTGAGATAAACATTATCCACGCTCTCAATTTATAAATGGGGCAATTTAGATAGGGCAAGTTAAGGAGTTTGCCTAGGCCTACCTGCTACTAAGTGGCAGACTCAGGATTCAAACTTGGGTCGAGGTTGAATTGAAGTGTATTTCCAACGTCAGATAATGTCCTCTTTCCATGCTAGTGCCCAGGTTTCCTCTCAGAAAAGTAGCAGCTACTAAATGCCGCTGCAAAGCATTGTCTCTCCCAAACATATCTTTGTTCTGACCTCTTTCTCTCTATCTAGCTGTCCTCAAAACCCACACAAATTCCAACTTCTCCATGAAGACTTCCTGATCAGCCAGTCCCAACAGACTATGTACGGTCGCACACGCGCTCTCTCTTCTACCTCTGTAATCCTCTCTGCTTGCACTTCTGGTTTAGCCCTTAATAGATACAACTTAGCACATATAAACTTTCACTTGCATATGCAAACTCCCAGCTGTACTATAAACTCCTCAAGGACATGAACAATGCCTCTGTTGAGCCCTGAGAATTTGTAGCATAACAAATAATACCAAGTAGCTGCTGCAAAATGTGTGTTGAATGATTAACTGGTTAATTTTTAGGAGAGGCTATGGGAGTCCTCGTGATTCGGTTAAGTAGACAAGCATGGAAAACTCAGAGGCAAGTAGTCTCTTTGGCTAAGACTCCCCTTAGCACCACAGTCTGTAATTCACTCCCCATATCTTTCTGGGTGTTTTAGAGAAGACGGACATTGCTCTGCACTGAAACCACGCATTAAGCTCTCTGCCGGTTTTGGGGCAGACTAAAGCACCCCGCCCAAAGCTCAGAAGGTTCAGGTGAGTTCAGAAAGCTCCAGCCTTTCTGGCAGCCTAGTACGTTCCCTTAGTCTTTTCCAAGTCTGGGCACTCACTCCCAACTCTTCCCCAGGTGTCCCCCTCTTAGCCTCACCCCAGGCCTTAGTGATGACAGCACCAGGCAGCAACTGGGATCACCCCTGGAGGCAAATATGCCTGCACAAAGCCCAGATCTTATGCTCTTCCCTCCTGGGATTCTGCTTCTTTTCTTTCCCCTTCACTTATTGCCCCTTCTTCGGTGTGGTCTGTTAATCTCCAGATCTTTGACGAGGATGACCATGATGTCAGAGCACGGGCCCTCACATGGCCTGTCTGCATCTCTCTCCCCTCCCCTCCTCCCCACAAGCTTCCTGGGTCATGGGGGGCTTCCTCAGCACCCCCTCTCCATGCAGCTCCTCCTCCCTGAGTCTGCCTCCTGCCTTTCCTTCCAGCCCCATCCAGGGTGTGGAGAAAGCTCTTGACCACAGGTAGAAGTGCCCTTCCCCACACCTGATGAGCTCTGTCTGCACTTGGAGACCAGCTTGTGCCCTGTGGGTCTGAGCCTGGGCCTGCCTATCCCCCAACCTGGCCATGAGGGCCCTGAAGCCACCATCATGTCTTACCTTTATTTCTGATGCCTAGATCTGTGACTGTCACAGAGTAAGTGGTCAATGAATATCAACAGAAGGTGGAAATAAAGGGTAAATGAGTAAACGGTCTTGGTTCTGCTCTATGAAAACACCCAACACATCAACTCACTCTGACATTAACCGTTTAGACACTTAAAGCAGGCCTCTGAACTAGACAGATTTGGAAGCATCACACAGATTACCAACCACCTCATCTACAAGATAAGGACCAAGACAGGTAGGTGGCTTGCACAAGGTCATACAGAGCATGAGTGGCAGACTCAGACTGGATCAGACTCTCCGATTCCCTGCCGAAGGCACCATCTCAGCCATGCTTTCAGAGTAAGAAAGCTTTGCTTCTAAAATACCTAGTAATTCAGACTTTTCTCCCAATTATTTCTAATTAGTAACCTACCTAGCACTGATGAGTTCTTGAATGTATGCATGCATGCATGTATAAGTGAATGAATGAATGAAGGCGAGGTCATGCTGGATTCACAGCAGCAGCAGTGCAGCTTTTCCAGTAAAAGCACTAGGCACGTGTGCAGGATTGAGATGATGCATTTAAGGCCTCTCCTTTCTGCCTCACAACCCTGACACTGTGCATCCCCGGGTTCTGCCATCGCCCCTACTCTGCAGACTGACAAAGAGGCTGTTCCGGGCTGTCCTTGCCAGCACCATTCTTGTTGAACCTATTAGGTTGCTATTGTTTTTAGCAAACAGCTGATGCCTCATGGAAAATTTAGCATTTGCTCATTCCTTTTCCATTTATCTTCTAGTTTGTGCATTTTCTCTTCTTTATTAGCAGGGCACTTACTGGAAAACTAGATCTCTGTCACTTAGTGGTTTCATATGTTTCTTCTGTTCATAACCTACCTGGAGTCAGAATTATGTCTGTGTCACAGAGCAATTGGTTGCTATGGAAATGATCGTGGCACCCCAGGCAGCAGGCCTGCGTTGGAGAGAAGAGGGAGTGCTGTGCCCATGGGGGTGGGGGTGGGTATGGCAGAGGTACTGCAGGAATCCTGAGTGTGACTTTTTAAGCTAGGACTGACTTGTCTAGGCCAATCTGGTCCTCTTGACCCTCTTCCTACTCAAAGCTGTGTGTGTGTGTGTGTGTGTGTGTGTTTGTGTGTGTGTGTGAGACACTTCACTTATCCACACCCCCCACACACCGCACCCAAATATAAAACAAATGCTTCCCCTAACTTCTCTCTTCTACCTCCAAGTCCAACTTAGAGTTCACCTCCTCAATCTTCTGTGGTTAACCACCCCTGAATAACCCCTTCTCCAATCAAACCCCCCACCCATTCCTACTGAGTTTGCACTTAATTCAGTTGCATTGGAATCACTTGCATTCCTTCTGCCGGACTTTGCTTTTTTTTTCTTATCAGGCTCATATGCTTTATCTTCCCAACAGTACCCAGGCCCCACAGGAGCCCATCTGGGTCAGTTGGTTTTATCTTCCCACAGAGCTCAAGCCGAGCTTGGCTGACCACAGGCCCCTGATAAATGCTGCCCTCGACTCTCAGAGAGATGGACAGTCTCAGACCTCGAGCCCGCCCACTTTAACCCATCCAGTCTTACCTCCTGAGGATCAGTAAGCCTAGAGCAATAGGCAAATGAGACAGCTCTGGATATCATTTTAAATATTGTCAACCCAATGAAAGGAGAAAAACTCTAAAGCTTCATTTGCCTCAAACGTCCTCAGATGATAAGGGAAGAATGAGAAAACCGTGTTTAGTTATTTAAAACTGTCTTATTTTTGTGGGCTTTAACTCATTTATGTTTCAAGTTTGCCTTTAGTCTTGGTTGCCTGTCACCTAGAGCAACTTTGACCTCCAGGGCCAGTGACCCCCTTCTGGGTTTCCAGTGAAAGACCCTGCAGGACTGTCCACGTCAACAGCAGCTGTACATGGTGGGAGAACCTGGGCCTTTTCCAAAGGTTAAGCTCACAAACATAAGTTGTGGAGTCAAGGCCTTCCCTTTGTCTAACGGGCAATATCCTTACATCCGGGGCCGGGGATGCAGAGCCCGTGAGCTTCCCCTGCTGTCTGTGATTGAAGAAAAATAGCTGTGCTGGCTCCATTGGCAGAGTTGGTGTTGGTGTTGGTGCCCCAACCTCCTTTTTCTGGAATCTGCCCCATATTCAGTCACCAGATGGAAGTAAGCTGATACTCAGGTAAGAAGGTGGGGGAAGTCAGGGTGCCTCGAGCGTGGGGTGGACACTGGGGCTGGACGCCATGTTCCACATCCCAGAGCCCATCTGAAAGACCTTCCTTGGCGTGCAGCTCAGAGCTGCTCAGAGAGCGTGGAGCTCGGCCCCCAGCTCAGCCCAGGGGCTCTCTGTGCACTCACGGAAAGTGGCATCGTACCGGGAAACGCCAGCGGCCATTCTGGCGCAGGGACGGGGCCCGGGCATCTGTGTGTGCTAGTGCCCAGATGAGAGACTGGGACGGGGTGCGGAGGGCTTGCTTCTTTCCCACCCTCAGGGCTGTTTCAGTGAGGTGGTCCTTCTGAGGCCTGAGACGGTGCCGGGGGTGGCCTCAGCAGGAAAAGGCGCAAGGCAAACAGTGAACAGACGGATTGGAGCCCCCAGGAGGAGCTGGCTTTGGTCTGCGGTGACTGGGAGAAGGGCCCCTGCTGGGGACAGCTGATAAAGGAGCTGCCACCCCCTCCCCCAGTACTCCCTACCCCCGCCTCCCGCCCCAGGGCCCCACTGGAAGACAGGCTTGATTTTCCTCATCCCGCACAGCACGGGCTTGGTGAAGTTAGCAGGAACCCTCTCATGCCGTCTCCCCGCTTCTGCTTCGGACTAAACCCTCCAGCCCAGGCTTCAGGACAGGGCTCTGTCGCCACACAAGGGGGACTTGGATAGTGAGTTTTAGGATTCTTTCTAGCTTTCTACCCTGACTAGAAAACAGAAGAGGAAATGCCCTGTTGGCTCTCCCGTGGACCAGAACACCTTCCCCCAGCTGCTCATTTTTAGTTGGCAATTACCCAAGGTGTCCAAGGCCCCTCCAACACTGTCACTCACTGCCAGGAGAGGCCAGAACTCCAACTCAGGCTGTGCGGCTGGCTGCAAGAGGGTGATGTCTGAGTTAGCTGTTTGGAGACAGAACCACAGGTCAGCTTTAGAGCGGATGCGCCGTCACCGGCACAATGGGAAGCCAAGACAGGCAGGTACCAAGTGATCCTTCAGCATCTGGGCGAGATGCTTTGTCTTTCCCAGAGAAACTATTTCAACGAGTTCTTCCCGGGAGAGAGGGAAAACAAAGCTCAAATACCAGAGCCGCAAAAACCGCCTGAGGCTGATTTGCTCTGACAGGCCGGCGGCTGCCCTCTCCCATGGACAGCCTTGGTCCAAAAGAATAAAGTAGACCTTGCAGACCAGAACTCAAAAGTGCAAGGTGCAGGTTTGCAAAGTGTGTCCCCCAGGCTCTGTGCATCCCCAATCCAGGAGTTGAACCCCCATCCACATGATGCCTTCACAGCACATGAAGAAAAAGAGGGGCAGATTGCAGAGGAGCAGGACAGGCGGACGTGTTGCCAAGAGCAGGCAAAGGTCTGAGCTGACCGCAGCTCTGAATTGGGTCTGGCTGGAGTTGGAGGTAACTGCATTATGGGAAAGATTGAAAGGTTAATATGAAACCAGCTGATACTGAAAGAGAACAATTAGGAAGGTTAAGGGGCTTAATATTAGATTAATGGCTGCCGGAGGATAAAGTTCACAACTTCCAGGAAAGAAGTCGGATTCAGAGAATTCTTTTGAGTGGACCAGACCAAGGTCTGATTTTTTTTTTTTTTTTTTTTTTTTTTCTTCCCAGTAACTGAGAGAAAATTACCATTCATTCACATAAGATTCATTCTCTTCCTCTTCCTGCTTCCTCCTCCTGCTTCCCATCTCTCTCCTGTTTGGAAACGCCTGATTTCATTCCAGTTCTGGAATGAATCTTAGGGTCCCACCTTCCAGTCTGCATACCCCATACTCCTCTCCACCTGTAGGGGTCCTTCCTCAGTGAGATTTGTGGGACCCTACAAGAATATTTTTGTCAGTGTTGCTTGTATTCTGGAACTATTTCAGGCCACTAAGTCATCTCACAGATCAGTAGCTCAACCCAGGGGAGACATTCCGAGCCAACAAGGAGTTAACCCAAACATGGGGAGACGGGCTGGTGGATTTGAGGTGGCTGAGGAGATTGGGGGAGATGGGGAATTCCCATGGTCTCCAAACCTAGCAATTCCTTCCTGGGAGTTTTTTAACATTCCTTCCTGGGGGAAGGGCCTCTGTTGGGGACAGCTGATGAAGGAGTTGCCACCCTCTCCTCCAGCACCCCCCCACCTCAGGATCCCACTGGAAGACAGGCTTAGTTTCCACATCCTGCCCAGCACGGGCTTGGTGAGGCTGGCAGAAGCTCTCGTTCAGTCTCTGTGCTTCTGTCAGGACTGAACCCTCCAGCCCAGGCTTCAGGCCAGGCCTTTGTCTGAACAGATTCCCAGGCCCCACCTATCCTGGACTAACTGAATTTGAATCTTTGAGGGCACAGTCTGGACATCTGCATATTCTGAAGTTCCTTGATGACCCCATGACCTGCTCAGTTTGGGAACCACTGGCTCAGGGACCACATGGAAGAAAGGCCGGGCAGGGAGGGGCCAGGGGCCTCTCAGACTTTGGGATGGGCCATTCGTTTGATTCCCTAGTTCCCATCCCAGCTGGTGAGTTTCTTGGAGCAGACATTTCCTCTTACTCGTCATTACAATCCCCACACAGGGCTGGCCACATTCAGTACGTGGGAGCTGAATTAAGTTTCCAAATCTCATGGCTCATGTCTGTAATCCCAATATTTTGGGAGGTCACCTGAACCCAGGAGTTTGAGACCAGCCTGGGCAACATGGGAAGACTCTGTCTCTACAAAAATTTAAACATTTAAAATATTTTTTAATTAAAATTTTGAAATCTCTCCCCTTCCTAGACCCTGAACCTGTTCAGTTCTCAAGTTGACATGTTCAGAGGCCTGGCTGGTAGAGCCCGGGCCTGGTTCCACAGAATCAGCATGGTCCTGAAACACAAGAGCACAGGAGCCAAAGCTGGAAGGGCCCTTGGAGAACCTCTAGTCCAATAGCTTTCAAAATGTAATCCTAGGTACCCCGGGGTCCCATGGTGGAACCTCAGAGAGCACGAAAGGAAAGGGCAGAGGCCCAGTGGGAGGAACTGCCAGCCCTCCCCCCGCCTTCACCCTTCCTTCAACCAGGCCAGCCCTGCTTTCACAGCTTTGTGTAACTTTCGCAACAACCAAATGCCTTCCCAGTTTCTGCCCTTGTCAACCCCACCCCCAGCCCCTGTCTGTTTTCCAGCTGGTGTCCAGAATGATCATTTCAAAACATAAGGCTGATCATGGCCCTCTTCTGTTCAAGACCCTGCATTTGGCTTTCCATTTCACTCAACACCAATCCAAGGTCCTCTTCACGGCCGGCAAGTCCCACCTGTTCTCGCCCCGGTTGCCCCTGCCTCATCTTAGCCATGCTGGCCTCCTTTGTATCCCTGAATGCACCAAGCAGGTTCTTATCCAACACCTGGGCAGGTCTTCTTCCTTCTGCCGGAAACGCTCTTCCCCAAATAGCTGCATCCCTTGCTTCCTCTTGTCCTGACCACCCTATCAAAAAAGGCATTCTGTTCCATCAGCCCAGCCCCTTCCTCTACTGTCCTGACTGTCCCTACTGAAATGTAGGCTCCACGGGGGTGAGGACTTTGTTTTTTTTCACTGCTATGTCCCCGGCACCAAGAACAGTGGCTGGCACATAGTAGGTGCTCAATAAATAATCATTTCCTGAATCAATCAGATTGGTTTTGATTCTAAAATTATCCTGTACATTTTCTTCTTTACACGTTTCTCTATTTTTCAAATTTTCTGCAGTAAATATGCGTGTTTTTACAATCACAAAAAGAAGTAAGTGACATAGTCTTTTCTCTAGGATCAATCTTTAGGAGACTCAGAGCTGCTACAGAATAACTTAAGAAGATGAAGGGAGGCCCTGCTTTGAGCCCCCAGTTCTGAGCAGCACCAGGTCAGTCCTGGTAGACTATAATAATACCACTGATTCCTAATGGTGGACGGGGAACTTAGTGGGGCTAAGCTGACCCTACTTATCTAACAGCATTTTGTCTTGGGGTCACTCGGGAAGGGGAGAGAAGGAGTGAAAACAGGACCAGCAGCAACCCCCTCACCGCTGAAATGCACCAGGCTCTCCCTAACCCCATACAACAGACATGAGGGCATGGGCTCCCAAGCACCCTCCAGTAAGGCATTGTGGCCATAGGTTATTCTTTAACCGGCACAACTCGCTTTTCTCAGACAGACTTTCTCTTTATTTTCTTCGGGGACTATTACCCTGAGGCCTAGTACCTGCTGCCTCTGCTTATGTGACTGAATCTAGAACAAAGCAGCAGCATCTTAGCTGAGGGGTCAGGGCTCTGGCCTAACAGAAACCCCGTGGTCTTGTCTCCATTTTCAGAGCCTCATGACTCCAAGTGGGTGGGGGTCCCGGGCTCACCCATGACTCATTGTTCGAGTTCGTAGAGAACTCAGAAGTTTCACATGAAAGCACGGCCTCGCAGGCTAGAGACAATTCAGGAAACGAAAACCCCATTCACTTGATTATGGGTTCATTTTCTGATGGAGGCTTTTCTGATCCTCTTTCATAAGACCCATCTGAAATAGACAACTGAAAAGAGAACTAGGGGGCCGTTTCCCTTCCCCCCTCTAGCCCCAGAGCTCGGTCATCAGAATCACGTGAACCCTAGCCCCTGGAGCTGGACAGGGCCCAGGGTTCATCTGGCCCATCTGTTTCATTGTGACTTACCTGGCAGGCCCCCTGATACTCAGGGACATAGCTGCCTGCCTCCTGGGCTGACTTTCCTGTGGTGCTCTAGAGCAGAGCCAGCTAGCTTCTCCAAGGAGCTGGTGGTAAATACTCGCTCCGGGCCCTGTCACCTATTCTTTGTTTTTTCCTTACAACCCTTTAGAAACATAAAGCCATCCTGAGCTCACAGGCCTCACAGAAACAGGCTGTGAGGATGGGCAAAGTACAGCCCATGAGCAAGACCCAGCGCACTGCCTGTTTTTGTAAAATAGAGTTTTAGTGGACACAGCCCTGCTGATCTCTTGATGAATGGCCTATGGCTGCTTCCACGCTATTACAATTGCGGAATTCAGTAGTTGAGACAGAGCCTATAAGGCCAATAAAGCCAAAAATAGTTTCTATCTGCCCCTTCATAGAAAATGTTAGCCAAGCCCTTCTCTAAAGTAAAGTTTCGTATGCATTCATTCCTATTTAACACTCAAAACAATTTTTGAGATTAGTATTAGAGATGAGTATTCCTAATTTTACAGATGAAGAAACTGAGAACCAGAAAGGATGAGGTTTGCTCAAGGTCACACGGCTAATGAGGGGCAGAACTGGAACCCAGACGCAGATCTCATCTCTAAACCAGGGCTTCTTCACCTGGAGAAGCTGCTCCCGAAAGGTGGCAATTGTGAAGTGTGGAATGTATCTCCTGTTCAGCCCCATCGAGTAGGGTAGCAGCAGGTCCCTTGATGCCACAGTCTTTGAGAGACATTGGGCATAGAAAGCAACCAAACTGACCTTGAACAGAAACCTTTAAGATTCTCACCAAATCCCACTGTGCGGAGAATGTCTCCAAGCCCAGTGTGCTCTCTGTGCACAGGAAAGATACCTTTGGCATGCTGACTGGCTGGCAGGAGAGCTGTCCCCTAAAAGCCAAGTTTGGCTTCTGTTAAACATTTAAAAACAGGTCATCACATCATTGTGAAGAGCCACTGGGCTGCTGCCATCTTCCCACTGAGACGTGGACTGGCCTTCCATCCCCCCAGGTCCCAGGGCTGCCATTTCCTCTACAGCTGGGAACAGCTATGCCATTATTTGTATGAGAGAGCCCCCCAGTGGATATTGCTGGTATCACCGCCCCTAAGAGCAGCTCGGCAAACACCTTCAAGGCTCCCAGAGCTGTGGGTGTGAACATTTGAGTAATTGCCCCAGGAAGTAAAACCTAATGAGCCTTGTCGTCTTCAAAATCCTTCCCGAGGGAGGTTGGTGCATACATGTTCTAAAAATGCTGACATTTCACTGAACGTATTTGGAATGCTTCCTTTGCACCCAATTTTTTTTTTTTTTTTTTTGTGAGACGGAGTTTTGCTCTTGTTGCCCAGGCTGGAGTGCAGTGGCGAGATCTCGGTTCACCACAACCTCCGCCTCCCGGGTTCAAGCGATTCTCCTGCCTCAGCCTCCCAAGTAGCTGGGATTATAGGCATGTACCACCATGCCCAGGTAATTTTGTATTTTTACTAGAGACAGGGTTTCTCCATATTGTTTAGTCTGGTCTCGAACTCCCAACCTCAGGTGATCTGCCCACCTCGGCCTCCCAAAGTGCTGGGATTACAGGCGTGAGCCACCGCGCCTGGCCTGCACCTGATTTTATTATGACCTTTCACATGCTTTTAGAGTCTTTTCTGTGGGGCAGATCTGATTTCCCAGAACGCTTGGCCTTTGTGAAACTTTGTTTTAGCTGCTTTCAGCCTAGCTTTGCTCCAGAACCTATTTTGTGTGTTCCATAGTGTTGTTAATTCTGGTGGTGGTTATTGTTTGCAGTTTTTTATTTGAATTGGATAACAAAATTATGCATTAGGATTTCCAGCATTTCTGGAAAAGTCAGAAAGCACTTGTTTTGAGTTCTTGCTCAGTAGCTAATAGCTGAAACTAAAGAGGAGCTCTTTGGACAGACAAGGATTCTCCAGTTTGCCACAGTCTCCACCACTCCCTATTGCCCCTTATTGGCTGTGCTGGTGTTCGATTGCATTGCCTTGTTTGTCCCTAGAGAAGTTTTAAAGTTATATCATACATACAGAATAATTGCCGTGAAAATAGCTGCTGCCACAGGTCCCAGACACTATGCTGAGCACAGTATGTACATGTTCTCATTTAACCTGGTGAGATAGGTATCATTATTCCCAATTTACAGACATAGAAAGTCAGGGTCTGTAAATGTCAGTGTCAGAAAATGTCTTTATAAGGGTTGAACTGAATTTGAGTTTGGACATCTGCACTTTACCATGTCAGATAATAAACTCCTCTAACTGGTTTAGGGGATGTGACTGGCTCAGTAAAGGCCTCAAATAATCACTAGGTTTTCCTTTTTACCCACCTGCAACATATTCAAGAATGGCTAACCCTGATCTCAGTCATGAAGTAAGCAAAGCGTCTTTGATGTTAAAGACGCTGGAATATCCTCCCCTTTCTTCCTCAGGATATCTGTCTTGAACCCCACACCCATGCCAGGTGCCAGGTACTCTGAGATCTTCCCACAGGGCCCAGGGACCCCACTGTGACACAGTGTCTTGGCCTCAACTCTAAGACAGCACCTCACCTTCCAGATTTTTCCCATCCTTTTTTTCTACCAAAACATTCTTTGCTGTGTCCCATACATTCAAGCTCTTGATAAGTGACTACTTAATTTGATAAATGATTTGGGAGATAAGGCATTAACGGACTCATTTATTCTTCTAAAAATTACTTATTGAATGTCTATCCCCTCCTCTTAAAACTATATGAGGGCTACCCATTTCTCCTAAGAGAGTAATGACCAAAATCCTTCATAAGGCCTAAAAGGCTTATGAGACACTGTGACTGCTGGCCCCTCCAGCCATCCTCTCTGCCCAGCACTCCCCAAGCCTTGTAGTTCCTCAAGCATCCCCTGACTCCATCTACTAAGACTTTACACTAACCCCATCCTTGGCCTGGAAAGCTCTTTCACCCCTCTTAGCTGGTGACTGCTTTTTTGTCCTTCAGGTTGTTATGAAGTCACAACTTCATCAAAATGCATTCCCTGACCTCACCGACAGGTTCAAGTTGCACCGTGAGACATGCACTGGCACCATGAACCTATCAGATAAAGTGACCTGAGGGCTGCAGTCCTGCATTTATTTATTTGATGAACATACCTCTGCCTCATCAGACAGTGAGTTCCATGATGCCATTGTGGAGGGATTTTATCTGTTTCTACTCACTTTTGCATCCCCAGTGCCTAGATGCCTAATTCGTATTTGTTGAAGGGAAGTGGGGTAGGGTAGAGGAGGAGGGAGGAAGAAATTTCTGTTGCTTCCTACAGTTAAAATGGAGAGAATCTAAAGAACTTTCCCAAGGACCCAGAGCTAGCAAGTGACACAGCAAGACACTCAACTCAAGTTTCGAAGGCACGTTTCTTTTCTACCCTATCATAATTTTCTTCTAGGGCCTTGTCAGGCCTCTGTGCACTGTGATAATCACACCCTGAAGATTATTATGATGTTGGAGGCATGCCTGGTCTGGCTCCAGACGAGGTGGTGCAGTATAATGGAGCTGCAGCAGTGTCATTTAGCCACATGTAGGGCAGAATGATGCTAGGCATACCCCGACAGATCTCTGGGTGACATAAAGATGACTTCAACTTGGCGCTCTCTAGGTGGATTCCTGGGGGCGCCACACCTAGACTTAGCGGGAGTGTAAGATTTGGGATAATCAGCCTGCTAGAAGAAGAAAAGCGACCGTCTATTGTGCCCTTATCATATGCAAAACTTTAATGACACTATTTGGTTGATTCTGACATAAGACCTTCTAAAGAGATACTATTTTCCCCATTTTACAGATGATGAAGCTGAGGTCTGGAGACTGAGCTGCCCAGAAACACACAACTAGTCAGTAGCCATGGAGGAATTGGCTTTGAAATGAAGATGTGTCTGATTTTGAGCAATTTTTTATTCCAAGATGGAGCGCAGCCTCAAAATAGAACAGACTGCTCAACTACCTCATAGAGAATGTGAGAAATAACCCAAGAAGAAGAAAGAATGAGAGGGAGCTGGAATGAATGATCATGGCTGGAGGTTCAGTAGAAGGTTGCTGGCCGTGGGAGCAAGGCCCAGGACCTAAGGAAGAAGGGCTGGCTGGGGCCGTAGGAAGCAGGGGATGCAGCCAGACCAGCACCACAGCTGACTGAGGGGGGTGCCGAAGAAGCTCAGACCCTGGCAGGAAAGGACCTGGCTTTCTTGTTTAGAACACTACACAAAATGCAATGCACTGTCAATTCTTGGGTCATCCCCTCCCTCCGCGTTCTTCTTAGCAAAAGGAGTTATTATTTCTACTTTCTATGAAAACATTCATTTCTTCAAAATCAGATGTCCTAGATCTGGAAGAAAAAAGTGGGTAAAGAGAACCAGCTGTACAGTTCAAAGGAAAATGTAGTGATGCTCTACGTCCTTTGTGTTGTGTCTCGGCCACCTGCTTCTGAGAAAGGGGCAGGAGGGGAGGAAGCATGGATTCCCCAGGGCAAGAGAGGGGCAGGGGGCAGGGGACAACCCTCAGGAGCAGACTTCTACTGGGCGGTTTTGGCACTTATTCTGGGCTTTAGTTTCCTTGCTCTTAGAGCAGGAGCTGGATCAGACGATCTCTAAGGTATCTTGCAGTTTTGTGCTTCTCCAGCATAAGCCTGGGTGTGCAGCCAGAGTGAGATAAGAAGGATAGTGGTGACCAGGGGTCATCTAAGAGATTGTTTAATGGGGGATAACAGAGTAATTGAATAATAGGAGATTGTGTTTGAAACTTATCTCATCTGCACGAATTTCCACCTTGAGATTTTCTTGCATTGTCAGTCAGAAAAAATAACTGTAGTTTTGAATAGATTGTGGGTGTTATAATCGATTGTGGGTGTCTATAAAAGGTATAGATTTTTGGTGTCAGGCCTAGGTTCACTGAGGTAGATAGCTTCCCCTCTCTGAGCACCAGGCGCCCATGTGTAGAGTAAGGATAAGAGTACATGGCTCACAGGGCAGCTGTGGAAGGGTCAGATGAGTCTCTATACAGAGAACACAAAGCACAATGCCTGGCCAAATTCCTGCAAATGTCATCTGTCCTCCTCCCCTCAAACCTCTTCTCCTCCTACTGAGGAGGGAAGCACCCAAAGTGGAGAATAGAGTTAAACAAGTTCAAATTCTTCAAGGATATAGTAAATGCTCAAATGTGATCTGTCCAGTTCTTTCGTATATAATATTCACGACAATCACATGGACCAGTTATTGCTATTCTGTTGTACCAGTGAAGAAACTGAAGGTCAGGGCTGTCTTCAGCTCATAAATAGAACTGAGATTTGAAACTCAGTCTACTGAATCCAACCCTAAATACTCTTGTCACAGACTCAAAGCTACACATCAGGGGTAGACGTGGTGGCGGAGAATCCACTGGGAGAGCCCCAATGGTTTATGCAATCAGACTTGATCCACCCCCATGTTCTTAGGCAGCCCTGGTGCCAGGACCTTCTCACCCTTCATTCTAGCTGAAATGCAACTAGCATCACTGTCTCCCAGTGCAAGGGGATCTCTCAACTTCCTCCTATGGTTTGTCAAGTCTTTTATATCATGACCACTCCAATTCATCAAAGCATTCACGCTTATTTTGTGCCTCAGTGTTTCACAATGATTTCACTCACTGTGAGTGGAGACAGCATTATTTTCCTCATGTTGAGGTTGGGAGCAGGCTCAGAGCAGGCTCAGGGAGCTTGCATCACTTGATGGAGGCCCCACAGCAGGGCCCGTGTGGGCAGCCCAGGACCCTGCACTCATGGCGCCTGCCACTGCAGAAGATGCCCTTCACCAGTCACTGGGTCTTAACCCTGTGGCTCCAGCAGGCCTCTCAGTGGGTTTGTGTCACCCAAAGGCTGCTGAAGAACAGGGGAGTGGGGTGGCAGTGAGAAAGCACTTAGGAATTCAGTGATAACAAGGCCACCCATTCTCTCTCTCTCAGCAAGTAATGGTGACAGTTCCTTGTGCATAGTCTTCCTTAAACTTGCAGTGACATTTATTCCACCATGATTAGCAGCTGAGGCTGTGGGGAGACAGCAGGGTGATGAGTCACTTTATCTAGCTGGGTGTTACATCCGGGGCGATGTTCTGTTGCATTCGCCACCCTCCCCTGTCCCAGCTCAGGGCCCTAACAGTCTAACAGGGCTGGGACTTTCTCAAAGGCTCCCCTGACCACACCAGTTCCTCAGGAAGCTCTAAACCCCAGCTTCAGCTCTACTGATGTCACCCTACTTCCCTTTAACCCTTTTTGAGGCCTGGTTTAGAATTTGTATCTCAGCCAGAGCTCTTTCCATGACAGCTTTGTCCATGCTGTTTACTCCTGGATAGTTCTCAGGCCCAGCCATCTACCAGCCCAGTGCCTGGAGTCAGACAGACCTGGATGGAAATCCTGGTTCCACCACTGACTAGCAATGTAACCTTAACCATGTTACTACTACACTTCTATGAGCTTCTGTTTTTCCATCTGTACAGTGGGACTAATACTACTTACCTACTCCTACTGAAGGGTGAGATGCAGCAGGGAATGTGCTTAGCACAGGGCCTGGAAGAACATAGTAAATGCTTAATGGTAATTCCAGCACTTTGGGAGGTCAAGGTGGTCAGATCGCTTGAGTCCAGGAGCTCAAGACCAGCCTGAGCAACACAGCAAGACCCTGTCATAAAAAAAAAAAAAAAGAAATTGCTTAATGAATGATTGTGTGTGTGTGTGTGTTCCCCCTGAGCATTTGACTTTTCTTTTCTGTATTTTTCCATCATATACCAATTACAGACCACACGGCTCACATCATTTCTGTCTTCTCAAGCATCCTGGTTTCTTTTCATTCTTTCTTTTGTTTTTGACTTTTTAGCTTCTTTTTTCTGGACTTTTTTTTTTCTTTTTTTTTTTTTTTTGACAGAGTCTCGCTCTGTTGCCCAGGCAGGAGTGCAGTGGTGTGATCTCGGCTCACTGCAACCTCTGCCTCCCAGGTTCAAGCAATTCTCCTGCCTCAGCCTCCTGAGTAGCTGAGACTACAGGCACCCACCACCATGCCTGGCTCATTTTTTGTATTTTTAGTAGAGGCGGGCACAGTGTTAGTCAGGATGGTCTCGATCTCCTGACCTGGTGATCTGCCCGCCTTGGCCTCCCAAAGTGCTGGGATTACAGGCATGAGCCACTGTGCCCGGCTTCTGGACCATTTTTAATCATCCTTTGAAGTTTTCATTTACTCTGTTAAGTGATTTATGATAGCAAAATGTCAATATTTGTAACATTTTTCTGTCTTACCCAACAGGACAGGGAATGGAAGCTGACAGGCTAGCTGCAAAAATTAATTAAAGCGATGAATTATTTTTTAAAACACAAAAATGGGCAAACGGTACAAATAGGCAATTCATAGAACAAGTTCATATGATCAAAAACATATGATTTTAGACTAGTAATCAGAGTAACGTTTAAATTTAAGAAGCAGTGAGATATTTCTTTACTTCTATCAGAATGATCAAGATTTAGAAAGATGAATATCTATTGCTAGTGGGAATACAGGGAAAAGGTTACTTTAATATTTGTTCTTGGATGTTGTCTTAGTTCATTTTGTGTTGCTATAACCAAATACCTGAGACTGGGTAATTTATAAAGAAAAAATTTAATTTCTCATATATTGGAGCCTGGGAAGTCCGAGGTCCCAAGTGGCCACTTCTGGTGAGGGCTTTCCTGCTGGTGGGAACTCTGTGCAGAGTCCTGAGGTGGCACAGAGCATCACACAGTGAAGGGGTCCAAGATAGAGCCAAACAGGCCTTTATAACAGAGCCACTCCTGCAATAACTAACCCACTCCTGTGATAACACATTAACCCATTAATCCATTTATAAGAGCAAAGCTGTCATGACTCAATCACCTCTTAAAGGCTCCACTTCTTAATACTATTATGATGGGGATTAAGTTTCAACATGAGTTTCGTAGGAGACACACATTTAAACCATAGAGGGTATTATAGCCTTTTTGGAAAGCAATCTGGTGATATCTATTATATAGTTTGGATTTAGTCCTCTCTAAATCTCATGTTGAAATGTAATCCTCAGCATTAGAGGTGGGGCCTGGTGGAAGGTGATTGGATCATGGGGATAGATTTCTCATAAATGGTTTAGCACCATCCCCTTGGTGCTGTCCTCACAATAGTGAGATAGTTCTCCTGAAATCTGGTTGTTTAAAAGTGTGTGGCGCCCTCCTCCGACTTGCTCCTGCTCTTGCTGGGTGACATGTCTGCTACTGGTTCACCTTCTGCCATGAGTAAAACTCCCTGAGGCCTCCTCAAAAGTAAAAGCTCCCTGAGGAAAAGCAGATGCCAGTGCCTTGCTTGTACAGCCCGCAGAACTACGAGCCAATTAAATCTCTTTTCTTCATAAATTACCCAGCCTCAGTTACTTCTTTATAACAAAGCAAGAACAGCCTAACATAATCTATTAAAATTGAAGTTTCCGGAAGCAGTGGCACGTGCCTTTAGTCCCAGCTACTGGGGAGGCTGAGGCAAGGGGATCATTGAGCACAGAAGTTCAAGGCTCCAGTGAGGTATGATTGCATTTATGAGAGCCACTACACTCCAGCTTATGGGCAACATAGTGAGACCCTGTCTCTGAAAAAAAGAAAATTAAATTAAAAATACATACACCTTTTGACCTAGCGTTTCTATTCATGGGAATCTACCCCATAGGAATACCTAAATGTGTGGCTATATAAACGAGGATGTATAATAAATTATTGTTTATGGTGGAAAACAAACAAAACCTAGAAGCAAAGCAAACGTTCTTCAAAAGAAGAATGGTTGAATATATTTAGACTTGCCAAGAAATATGCTGCAGCCATTAAAAAATAAATTGGAGGCTGGATGCAGTGGAACATGCCTGTAATTCCAGCACTTTGGAGAGACTGAGGCAGATGGATCATTTGAGCTCAGGAGTTTAAAAACAGCCTGGGGAACATGGCAAGACCCCATCTTTACTAAAAATACAAAAAAGAAAAAAAAAAATAGCAGGGCATGGTTGTGCATGCCTGTGGTCCCAGCTACTCAGGAGGCTGAGGTGAGAGAATCACTTGAGCCTTGGGGTTGGAGGCTGCAGTGAGCCAATATCACTTCAGCCTGGGTGACAGAGTGAGACCCTGTCTCAAAAATAAAATAAAATAAATTGGAGCTACATCAGGTGACTCATAGAGATTAGAATGAATCATTGATGAGACAAAGCTGAGTGAATAAAATTAGGCATAAAATTATCTTAATTTTACAAAGAAGTAATGCCACTCTCCCCATCCCATGTGTGTATGGGAGCCAACACACATGAGCCTGGAGGATCCAGAACACATTGGATCCTGATCAATATGGCAGGATCCAGACCAAGCTTTCTTCATGGGTTTTGGGGGCTGGACAGTCATATGATGCAGACAAGGGTGTCAGGGAGTCGGAGAAAATGAGGGAGGACCCAAGCAGAAGAAAACGATGGCATCAAAATTAAAACTATATATATAACATGTAATTACATAGTAATCACATAGTGATTATATATAATATGTATTTTCTTCTTACATCCACTCATAGACTTTTACATTTATGTGTTATGTATTAATGTAAAAGTATATTTATTGTAAGTAGATGTAAGAAGAAAAATTTTAAATTATGTATATATATCTTATTTTTGTTAACCTAAAATGTAGAAATATACATTCCTTCACTAAGATTTTGACATAGTCAAAGTCTTTTCATTGAGACTACGTACATTTTTCAGAGTTCTTCCTTATTCTTTCATACAAAAATCACATCCTTAATGCATTGTCTACAATTTCTAATTTCAGTTTCTGCAGAGTGGAGTGAGAGCTTAAAGATACTTGCAAAGCAATTTTAGTACAGCAACCTTATAACCTTATAGATGTGGTACTTTTCCCACTGTCTTTTCAGCTGTCTTGCTTGTACCCAATCCACGAATCTAATTTTAGCATGTCTCCTTTATTAAGCCTTTGTAAAACTGTCAACTTGTTTCTTATAAAAAACAATAACTCTTTCTCTTTTGCATTCACACTTCACCAGCTTACGTGACAATGTTAAAGTATAGCTAATATAATAGATTCTTGGGAACAAACACATCTCGTTGTAGGCAACATTCATGTCAGCAGGTAGCCACCATTATCTGTGGCATCCTGGAAGGCATGGGCATCCTTCTGGCCTGAGCATTCAGTGAGCCCAGGAACTGAGTCAGTTCCTAGTAGCAGCACTGAAAATCCTCATGTGCCATGAGTTGATGAGTGGGTAACTAGCCTGTCAGGATATACCTAGCTCTCTGATTTTACTGTTATTCTATGATTAAAATATCTAGGGCTGTGCGTGGGCATAGGCTGGGAGGCATGGAGGATTACATCCTCCTTTTTCAAACTGTGTAGCATTTTGCTAATGTGGCAGAGTTTGTGATGAGTGGCATGGCTTGGGTAGGGCAGACAGCATACTACAATCCTATCTTGGGAGCAGCAAGGCAGTGCTGGGACAGGACTATGACCCAGAGTCATATCTCCTAGTCACTGCTAGGTGACTGTGGACAAGTCGTCTCAACTCAGTACATCTGTTGTCTTCAAAATGGGGTGATGCTATCTGATTCACCAAGATGTTTTGAGACTCAAACGAGATAAACATTTTTTAAAGTATTTGCCACAATGACAGGGCCATCAGAGTTACTTTCATACCTACACACCCTGTGTACACTTGTAGCAATGGGATGGAGGGAGGGACTTCATCTCTATGACAAGCAGCAAGGTTCCTGGGGAAGAGTCTATTTTTTGGAGGCATGCACAGGAGATCTGGATACTGCTTTCACCCGCTGCCCGTTGCACATCCTTAGTCAAGTCACTTAATCTCCCTGAATTTCAGTTGTGTCACCCAGGAATAATAGTAGGAAAATTCCATCTAGCTTGAGCTATTGTGGTGCGGATTAAATAGAGATTATGGGACCAAAGGTGGCTGGAACACAGGAGAGGCAGAATAGATTTTATCCTTGTAGGTGTGACTCAGTCCATAAACTAAGATCTGAAGAAAAAAATATGCCCTCTAGTTTCGGTGACTCAACTTCCCATTTCTCTTGGTTGGTGAAGAATTTAAACCCCACCCCTTCCTGGGGAGTCCACTGCCCTGGCACTGTGGACGATGACCTCACATTATGAAGCAGGGTGGAGATTTGCCCTTAATCTTCAATCTACACAGCTTAAGACCAGATGTGCTTTGCCTTGTCTTCCTGTCCTGTGTCTCTCTTGCTCCCAGGACATGTTCAAAGCACACAATTATCCCCACAGCTTGAGTTCAGAGCCGGGAAACAAATGAGTGCAAGAAAATAGGGAGGAGTAGAGCTTGTGAACTGGAGAGAGATGCCCATCTAAAGGCATATCATTTTTTTTTTTTAAGTTTAATACTGTGAGCGCCAAATAAAACATGCCTGTGGGTTGACTGGGCCATGGGCCTCTTCACTGCTCTGTGAATGTGCAGGGCCTGCTCTCACTTCAGGGCCTCTGCTGGGAATTCCCAACTTGGGATCCCATCTGTGACCCCCTGACAGCTCTGCTGGAAGATCCCTCAGTGAGGTCTTTCCTTGTCCCTTCCTACACTCCCCACCCCTTCCCTGTTCTATTCTTCTCTATGGCTCTTAGTGCTGTGGTTTATTTACCCTGGTTAATGTCTATCTCTATCCAGTAGAATGCAAGCCCCAAGTAGACAGTCAAGAACTATGTGTTGAATGAATGGGTGGATGGATGGATGGATGACTTCATCGTGGAATGAGATACTCACCTTAGGCAGAAATTGTAAGGGCAACATCAAAAACCTCAGTAATCAAGATCGATAATATTTTAATGCAATTTTTTTTTTAGTCACAGTGCAAAAAATCTGTGATGAACAAACTATCAAATTTTTAAATAAAGGCACATCCAAAAGAAGTTGCAAGTAAGCTAAAGTTAATTTAAAATTATTTAAAATCCTCACTTGTTCAAGAAAAAATTCTCAAACACGGCAGTGTTCTCAATTGAAAACAAAATAGGGGCCGGGCGCGGTGGCTCACGCCTGTAATCCCAGCACTTTGGAAGGCCGAGGCGGGCGGATCACAAGGTCAGGAGATCGAGACCACGGTGAAACCCCGTCTCTACTAAAAATACAAAAAAAAAAAAATTAGCCGGGCGCGGTTGTGGGCGCCTGTAGTCCCAGCTACTCGGGAGGCTGAGGCAGGAGAATGGCGTGAACCCGGGAGGCGGAGCTTGCAGTGAGCCGAGATCGCGCCACTGCACTCCAGCCTGGGCGACAGAGCGAGACTCCGTCTCAAAAAAAAAAAAAAAAAAAAAAAAAAAAAAAGAAAACAAAATAGGAAGTAGATTTTGAAATTTTTACTAATGAGTGTTCTTCCATCAAAGCCAGGAAAGTAACATTCTAATAAATTTTGGGGCTTTTGTTTGTTTGTTTGGTATAAGTAAAATATTTAAACTTAATATAGAGTTTTAATGTACCTACTTTTCAATTTTCCAACTTCTTTTTATGCTACCTCAATGTTCTGAAAAAAAATAACCAATTAAAATACATCAAGGCCAGGTGAATCCGAGGCACTTTGGGAGGCTGAGGCGGGAGTATCTCTTGAGCCTAGAATTCAAGGCTAGCCTGGGCAACATAACAAGAACCTGTTTTTGTATTTTTTAAAAGTAAAAAAGAAAAAAGAAAGAAAAATTTTTTTAAAAGGAAAATACATCAAGACCTGTACCACAGAGGCCCACATTTTTCTTTTGCTCCAGGCTACATGTGGGTTGCCAGGGCAATGGTTCTCAGCAGATGCATGCTGATGAAGCGGTATCATGAGCCATCCTTCCCAAGCAGACTGTTGTAATGTTCACAGCCTAAATTGCTTTCATCTACAGCAGTGAGAGGTGTGGGATTTCAGGAGCCTGCTGAGGGAGACTGCCTCTTTGGGGGTGCTTTTCAGTCATCCCCAAATCAAGCCATGTGGGCCTACTCCAGTGAGCACTAGCTTTTCCTTTGCATGGAAGGATCTTGAAAAAGAGAAAGAATTGTTGAGATCAAGAAGAGGAAAGGCTTGGGGAGAGAGGAAGGACTCGACCTCATTTTCTAGGTATCAGACGTCAACACAGGCGGTTTGGGCAATCCACACATTTGTTCACATTGAATTTACTTCTGCCATTATCCACCACTCCCGCTCTGACCCAGAGATGCCTCCCAAAACGCCCAGCACCACAAGCCCTCACTAGGTGCTGGGCTGCAGCTGGGCTCACGCTGCATAGCCCAGAAGCCAGTGCCATCTTCCCCAAACCGGTGCCACTCCACACCAGGAGTGGTTGTGGGGAGGCACCCTGGTGTTGTGGAAAAGCACTGGAGTGGAGACCAGGGTACTGGAGTTCCTGCCATGAACTAGGTACAAGACCTTGGTCCAATTACCTTCCCTATCGCAGTCCAAGTTTTCTTGTCTGTCTGACGAGGTATCTGAGGACCCATCCTAGCCTCAAGAGTCTAGAAGGCAGAGTTCAGCTTAGTATTCGATGTATTTGCTACATGCTCAACGTAAGTGGTTAAAAGCCAATGACCTCTTTAGAGAGTACCTAAATTAAAGATAGACTCTTTCTTGGAGCAAACACAAAACAAAACTTGGAGAAGACTTTCGGAGGGTTCCCTACTACATGTGGAAGATTGACTGCACACATTTATCTTCTTACATTATAGCTTGGTGGTTAAGAGACTTCTGGGGCCACACTATTTGGGGTTGAATCCTGGCTCCGCCACTTATTACTGACCTGAGACAAGTCTCTGTCCATTTCTTCACTTGCAAAACAAAGAACTGAGGACAGGGTGATAAGGTGGCTATCTGGAAGCCAAGAAGAGAGCCCTCACCAGGAACTGAATTGGCCAGCATCTTGTTCTTGGACTTTCCAGCCTCTAGAACTATGAGAAGTAAACATGTGTTTAAGATAGCCAGCACCATCCAAACAGACTAATACAAATGAAGAGACTGGTTTTAGGAGGAGCAAGGAGAGTGTATCCTAGATTAAGAGGAGGGGAGGCAAAGTGCAGTGGTGCTGAGGGAGCTGGGTGTGTAGATGTGATGGAAGTGTGAGGGAGGTCTCTTCTGAATGCTATTTTTTTCCAGAGAGTTGAGAAGCAAAGTGATCAGTTGAGAGTGAGGACACAGGATTGAAGATCTAGGAAGAGAAGTGAAGAGACGGCAACAAAGCAATGTAATGAAGACATTTGAGAAACACTACAAATCTGCCAAACGTTTGAAGTAATTAAAGATAAACTAATCAGCTTGGTGGTCAATTTTTCTCCAGGTACATCCAGCGGTTTGGGTGCAGAGAGGAAACTGGTAGAGATAACTATAACCATGGCTGGGACTTGGCCAAATGAGAATGGCAAAGCGAGAGAGGAAAAGAGTGATGGTAAAGGAGTAATTGTAGGCCAGGCGCAGTGGCTCATGCCTGTAATCCCAGCACTTTGGGAGGCCAAGGCAGGCAAATCACCTGAGGTTAGGAGTTCAAGACTAGTCTGGCCAAAATGGTGAAACCCCATCTCTACTAACAATACAAAAAAAAATAAATTAGCTGGGCGTGGTGGCGCACACCTGTAATCCCAGCTACTTGGAAGGCTGAACCTGGGAGGTGGAGGTTGCAGTGAGCCAAGATCGCGCCACTGCACTCCAGCCTGGGCAACAAGAGTGAAAGTCCGTCTCAAAAAAGAAAAGAAAAGAAAAAAAGAAAAGAATAGAAAAGAAAAGAAAAGGAAAAGGAGTAATTGTAATGATGAACAATGGGAATCTAAGCCAGGTAAGAGGAAGAGTGAGAACTCGAAGGGTTTCAGGGCCAGGGAACAGGTAGCAAGGTCACTGGCTTGTAGGCTCTAGTGGGGTTGAAGAATTTTTGGAGTTGGAGCCCTCAAGGGAGTGACGTGGAAGATATGAAGTAAGGACTAGTGAAGTCAGATGCTTGTTACAGAGACTATGTGGGCATGCTGCAGATATAGGACAGGAGTATGGCTATGGGGTGGCTAGCTGAAAAAAGAAGAAAAGACCATGCTAGGCTATTAGATTTGTAGGTTTTGAAAGCATTCAAAATCTGGAAGAAGTGATGTCACAGAGAAGACTTTGACATAGTGCTAAAACCTCCAAGGGATGGGGAATAACAAAGATAACTGGAACAAGGGATGTCAGGTGGTGATGATTAGCTGGCATGAGCATCAAAGTTGAGGAAGCGCACTGGTCTGCAGGCAGAGAAGAGCAAGGAGGACATCTTTTCCCCCAATCCCTGAATATAAGGGATGCAGGAAAGAAAACAGCTACTCCTTGAGAGGCTGTGGGAGGCAGCATCCCCGGGGAGAGTTGGGTTTCGATTAGAACAGCGAGGCGAAGGAGACATTCACAGAAGAGGACATCAGGGATGTCGCTGCTGATGGATGGGGGCAGAAAGCAGGGCATACAGAGCTACATGGGACAGAAGTCTCCAGGGGAGTCATGGGCTTCCTACAGGGCCTGGGATAAAGGGTTTGACAAGATTAGTCTGAGACAGGATAGGAAGCCATGCCACCTGGAGATGGGGGAGCTGGGGAGATGCAGGTCTTCCCGGAAGCACTCAGGGCTCCTTTCCCACTCTTGCTGAGGCCTGTGGAAGTTCAGATGCAGGCTGTTCTAGAGAGAACAGATGTAGCCCGAAGGCTTTTTTTGTTTTTTTTTATTTTTTTTGTTTTGAGATGGAGTCTCATTCTGTCCTGCAGGCTGGAGTGCAGTGGTGCGATCTCAGCTCACTGCAAGCTCCGCTTCCCGGGTTCACGCCATTCTCCTGCCTCAGCCTCCCGAGTAGCTGGGACTACAGGCGCCCGCCACCACGCCCGGCTCATTTTTTGTATTTTTAGTAGAGTCGGGGTTTCACCATGTTAGCCAGAATGGTCTCGATCTCCTGACCTCATGATCCACCCGCCTTGACAGGCCCATCTTGGAGTCAAGAAATACTGATTTCTTCCTTCAGGCTGGAGACTCTCATGTGATAGGAATTCCAGTGCAGGCACAAGCTGAAGCGTCTGTGTATTGACTTGGGTTTACATGGCTGCTGGGGGCAACTGGCGCCGTCCACCTCCTCAGGAGTGGTTGCCACTCCGTATTTGTTATGACTACGGTTTTCCAGCTATTGTCTGCGTTGACCTCCCAGTGTGACAGCTAACCAATGCAACAAACTAAGTAGGCTAATGAATGGCAGCGAGAGAAGTCTCCCCGCCCCACCTGTGTTATACAACTGCACTGGATGGTGGTGATCTGGTCTTTTCAAAAGCAGCAGAAGTAAAGACCCATGTGTTCACTTGCCTCCTACCTACCGCAGTGGAACCCAATGAGGGACAGTACTTTTCTCTCTCACTCCATGAATGACCCTATAATGAATTATTTTTCCCCTAAAGCAAGGGAGAAAGAGTATAGATTTTAAAAGGGTACGTGACCCTTATTTTTCTATCTTAGGAAAACAATAGACAAACCACCTAGTCACTTACGTACATATTTACATTTATTTACAGAAGTTTCTATATCATCAGTAAAAACAATTTAGTGACAAAAAAGCAAGCACCCCGTCATATAATAGGTTGATGACACTTGAAACTAATGCATGTTCTTTGTTTGTAAGTATTTCTTCTTAAAAAAAATAGCTGCTTCAAGTTACATTTCCAACAGTTCTTCGAAAATTGAAATTTTTCAAAAATTTCTCTTCAAATGAGAAATCAGATGGCTTTTTAGTTTTCAAAATAATTTAGTTATGCTGTTGTCTTCATCTTCTGTTACCAATCAATTGGAGCTACAAAAAAAAAATTTTCATATTATTAACTTGTAAAATGCAGTAAATCTGGGCTGCAGACCAGGAGTCTTAATTACCCTCCTATTCCAATGTGAATAGCCCTTTTGTAATAAACTCATCAAAGCCAGGAAGCTAGGGAGCAGGGATGGAGGAAGAACCGCCTTGAGTGCTCTTGGGATGGTAGTCTGAGTCCCACCTGAAGAACAGCCTTCAGGATGCTGCACTCAATAGCAGCCCCAAGGCTCCTCCCGCCGACTCTCTGAGTATAACTGAAAGACTGAAAAACAGAGCTGAGACTGTTAGACCCCTATGTAAACTGTCACCCATTTCTAACAGCTACTTCCTTCTTCGCTACATGAAACTCCTGGGGATGGTTTTCTTCCAACCCAAACTTGTCTTCCTCTTTAGTCACCTCTGTGGCAATGACAGAACAATCTCTGGCTGTCTCAGAGTAAATCTGCCAAAAAACAAAACCACATCCTTGAGCAAGCCCTTAAACCGAGTCTATTTCCTGGCCTCCTCCCCCATGGTCTGCGTTATTTCCATGGAGCTCAAAATCAGACCAGGCCAGAGCTCCCCAAACATTTGTATCTCATCAGTAACAAGAATTCATGAGAAATTAGTGCTGGGGTCACGGGGTGGGGTAAAGGAGAGCAAACTACAAGTTTCCCTCCTTGGGAGCCTCACAGAACATGAAATGAGTGGTGTGACTTTCTGAGGGGGAACAGTGGGAAATGTTTTTAAACCAGGTTGGCTGGCACAGGATTCTTGCTGGGACAGCTTTTTGCCGGTCTCTGCTCCTGCCCTCTCCCAGCAGTCTCCTCACCCACTAGAAGGAATCAAGCCTGCTTCTCCAGCTTGACTCCTGCCTGAGATTCCCACCTGTAAATCATTCTTCTTGGAGAAATAGGACTCCCTGTTTCCTTTTTAATTTGGCTGACTTTGTGATCTGTTTTCTAGACGCTTACACAAAAAATACCAGGGCACTCAGAAATTGCCTATGTTGAACTGCCGGGGTGGGAAGTGTGGTGTGGTCATTCCCCGTCAGATGTCTGCTTATCTACTCATCTGTCCTCTGTTGTTCCTAATTGGGTTTAGTTCTTCCTGGTCCTGCCCTCATGCAGCTGGGAAAATATCACATTTGTTCCTGGTTATGCTTGCCCCTTTCTCATCTCCTCCCCCGATCCCCTCCATCTCCACCATATATAGAACCTTTTAACATTTTAATTTAACTTAATTTTTTGGATGCCCAGGCTGGTCTCTAACTACTAGGCTCAAGAAATCCTCCCACTAACTCCTAAGCTCATGTAATCCTCCCACCTCAGCCTCCCAAGTAGCTGAGACTACAGGTGTGTGCTACCACACCCAGCTTCATAACCCTTTAGTAACTGAGCTTAGGGAATTCCCCCTGCTGCCACAGTGGGTTAAGTTTAAAATTGATTATTAAATAGGCAGTAAGCACACATGATGCAGAATTTGAATAGTAAATAAAAATATACCAAGAAAAGTAAGCTCTTCTCTCAATCTCAGCCCCAAATACTCGGGTCTCTCCCTAGAATGTCACCTTAGGGAGGTCAGTGTTACCTTTCTAGACTCCTCATTCCAAAGCAGTGCTTTTCATGCAAAATGTTCCTGCTCAAGAACCTACAATGGCTGCCTATTTCCATATCACTCCATTCTAAGGACCTCCTTGCAAATATTCAGTGTCTTTTGCCTCTACTTCAACTCGATACCAGGCAGGTCAACCTTACTATCAAATAAATCACAACAGATTTAATTCCCTCTCATGTATTTGCCTCTGCTGTTTATCCCACCTGGAAAGGCTTTTCTACTCCACTCTCATTCTGAAAATGTAGGTCACATCCTACCCCCTCCGAAGCTTTTCTGATTATTCTGGCCTCTTCAACTCCCCTGCATTGGTTGCTCAGCCCTCACCATCGTATCACACATTCTGCCTATCACCTGTGCTTCCTGCCTAAGTCCTTCTAAGAGTTTCTTACGCTCACGTGCATCCATTCTCTCTCCCTGGTGTGGCCACAAGCTTCTTGTGGGAGGAACCCTATTATATGCTTTCTCTGAATCCCACACAATGTCTAGCCTCGCTGGGTACTCTGACCCCACCCTATTAGCTCGCACAGTGCCTGGATTCGCCTAATCTCCAAAATGTTTGTTGTGATGAAAGGAACAGATGAAGGAATGAGTTCTGGAATGCCCACTGCCTTTCCCCATGGCCCTGGATGATGCCCCCCTACCCCCATCATTGGTGGTGGTGGCTTTGCCTCCCCCAACCACTCAGAGTTCCCCTCCACTGTAACCACCTAGATCTCAGCAGAGACCTGACTTGGCTCTTGCACTCTCACTGGGGCTCACGCATATTGTTCAGATCTGAAATGCCCTCCTCTGACCACAAGCCTGGAGGTCTCTACCTCTCCTGCCTCACCTCATCTCCAGCTACTTGGTTCCTCTCTGCCTGGCCTCCCGGCCCATCAACCCCTCATGGCCTTGGGTCCTCCCAGCTTGGGCCTGTGGCTGACTGAGCTGCCCCTTGGACTCCCTTGCCTCCACGCCTCCTGCCACAGCTTGTTTCTCCTGCGCTGTTCCACTTGGCAGCTGAGGAGAAAGGACACCTTGTGGCCCATCCATTGATCCCACCTCACCTAGGTCCTTGCTGCTGCTTAGCCATCCTCCCTTCATCCCTGCACTGACCACAGAAACTGACTCAACAAAACCAAAGGTCTTAACCCCTCGCCTACCTCCTTGTCTTTGCAACTTTAACATGTAGCCTCCTCCCTCAAGTCTCTAATGTGGGGGTACCCTGGCTCTGATCCTGGACTTTGCTTCCCCAGTCCTGCCTCCTCTGCTTTTTCCCATCACCCTAGGGCATCTGGTTTTTCTTTTTTAGTGACCTCAGGTGTTCATGGCATCAATTACTGTCCGGATGAAGAGGGGCCCCAATCTGTAACTCTAGCCTGAAACCCACATCTCCAATTCTGTACATGGACATCACTACCCAGGTAATACACCAGCACCCCAAAATCAACTTGTCAAAGCAAAAATTCACAATTTTCCTTCCCAAGCAAGATTCCTGTGTGACTCCTCTGGGACACTTGGTCCTGTCACTTTTATTTTTCTTGAAAAATAATAGTAACAATCATCATAATGGCTAACATTTATTGAACACTATTACGAGCCAGCCACTATTGTAAGCATTTTACTTATATTACTATATTTTGACACAGTTATTTCTGTTATTATCTATGCTATCATTGTCATTTCTATATTATCATTATGCCCATTTTCCACAGAAGACAACCAAAGCACTGAGAATTTAAGTGACTTGTCCAAGGCCTGTGAGAAATGGAGCTGGCATCTGAACCAGGGCGTTGGGCACCAGAGCCTACACTGCTAGATGACAGTTTTGCTAACAGGACCTCTGCTGTTTCTCTCAAACCTAGCTCTGCGTATTCAGTTCTGCCACCATCACCCCGACTCAGCCCCTCTTCTCTGCTTGGCTGGATTATTTCATTACTCTACTAACCAGTGTCCTCATCTCATCTCCTATTAATTCGTCCCATGCTTTGCCAGCAGAGTGATCTTACTAAAGCATAGTTCTGCTAGAAAACTCTGCGGTTCTCCCCAAATGACCCAAAGCCTCTCTCAAAGTCTCAGCCTGGCCCAACCTGCCGGCCCAGCACCATCTTTCTCTAACGCCTCAACACTCGCTGCTCCAAAGAGGATGGCTTGCTACTTCTTCTTCTGCCCTTCACACCCTGGGCCTTAACTCTTCCCCTCATCCCTCAACACCCGGCTCGTGCTTCTGCCTCCTGACCACCAGTGGGATCTGCTAGGAGGGGGCCTCCTGGAGCATCCTATGGCAGTTTACTAAACCAACATTGCTGCTAATTGTGTTTGTGTCCTATCTTTTATTTGCAACTACAAGCTCAGCTCTGACCCTGGCTCCTGAAGTGAACCCTATCCCTGATCCAACTTTTCCTGGAATGGGAGGTGGAGGGAGTGTATTGTAGTGCTTAACAGTATAACTCTCGGAGTCCAAAGACTTAGATTTAAATCCCAGCCCACCACTTATTAGAAATGTGGCCTTGATATCTCACTTGACTTCTACAAATCTCATGTGCACTGTCTCTAAGCAAGGGGTAGGATACTCCTCCTGCAAGGTTCATTGAGAGGGTTCCGGGAGATGACATGCAGAGAGTGGCTAGTGCAGTGCATGGTACACAGTTGGTACTTAATACACTATGGTTCGTATATCTGCTGATGTTACTTCTTATTACTGTACAAGGCAACCAACAGATGAGTAGAATCTGGCTTCCCAAGTAATGGGCATCTACAGCAGGGCTGCTGTTGTTCTGGCACACCGTGCACAGCCTGCAGGGTACTTACTTGCTTCTGTCTGGTTTTCTGCCACATTTCCGAGTACCTAAAAATGAATAAGTTGTCTTCTCAATTAAAGAACTGAAAAGAAAAGCTGAAATGTGGGGTTACTGACTGCCTATTAGAGGCCTAAATATGGAAAACTAAGCCAGAGCCCCATCACCCTGGGATTTCCTGCTATCCTGTATGCTTAAATCAACTTGGCTACAGAGCTGGTCCAAAGAGTTGTTCAAAATTGGTCAGAACATGATAGAAAACCAAATGCAAAAACTGTTGGCAAAATAGCTAATTTTACCTTATGCATAAGGCTGAAGATGCAGGGAAGGCTAGAATGGGTTGGACCAGTGCTGTCCAACAGAAATATAATGCAAGCCACATAAGCAATTTAAAATTTTTGGTAACCACATTACAAAGTAAGAAGAAAAAGGTAATTTTTAATATTTTATTTAACACAATCTGTCACAAATATAAAATTATTTCCACATGTACTCAATATAAACATTTTCTAATGAGATATTTTACATTCTTTCACACACGGTCTTAGAAACTTATTATTTTATACTCACAGCCCATGATAATTTGGACTCCCACATTTGAAGTGCTCCGTAGCCACATGTAGCTCATGGGTACTATTTCAGACATCAAGACAGTGCTCCCACACATGCATGCATTGCTTTCCTGCCCACAGTAGGCATTCGCCCTACCCTAGAAGTATGCTAGTGGTCCAGAGGCCTAGTCAACAGGGTTGACTAGAGCTTATAAAGTTGTCTGTCAACTACAACTAGGCAGCTGGAGCTGTTTCCATTCAACTCTTTCCTCTTCTGAAGGTTCCATGCCAAACATCTCACTGTTTCCCCAATTAATGACATTAAGGTTGCTTAAAGGTTGAGATGCTTGCTGAGTTTGTTTTTTGAGACAGAGTCTCACTCCATCACCCAGGCTGGAGTGCAGTGGCACAATCTCAGCTCACTGCAACCTCTGCCTCCCTCCCGCCTCAGTCTCCTGAATAGCTAGGAATACAGGCATGCACCCCCATGCCTGGCTAATTTTTGTATTTTTTTTGTAGAGATAGTGTTTCACCATGTTGTGCAGGCTAGTCGCAAACTCCTGGGCTCAAGTGATGCACCCACCTCAACCTCTCAATGTGCTGGGATTACAGGCATGAGCCACTATGCCTGGCCTCCATTTTTTTTTTTTTTTTTTTTTTTTAAGAACAAATTTTTTCAGATTATCTGGGGCTAACAGTACTGACCATGGGAGTAATTTTCTGTATATTGAATGACCTTTTTTTTTTTTTAAGTTAAATCCAATTGTTTTGAAGTTCTATGGAAACTCAGTGCCACCTCTCTTTGGCTCAGACATCCTGGGTTAGTCCTTTAATTGAGATCTACAACAACAATTAGATCTGAGTGGAAAATGATTTTGGATTCTAGGAACCAACCTGTTCAGGACATAATTAACTCTTATACTGCTATTTGGGGATTAAAATAGATTTTTTAAAAATCTGAGCTCCCAAAATATTTTATGCACCGGGTAATAGCTGAAAACTTTCTTCAGCTGATTGTTATAATACTGTTTAGTGGAGAGTCAACTGATTGATAATCTATTACTTAGGGATGGATTTTCATGGTATTTACAACTTATAATATGAAAATGTTCTTTTCAGGAAATTATATTTAGCACTGATATCCCAAAATAGTCTAGGTCTGCAATGACCAAGAAAACTTTCTGCAATGATAGGATTATTCCTTATCTGGGCTATCCAGTATGGTAGCCACTAGCCAGATGTAGGTATTGAATACTTGAAAGGTGGTTAGTGCAACTGAGGAATGAATCTTAAATTTAATGGTATTTCATTTTAAATTATATATTTAAATAATCACACATGGCTAATTGGCTACTATACTGAACAGTGCAGGTCTAGGGAAACTGAAACTAGTTTACAAACTTGATTCAAGACACAATGGGTCCTAGATGCTATCACTTGTAGAAAGTTTACTTTTTGGCATTCTCTGTCTGGTCTATTTCTTTTTGGTGAAGGCTGATATGGAAACTGCTTTGGCATCAAGAATATCTACTCTTCAGATTTACAGCCTGCTCTCTGTCTTTTGGGATTTGAGAGGGATTACTCATTACCAGGAATGAACAGGCTGGGAACAAATTCTCCAAGTCATCAGTTCTCCAAGCTGTGTGACTGGCCCAAGATCGCTGGGGGACTGAGAAAGGCTCAGGAAGTAATACAAGCGCAATTACTTGTATTACACAAGTCACTGCACTCAACCAAAACTCCTTTCCTACCTGGGAGCCCCATTCGTGGTATATGACATGAAAATTACAAAGGTGGCAGCCTAAAGAAGTCTTTAGCAAACTCCGACTTGAAGACCAGAAGTTTAACTATATTTTGAAGCAGATCACAGGTAAAAGGAGACTATGCAACAGGTCCAGGCTATGTTCCCAGGCCTGTAAAGCTCTCTGTGGCCCAAGGATTCATTCTACCTTGAGATAATGTAGGATCTTTGGAGGAACCTAGCATGCTCAGCAGTCCCACATAAGTAAAGCAAAAGAGCTTTTGTTTCTTTTCAAATATCTAAAATTTCAAACTTTATTTTCATCCTTAAACTATTTTCTGGCCTTTGGAAAACCAATGCAAGTTTGAAAATTATTTTGTTTTAAAAAACATACATACCACGCACACACAGTACAACACATGTTACAGTTAGTGCTAATGCTACAGGTATAAGTCCATATCTCTGTCTTGAATGACCTATAAAAAAAGAAAAGAAAAGAAATTCAACTAGTTGAACTGATCAAAATGGATCCTCATTATTTGCAGATTCCACCTTGCAATTTGCTTATTTGCTGAAATTTATTTGTAGTCCACAAATCAACACCCATAGCAGTCATTCTCAGACATAAGAACAGTGATGAAAACTTTTGAGTCACCCAATAAGCAGATTCCCAGCAGAGGTGGAAGAAAGTGAAGCTCTGCCTTCTTGTTTCAGTTCTTACGCTGTTAACAAGTGTCCTATTTGCAGTCTATTTAGTGCCATGATTTTGCATTTTTACGCTTTTTTGTTGGTGATTTCACTATTTTAAATGGTCCCAAAGTATAGTGTTGAAGTGCTGACAAGAGTTCCTAAGTGCAAGAAGGCTGCGATGTGCCTTGCAGAGAAAATAGGTGTATTAGATAAGCTTCACTTAGGCATGAGTTATAGTGCTGTTGGCTATGAGTTTAATGTTAATAAATCAACACTACATATTAAGGTTTATTTAAACAAAACACACATAAAACAAGGTTATAAACAGATCATTAACAAAAATGTTATGACTAGAGGCTTACAGGAACCTACCCCTGTATTTCCCGCAGGAACGTTACTTCAGTACTTGCTATTTCAGTGTTAACTTGACTCTGTAGAACTACTATGAATAACAAGATTCGACTATTTCTAAACAAACTTATATGCACAAGCTTGATACATTCCAGACCCTGTGTTATTTAATAAAAGAAGCAAATATTCCACTAGAAGGTTTGTTTCTGACCATTTCATATTGCCAGTGGAAGCAGAACTTGGCATTGTGTTTGGTAGGGCAATTCTGGCAGTTGTATATAATAAGCCTTAAAAATATTTATCATGAAGCATCTAGGCATTGTACTAAGTCATGTGCCTATAGTCTCACTAAGTCATTACAATGTTGGGCAAGTGCCTTAACCTCTCAGTGCCTCCATTTTCTCCTAGGGTAACTATACATGGGACTAATAAATATACTTATCTCATAGGGTAGTTGCACTTAAGAACAGCTGTTATATATTGTCATTAACCTATTGAGTAGATGTTACTGGTATCTCTATTAACATTTTGTGACTCTACAATTCCATTTCTAAGATGTCATCCTGGGGAAACTACCAATGGTGTGCCCTTCTTCTCCCCGTAAAAAGGCACAAAGATATTTACTGCAGCCTTACTTAGTATACCATAAGGCAAAAATAACCTAAGTTGTTTTCACAACAGCCCCTTGTTTTCACAAAAAACTGTGGTATGTTCACGAGGTAAACTCTATCCAGCTATTGAAAATCCAAAATCAGAGTACACAGTGCACTGCTAAAGGACTGGGGAGGGGTCACTAAGAGCAAATGTGACATGGATATGGGAAAGGAGGGGAAAGGAAGGGAGAGGAAGAAGAGAGAGAGAAAATGAATGAATAAATAAGAATAAGATCACACTTTCCTTTTATTAAGAACACAGGTGTGTTGGAACAAATAGGCAGTCACCTATTGGTCAGATTTGAGAAGAAACTGATAGGTGCCCCTGAACATCATTTTCCCTTCTTTAGTAGCAGAATTCAGATTTTCTTTGGCAATAATACTCCCCCAGTAGTGTTTGTATACTTTCCTCAGGTGGCATACAATGCCTGGTTGCTTTTCTTTTCATGATGTCAATGCCATTGAAGATCATTGTCTAGAGCCATAATTTCATCAAGGGTTTGTAGAGTGGTTTAGTCTATCATTCCTTCTTTACTAACTACAATCTTCACATAAAGATAAACTGCCCCCATCAACAATGTGGTTACTCTGAGGTTCAGTTTATAAAGGAAAAACAGTGTTTGATTCTTCTCTTTCTTTACCGTTTTTTCAAAATAATGAGTTAGCTCCCAAGCATTCTCTAGAGATGACCAATGAGTTTTTAAATTTGTTTTTAGTACCATTATGAACTCATGAACTGAGCACAATTGATGTGTTTCAATCTACTGAAGTTGTTATTCTTATTGATGTTCCAATTGTCTTATTTTTGGCCAGAGGGAACCTCTTCAGAGTGGCTCCTGAGTCCTGTTGGTACCATCATAGTAAGTCTTTTTGATAACTTTCTTGTTATGCGGTAAAACAAGATATTCAAGGCTTATTTTAATGCATTCCATGCGCCAGATATGGAATCAGCCAACTGTCCCAAAGGCCCTGGTTCATTTTCATGGGAAATGGTAATTAGATACCATAATCTGGGTGAAGGTGGCCAATCATCCTGGTTTTCCTGAAACTGAGGAGTTTCCTGGGATGTGAAATTTGGGTGCGGAAACTGGGAAGTCTGGGCACACCAGGTAACACTGGTCACTCAAATCTGGGTCCAAGAATCAAGAAGCATGCAAATTGCTATGAGATTGGCTCTTGTTTCTAGAACATTTCAAAGGACAGAACCAGGAAATACATGATTTTCTAAGAGACAAAATACATTGATGGGTCATGCTGGCATTATGTTGAACCCTATTCAGTTGCCAAGATTCAATGGTTTTTGACTAGAGAAACAGCAATTTCATATGGTTCAAATTAATACCTTTAAATAAATCCAGGGCTACAGTTTTTACTTAACCTAATCAATTTACAGCTGAATCTCCTTTCTTTCATGCCAAACATCCCAATATTCAATAACAACAATATAAATATTCACTTGCACTTTCCTGCAGTACATACTGAACAGTAACCAAATACCAGCATTACCACTAACTATATAATTACTTAAAACATTACAATTTTTTTCTTTGTAGTTCTTTTTATCCTTAGAATGCAGCCCCTTGAAATATGCACCCAAATTACTATGTTTTTAAAACACTTGGAATTGTTCCTCTAATTGGGGTTATTCCACAAACTTGATTCATGGCTTAGTACATTAGCTTCATTTGGCTTTAAATATTTTTGAGTTTCAGGTTCGCAAAAAAACTGAACAGAGGTTACAGAAAGTTTGCACATATACCCTGCCCCTACACATGCATAGCCTCCCCATTATCAACATCCCTCACCAGAGTGGCACATTTTTTAGAATTAATGAAACTACTCTGATACATCATTATCACTAAAAAATCCATACATTAGCATTCAGTTGTACATTCTGTGGGTTTGGACAAATGTATAACATCGTTACAGTATCATACAGAGTATTTTCACTGCCCCCAAACTCCTCTGTGTTCCACCTATTCATATTCCCTGCCAACCACTAATCTTTTTACAGTCTCCACAGTTTTGCCTTTTCCAGAATGTCATATAGGTAAAATTACATAGCATGTAGTCTGTTCAGATTGGATTCTTTGACTTAGTAATATGAATTTAAGTTTCCTTCATGTCTTTTCATGACTTGATAGTTCTTTTCAGTGCTGAATAATATTCTACTGTCTGTTTGTGCCACAGTTTGTTTGTCTATTCATTTCCCGAAGGACATCTTGGTTGCTTCCAAGTTTTGGCAATTATTAATAAAGATGCTATAACCATCCGTGTGCGGGTTTTTATGTCAACATAAGTTTTTTTTTAATGCCTTTGGGTAAATAGAAAGAAGCATGACTGTTGTGCTGAATGGTAAGAGTATGTACAGTTTTATAAGAAACTGCCAAACTGTCTTCCAAAGTGGCTGTACCATTTTGCATTCCCACTTGCAATGAATAAGAGTTGCTCCACGTTCTCACCAGCATTTGGTGCTGTCAGTTGCTCCACGTTCTCACCGGCATTTGGTGCTGTCCAGATTTTGGTAGGCATGAAGTGGTATTTCATTGTTGTCTTAGTTTCCATTTTCCTGATGCCTGTTGACATAGGACATGCCCAGCTAATTTTTGTAATTTTAGTAGAAATGGGGTTTCCCCATGTTGGCCAGACTAGTCTTGAACTCCTGACCTCAGGTGATTCACCTGCCTCAGCCTCCCAAAGTGCTGGGATTACAGGTGTAAGCCACTGCGCCCAGCCCAGGAATATCTTTTTATATCCCTACTTGCTCTCTGTATATCTTCTTTGGAGAGGTGTCTGATGAGGTCTTTCACTCATTTTTTGTTTGTTTGTTTTGTTTTTTTTTTTTTTTTTGAGACGGAGTCTTGCTGTGCCCCAGGCTGGAGTGCAGTGGCGCACGATCTCGGCTCACTGCAAGCTCCACCCCGCCGGTTTCACGCCCTTCTCCTGCCTCAGCCTCCCAAGTAGCTGGGACTACAGGCGCCCGCCACCTCACCCGGCTAATTTTCTTGTATTTTTAGTAGAGACAGGGTTTCACGGGGTTAGCCAGGATGGTCTCGATCTCCTGACCTCGTGATCCGCCCATCTCGGCCTCCCAAAGTGCTGGGATTACAGGCTTGAGCCACCGCGCCCGGCCTTTCACTCATTTTTTAATTGGGTTGTTTGTGTTTTTCTTGTTGAGTTTTAAGAGTTTTTTTTTGTATACTTTGGATAATAGTCTTTTATCAGATGTGTCTTTTGCAAATATTTTCTCCCAGTCTGTGGCTTGGCTTCTAATTCTCTTAAAATTGTCTTTCACAGAGCAATGTTTTTAATTTTAATGAAGTACAGCTTACCAATTACTTCTTTCATGAATCATGTCTTTGGTATTGCAGCTAAAAAGTCATCACCATATTCAAAGTTATCTAGGTTTTCTCTTATGTTTTAGGAGTCTTATGGTTTTATATTTTACATTTAGATGTATGGTCCATTTTGAGTACAATTTTGTGAAGGGCATAAGGTCTGTGCTTAGATTCATTTTTTTTGCATGTGGATGTCCAATTGTTACAGCACTATTTGTTGAAAAGATCATCTTTTCTCCGTTGTGTTGCCTTTGCTCCTCTGTCAAAGATCAGTTGACCATATTTATGTTGGTCTATTTCTGGGCTCTCTATTCCGATTCACTGATCTATTTGTCTTTTATTTTTCCACCAATACCACACTATGTTGACTAGTGTAGCTTTATAGTAAGTCTTGAAGTTGAGGAGTATCAGTTCTCCAATTTTGTTCTCCTTCAATATTTTGCTGGCTATTCTGGTCTTTTGTCTGTCCATTTAACTTTAAAATCAGTTTGTTGATATCCACAAATGACTTCTGATATTTTGCTTGGGATTGCACTGAATTTATAGAGCCAATTGGAAATAACCGACATCTTCACAATAAGGAGTCTTCCTATCTATGAACATAGAATATCTCTCCATTTATTTTGTTCTTTGATTTTGTTCATCAGTTTTGTTGATTTTCTCATATAAATGTGGTATGTATTTTGCTAGACTTGTACCTAAGTATTGAATTTTTGGGGTGCTAAGGTAAATGGTGTTCTGTTTTAAACTTCAAATTCCACTTGTTCATTGCTGTTATATAGAAAAGTGATTGACTTTTGTATATTAACTTTGTATCCTACAACCTTGTTAGAGTTTTTTATTAGTTCCAGAAGGCTTTTTGTCAATTCCTTTGGATTATATACATAGATATTCATGTCATCTGAGAACCAAAACAAGTTTCTTTCTTTCTTCTCATCTGTATAAATTTTATTTCCTTTTCTTGTCTTATGGCATTAGTTAGTGCTTATAATACAATATTAAAAAGGAGTGGTGAGAAGAACATTCTTTCCTTGTTCCTGGTCTTAGTGGGAAAGCTTCAAGTTTCTCACCATTACAGATGATGTTAGCTGCAGGGTTTTTTGTAGGCATTTGTTAACAAATTGAAAAAGTTTCCCCTCTATTCCTAGTTTACTGAGAGTTTTTATCATAAATTGATGTTGGATTTTGTCAAATGCTTTTTCTGTATCTATTGGTATGATAATGTGATTTTTCCTTCATAGTCTGTCAATGTGATGGATTAACTGATTTTCATATGTTGAACCTGCCTTGCATACCTGAGATAAATACCACTTAGTCATGATGTATAATTCTTTCTATATACTGTTGGATCCAATTTGCTAATATTTTAAGATTTCTACATGTATGTTCACGAGAAATATTTGTCTTAATTTTCTTTTCTTGTATTGTTATTTGGTTTTAGCACAAGAATAATGCTGGCCTCACAAAATGAGTTGGAAAGTATGCCCTCTTCTTCTATCTTCTAAAATAGATTATAGAGAATTGATATTTCTTCCTTAAATATCTGGTAGAATTCACCAGTGAACCCATCTGAACCTGGTGCTTTCTGTTTTGAAAGATTATTAATTATTGATTTGATTTCTTTAAAATACCAGGCTCAAGTGATCCTCCCACCTCAGTCTCCCAAGTAGCGAGGACTACAGACACATGCCACAACACCTCAGTAATCTTTTAATTTTTAGTAGAGATAGGGTCTCCCTCTGTTGCCCAGGCTGGTCTCAAACTCTCAGCCTCAAGCAATCCTCCTGTCTTGGCCTCACAAAGTGTTGGGACTATAGGCATAAGCCACTGCATGCAGCCTTCTTTCTCAATTTTTAAAAGCAGAGTGCACATTCTTAATCACTATTCTTCCTGGTGGAAAGTCACAAAAGTCACAAGAGACCAACTTAAATCAGTCCAAAAATTCTCCTACTTCTGTTTCTGCCTGTTACATTTCATCTGGTTCAAACTTTGTTCAAATATTCTTAACATTCTTCATTTCAGTCTACATAATATTATTTCCTATGCTGCATTTCTTTCCTTCTTCTCCTTTTTCCTACTTCTCCATATTTTTGTGTTTCTATGATGAATTTTTCCAATTTCTCCCATTTTTTTTAAGGAGTAAGATCAAAGGGTGTTTTTTTGAGGCTCTACCTGCAGGGTCCTTCAGTGACTTACTGCCTACAGGTAACATAATGTCCACCCCAGCTATGAAAAAAAAATCATCTAGTTGAACTCAGAAAAATGTTTGTTCTACATAACTTCAGGTCGAAGCTGAGCAATGTTTCTTTTATGTTCTTGGTCCATAAATGTGGACAACAGTTGGAAACTGGTACTCTAGAGAATATCCTCTTGCCTACTCCTTCAAAAAATATGCACTTTCCCTGGGCTCCTGATTACAGTTCTGTGTCAATGTGGAGGGTGTTACAATGACCCTACTTCTTCCCAGCAGTTATCTAAAAGAGAATGATGAAGTCCACTTGGTTTCTTTATCTGGAAATAACCTTTGACTCTCAAAGGTACTCAGATTTTCTTTTCCTCTTTCACAGCCAGATATATAACTGGCCTATTGGACTATCCCTCTTCTTACTTAAAGCCCAGGAATCTGGTTCCTACCCTCATCTATTCACAAGGTCTGTCAACAATGACCTCCAAAGTGCAAATCCACAACCTCTTCTACATTGTCCTCCTTAAACCATTGGTTGTATATAACGTTATACCAAATGTCCTGTCTCTTGAAACTCTTCCTGTATCCTGAATAACAACTACCAGTTTTATGGTGACTAACCATCATCAATACCCTTTCCCACATGCTATTTTATTTAATTTCCTCAGCCCTTGTAAAGTAAGTGTTATTATGCCCCACATTCACACTGCCAGTAAGCAATGAAATCAGGTCTAGGACCCAGGTTTTCTCACTCCCAATCCCACGTTCTCTTCTATCCAGAATTTTCTACTGCCCTCAACTTCTCAATTTTCTAATCTGTGTAAGTCCGTCTATATTCACATGCTGCCATAAACCAGCTTTCTAACCTTGAGGTTTCTGAAAATCTGTAGCATGGGCATAAAACCTCCATGCTATCCACTCTGACCACAGATAAGGAGATAAGGAGGAGCAAACTGTAGGAGCATGACACAAAGGCAATAAATCATTGCTCACTAGCTTTCTTTCCATCTCCCAATGCCTTGGAGCTGCAATTTTCAAATGGTTTATCAATGGAAGTAAATTCCAATTCCAGATTATAATTCTACATCTTTGAGTTATCTTCTTACTTTCACTTACCAATACAGTGGGGAAGACACAGTGCTTTGAGTTCAGATGGAGTTGAATGTCAAATCCTGGCTTTGCTCTTAATAAATGTGTATATTTGGTCAAGTTATTTAGTCTCACTGTGCCTCAGATACCTCCTTTATAAATACCCACACCATTGGTTTGTTGTGTGGATTAAATGTGACACATTTATGTAAATCATTTACAGGAGTTTGTTGTGGAGGAGGCCTTCAGTAAATATTAGTTTATTCCCTCAATACAATAGGAGGTGGACAAGAACTCCACCGTCAATCTTAACTATCTCTAAAATTCTCCTTTAGATTGTGTTTAACTAGTTAATAACCCCATCACCCCATTTCTGGGTTGCAGTGATGGTATGACAGCAGATGTAATGGCTAAAATGACCACAAACCACAAAAAGGTCCTATTAGACAAAATGTTACAAGAAACATGAGAAAATGAGATTTAAGATCAAGTAACATTTGACCAATATCTACTATGTATATCTACATGGTATAGGTTTCTCTAGCTCACTCCTATGAATAAATCAAAGAAAACTTTAAACTTTGACTTGAGATGTATAGTCAGGATGGTATCATACAAAAACACTCTAGAATTCAAAGACCTAAATTTTAATTCTATCTCCAATACTTAAATGACCTTGGGCAAGTCACCCCACCTGGTTCAACCTGTCTCCTCATTCTTTTTTTTCTTTTTTGAGACGGAGTCTTGCTCTATCACCCAGGCTGGAGTGCAGTGGCGCCATCTCAGCTTACTGCCAGCTCCACCTCCCGGGTTCACACCATTCTCCTGCCTCAGCCTCCTGAGTAGCTGGGACTACAGGTGCCTGCCACCATGCCCGACTAATTTTTTGTATTTTTAGTAGAGATGGGGTTTCACCGTGTTAGCTAGGATGGTCTCGATCTCCTGACCTCATGATTCGCCTGCCTCAGCCCCCCACAGTGCTGGGATTACAGGTGTGAACCATCATGCCTGGCCACCTGTCTCCTCCTTCTTAAAAGGTAAGTAGCAACCGTCTGGCCAATCTAAAATGACAGTGGTGAGGAGGAAATGAGGCATTTATTTGAAGGGTTTGCTAAAGAAGAGCAGGCTAGTCAATGTGAGTTAGTTTGCTTCACTGCCAAAACATTGGAAAGTTTAGATGAGAAATCAAAACCTGAAAAAGTAAGATCTAGTATTTAACTGTTATACTTTCACGGATTTATATCTGTTATGATGCATGTGGTTCCACACAAAAGCATTCAAAAATCATCACAGGGAAAAAAAAAAAAAAAGATCCTAGACTGTTATTGTTCAAAAGAACCATTAAGATCATTAAGTTCAGTTCCTGGTTTGTACTTTTTTTTTTTTTTTTTTAAATGAAAGGCCTCACATATTTATTACTGAACCCAGCCAACCAACGCATTCATAATAGATTCAGAGAGGAAAATACGTCGAACTCTCCAGAGAGTGGTGACATTTTCAGTTTGATACGGTAATGTGATCGTGACCTTCAGACAGCACAAATATATGTGCCATCTCATGTGCAATTCCTTATAGACCCAGCTTGGTTCTTCTCCAATGTCTCCTTTTGGAGTTGTACCTTATTTTATTTCCAGTTTTCATCCGAATCCACTGGGGAATGGGACGATTTTGCTTTTGTTTCTTGGCCAGGAATCGCTTAATCCTGAAAGTCTTGTGAGAAGACATGGCGAGAAGTGGAGGCAAGAATATACCACGATGGCGGAGAAAGGAAAAGAGGGGGCCCTGGTTTGTATTTTAAAAGGAGAAGGTCCTCCAACATGTGGTTAACAGAAACCAGGGTCAGAAGCCCAGATGTATGTCTCAGATGTCAACACTACTCCAGGATTTAAACCTAAGACCTATCAAGCAACATTCCTCAAACTTTCAAAATCTATTTTATATATGTGAACTATCAATTTGGAAGAAAATGTAAAAGAAGGATGGATGAATCACCATTATTTAATAATTAAAATAATTTTTTCAAATTAATAGTACTTATTTCAAATCAATAAGAGGAATATTATTCCCTCTTATGATCTTTTACTAGACTATCTACAAGGAAAGTAACCTTACTTTCAGTAAGAGTAATCTTACTTTGTGTCTTCAACTCTAATGGCAAACATAAAGTTAAAACTAGTACCAGGGCAAAATCTTTAAAAATCCCCTAAAATATTCCATGTAATTCTGTAGAGGGATCTTACTCAGAAATTATTTCCTTCAAGTATTTTGTCTCTTGGAACACTTAAAATTTTTCAAGATTTCAACTTGCTTGCTCTGTCTATATGTGGTCATCTTCTTCCTCCTTGTCAGTTAGATGCAGCATACATATACCAAAAGGCAAAAGCGTACTGGTTTTATTTTTTGTTCCCATTATAAAGCAACTATCTGCTTTTACAACAAATCGCATTTCCATATTGTATGCCTTAGGTATTATGTAACACTCAAAAGGTAGAATTAATAAAGGAGTGTTTGCTGCAAGCTTAACTATTATAACTTTGCAGCTTGTTTTAAAAACTTCTTGCAATTGTGTGACTTGTACAAACAGAGTGACACTTCTGTGGGTTTGATCTTTTCTCTGTCAGTTATAAATTGGAACTCATTTGCACTTTTTCTTTTTTTTCTCCATGTTTCATAACTTTAATAGAATATTCTAACTATTACGTACAAATTGAAAACACTGTATTCAGTTATAAATGTGTTCTAAGGTTAGGCTGAGCACTCTCTACAGGCCTGGTCAGTGCGGACACGGCCATCCCAGGCTGCCGGAGAGCACTGTCACCCACTTGGAAACCCCACTCACCAGCCACCAAGCAGTCACACCAAACCCGGACCTTCAGACAGGATGAATGGTAGGGCCCAGCAAGGGGGCTACTGAGAAAGCAGGACTTGACGCTCATATGCTCAAATGAAACGCAGGACTTCCCAGCCCAGCCCCTCACTGGAGAAGATCGCCGAATCCCGGCTCCTGCAGCAGGGCGGTGCCTATGTCACGAGGACAGGCTCGTGTCTTCAGCCCTGGTGGCACGAAGCAGTGTTTCTTCTGCACAGCCCTTGCCCCTGCTAAGAAGTGGCACATCTTCCTGCTCAGGTCACCAGGGTGGTTCAGAAATGGCAAGGACGAGCGACAGCAAAAGGCCACAGTCCTCCCAGGCAAGAAGGGATAAACAAATATGAAGTGACCTATGGCAGCTCTCGCCTGAGGTGGTGTGCCACAACCCTGACCCAACCCTAAAAGAAGAAAATCAAGAAGCAATATCCTAAGGAGAACAGGGCCCTACTCTACACAGCCCTTTTGAGATGATTAGCATACAGCTGGTGATGCAGGCTGCACACTCGGCAGATTAAGCGGCTGGAAACAGCAAGTGGGTTTCTTCAAATGAAAGGGAAGAATTCAGTCCAACTGCAGGAGCGGTAGGAGAGGTTCTAGATCCCTGGAACCTCATCACCAGACCTCGGCCCTTTTTACCAAGTGACCCCCACCCCACCCCACCCCAACGTGGTCTATGGAGCCCTCCCCCAGGGAAAGGCCCAGGCAAGTCCAGAGCTACAGGCACCAAGGCTGCAGAGGGTACTGGACGAAACCTCCTATTTCTGAAATGCATTTCAGTTGCCACTGTACAAGTTAAGCAAAACAATAAGGAAAAAAGAAAAGTGAAAGTGAAAATCACGCACTTGAAAACGAACTAGATGGAGTAAGCGCTGTCGACGGGATTGTGCCGCATGCGGCGAAGACTGAGGCCTCCCCTACAGGCCCGGAGTCCCGACAGCCGGTCTGCCAGGCGCCCACCTCCACTTCGTACTGCTGCTTGCATTCCGCCAGCTGGCTGGGTTCCTTGTTGGGGTTAATTTCCGCATCATCCTCATCTTCTCCCTCCTCGTCACCTTCTAATTCCTCCTCTTCTTCTTCACCTTCGTCAAAATTGTCATCGTCCTCATAGCACAGCCCATGGGAAAAGTGTCCAATTTAGACTATCCGCTCATGGAAAAAGAGTCCAATTTCCAAATCAGAGGCTAATACGAATTCAGAATCTTTATCCAGTGATTCTCTATCCCCAGACGCTTTCAGTGGATTGAATAAGTTGAAAAATGACTCACTGGATACTTGTTTAGTAATTGTTCTAACAGTGCCTCGACCCTTATGCTTCTGCTTTTTCTTGATGGTTTTGACAGTAACATTCTTTCCTTTCTTCCAGTCAATAGTACACACCCGTCACAGTCCATGATCTCAGGACCTGCAAATGAAAATGGATCAGCCTTATCTGGTTCTGATTTCATCTTGCAGGTTTTCCTCAGGACTGAGTTAGTAAAGTAGTCGTTGGGTTCAAAGTGGAACTCTAATATAAAAGACATAGGCTGTCCAGGGTCAGAAAACTTCACTTTAATATCCTGCAGGTGTTTCAAGATTGGTTCATCATACTCCTGGACTAATTCTAAAGATGGTAAACCAGAACTCTGGAATTCCTTTGGGATTTGGCTCTTCAGCTGTTGCTGCTGCTTTTTCTGTTATGACTACTTTATTTTTTTCACGTCTCCAGCCAATGTCTCCTCCTCTTCATTTTCACTGTGCCATTCTGATTCCATATCAGATGTTGGTTCAACATCACCGGTGATAAATTCTTTTCTCTTGATAAAGAGAGGCTGGTATAATGCTGTGTACTTTCTTCCCAAGTCATGAACTTCTTCATAGAACTTGGCTTCTATATGAGCGCATCTCACCTGAATTTGTTTCAATGCATTAATTCTTCTTTTTACTGCTTTAGGTAAAGTTTCCATGTAGCTGGAAGGGGTGTGAGGGGCATTGTCAAGTCGCTCCTGTAAAGCTGCCACAACTCCAGGATTCTGCATCATCTGATCCATGAGCTTTTCCGTATTACTTGCATTTTTAGCAGCTTCCACGGAATCTGAAGGAATCCCATCTGAAAAACTGTTATCTGCCATCTGAATGTTTTTATCCCCTTGTCTGGTAAACCAAGTCCCGTGAGTAACTAGGCTAAGGCCACTCAGGCCTGTCCTCGGGGAGTGCACGCCGCCCATCTCGCTCGCACCGCACAGCTCCCAACAGCTAAGAAGTCATGCCAAGGACTTTCTTCCCAGTCAGACATGCCCTCGGCCACAGGAAACTTAAAATCGAAACCCCAGTTAGCCCAGCCTGACCCCACAGAGGCTCACGATGACCACTGCCCTACGGAAAAACTGAAATTCCTAAACATCTAATAAAGAGGTCCTGGACGTCTCCAACTAAAAAACGAGAAGCCTGAACGCTCCTCCCGGCATGCCGCTAGGGCCGCGGGGTACACGGGGCTGGCCAAGCTAGCGGGCTCACTGCAGTCTACGCCTCCTCCGCTGGGCCGCCGCCGTGGAAGCCGCCCGCAATGCAGAACAAAGCGCCTTGACCTTCAGGACGGTGGGCGGCAGGGCGGGCCGCGCCAGGTGCTGGGAGGGACCGCCCGCCCTGGCCCCCGCCCCAGGCTCCAGGCCCCAAGCCCCAGGCCCGCAGTTGCGGCTGCCGCTGTCCGCCCTGACGAGGACGTCCACTTTTTCTTCTTGAAAAATGTCTTTCCCAAAAGTTACTCTGCTTTGTCTGAAAATAACATAACTTTAATGGCTTTAAGTTATTCTTTGAAAGGGTTCGGAAAAGACAATAAACGGGAGACTTAGAGTGGCTCACCAGTTAAAATCCAAGTTTCTTATATTTCTTGTATTTGCTAATTTCCCTTATCTGTTTCAGCTGCTTGTTCAGAAAAATTTCATTCATAGACTCACCTTATCCCAGCCCTAGAGACCCATATTCTCTATTTGCCCTGGAATCCTGTTCACTATTTACAATTATATTATTCTGAATAACAATATTTACTATTTTCATCTTTTCTTTTATATTTTAATAAACCACTTTCAAGTCACTGACCTTTTTGTTTGTTAAACTGGGGATATAATGTAAAAAACATAATAAAAATTGCAAATGTAAATAATACTAAAACAACATTAGAAAATCATAGCCAAGACAGATTGTCGTGATATTAACTTAGTGTTAAGCCTAAGGAAACAGATCAAATGCATGTTCCTGTAGTAGATATGTAACCTTTGAGAACATAATGATTATTAACAATATTACAAAGCAGCACTGTGAATAGTTAAAACCATGGGCTCTAGAGCCAGACAGCCTCTACTCAAAGCCAGGTTCTGCCACTTACTAGCTGTTACCTTGGGCAAACAACTTAAACTCTCTCTCTGTTGGTTTCTCACCAGGAAATAGGGATAAGTGAAGATTGAATTAATTAACATATGTATTAGAATGGTGCTCAACACAGAAAGTGCTAAATAATGTTAGCTTTATATCTATAATGGGGTTTCTGTTAAAAATTGTAACTTGTTTTACATTTCAAAATTGTGAACCTTAGGTTAGTCACCACATCTGTGGTTTGAAAGCCTCCATGACACATTTAGTTATTTACTCACCACTGCTTGGGATACAGGTTTCCGGAATGATTGATGATGTTCTTTTAAATAATGGATTGCTAGCAGTACACTGTACTTTTTGTGGAAGATCATTTTCCATCTTAAAATATATATGGGTTGAGTTGTGTTTACATTGCTCCAAAGGACAATCCCATGAGTACGTGTTAAGTTGTGGATGAGTGTTGTAATGCTCCGGTATCATGCACTGGACTTCAATGCTTCCATTAGTCAATGCACAAGTTAGTGTAGGAGATGGAAGAGGCTCTGGAAAAAAAAAAGTGTAATATTTAGTACAGAAAATAGTAATATTTAGACTCATCATCTGCAAATTTATGAAGAGCTCCCAACTTCCTTATGAGCTTGAAAGGATGAGCAGACAAACTCCTTGAGCATCAAGGACTGAGAATTCTTTCTTTTGCTAGGTCAGACCTACCTGTTCAAATTTAACAGAATAAATTCAGACCCTTACATGGTTTTGCTCTGGGTCCCCACCCAAATCTCATCTTGAATTGTAATCCCCATGTGTCAAGGGAAGGACCTGGTGGGAGGTGATTGTACCATGGGGGGTGGTTTCCCCATGCTATTCTCATGATAGAGAGTGAGTTCTCATGACATCTGTTGGTTTAAAAGTGTGTGGCAGTTCTCTCTCTCTCTCCTGCTGCCTTGTGAAAAAAATGCTTGCTTCTCCTTCGCCTTCCGCTGTGATTGTAAGTTTCCTGAGGCCTCCCCAGCCATATGGAACTGTGAGTCCATCAAACCTCTTTTCTTTATAAATTACCCAGTCTCAGATAGATCTTTATAGCAGTGTGAAAACAGACCAGTACAGGCCCCAAATCCCTTATCCTCAATTCTGAAATCAAAAAATCTCTGAAGCCAAAAGAGTCTTCACAAGTTGGTAGCAAAATCATTAAGCTGCAAATCCTGACCTGACCTGAATTAACACAAGGATTTATAGTCTTTATTTTCTCACTTACTTCAAATATTCATTATCGTTTCACCACAAAAATATTCCTGTGCTTGGCAGGACACAGTGGCTCATGGCTATACATACTCCCAGCACTTTGGGAGGCTGAGGCAGCAGGATGGCTTGAGGTCAAGAGTTCAAGACCAGCCTGGGCAACATAGCAAGACCCTGTCTTTATAAAAAGTTTAAAGATCAGCCAGCAATGATGGCTCCTGCCTATAGTCTCAGGTACTTGAGACTACTTGAACCAAGGAGTCTGAAGCTACAGTGAGTTATGATTGTGCTAATTCACTCTAGCTCACTGCACACACTGGGCTATGACTGTATCAGACTGAGACCTCTAAATATATAGGAATGAAATAAATACTTGTTCCTATGCTTGACCCACAGGGTGCTCCCCATAATTAAGTGGGGTTTTTAATATGCAGAGGAAATATCTTGTATTACCTTTCCAAAATGTAAAAAAGAAATTTTAATTCCATAACACATCTGACTCAAAGCATTTTGTGAAAGGTGGAGCTACACAGAGCCTTGTCAGGCCCTGACTATTGGTTGGGTTGGCCCTATTAATAGGCAGCGCCGGGTGCAGCATGTGTCACAGACCTGCCAGTCCAGAGGCCTCACTCCCACCCTTCCTCTAAGAAGCGCCTCCTATTGGCTAAGGCAGCGTGGATCTATGAGTTAAGACACTAACATGTCACATTCTGCCATTGTTGCCCTTTAAAAGCCTCAAGGCTAATTACTTTGTCCTACTGGTCCTTTATTTGTTAATTTATATGCCTTCTTGCATTTCAGCTACCCTCCAGCAATTAATCATAAGAGGCTTGAGGAAACATGCAAAAACATATGTAATATACAACAATGGTCATGGTAGCACTAGGATAATAAAGTATTGATACATTATAAACATCTATTAGAAGAGCATCTAAGTAAATTTAGGTTCACCAAGATAATGGAATACTATGTTGTCATTTAAAATGATGTTTTATAATATAAAACAAGTTAATAGCTTATGCTTCAATTATAATCTGAAAAATAAAAGTGTTTAATGGTTCCCCCATCTTCTCCTCCTCCTGAATTCCTTCTCGCTCAGTTAAATAATGTACCCAGCTGCCTTGGTAGAAACCAGAGGCACACACTGACTTCCCTTTCTACTTGGGGCTTCCTAGCTTTTAAGTTTAATCTAGCTCACATAAGTCCTTACATACTTCCTTAAGATTTTCTTAAATTAAAAAGACTTTTAATCATCTTTTAAGCAGTGGAATTTCTCTGAATTAAATCTTCAGTGCAATCCAGTCCAATGGATAAGAAGTTGCTCTAGTTGACTCAAAATTGAAAGCCTAGAGCCCTGCTCCCCTAACTTCCTGTGGTCCCTTTTGCCAACCCCACCCAATAGCAGCCCTCAGGGGACTTCCAAGGAACATGCATCCCCAGAATAGTTCAAAAATGCCTGTTCTCAGTATTTCATATACTTATGCCTGCCTCTGTAACTAGGCTGGGCATTTCTCAGTGGCAGAAAACCAAGCTTTCTACTTCCTTAGAAATGGTCCTTTGAGGCCGGGCGTGGTGGCTCAAGCCTGTAATCCCAGCACTTTGGGAGGCCGAGGCGGGTGGATCACGAGGTCAGGAGATCGAGACCATCCTGGCTAACATGGTGAAACCCCGTCTCTACTAAAAATACAAAAAAAAAAACTAGCCGGGCGTGGTGGCGGGCGCCTGTAGTCCCAGCTACTCGGAGGCTGAGGCAGGAGAATGGCGTGAACCCGGGAGGCGGAGCTTGCAGTGAGCCGAGATCGCGCCACTGCACTCCAGCCTGGGTGACACAGCGCGAGACTCCGTCTCAAAAAAAAAAAAAAAAAAAGAAATGGTCCTTTGAAGCATTTCTCAAATTTTAAGGTGCATAAGAATCACCAAGGGTGCTTGTTAAAAATACAGATTCCTGAGCCCCACCATCCCAGGTACGTCTGATGTGTGTGCCCTATTCGTTCTGTTACAGATTCTAATGTATTGATCTAGCTCTGCCAATGTCTAGTCTTTCATCCAGCACTTTCTGAACTGAACAGAGGTGCATCATCAGCCCCAGAGACTGTGCATCTTTGGAGGACAAAGACTAGGTATGCCTCACCTTTCAACCACGGCACCTGACATAACGCAAGGCACACAGATGGCTCCTCACAAGTAGTACTGGACAGATGGGGAGACAGATGGATAGAAGGATAGATTCAGAGAGACAGTCTTCAAACAAAATGTAAATTCTTCTACCAGCTACCGCCAAAGAGGTACAGTATGGTGTTTAGCATGGACTCAGAAGCCCAACTGCTTGAATTCATATCCCAGCTTCATGACAGCTAAGAGCCATTTGACATTGGACAAGTTACTTAAATCACCTGTGTCTAGGTTTCCTCCTTTCTACAAGGACACAAATAGCACTTACTCTATTAGACTGTAATGAGATTAAATGAGTTAATACAGATAATAATCAATATGTGAATTAACATGTAGTGCCTGCACAGAGTAAGTAGTTAACAAATGCTAGCTGTAATAGAGCACATGGCCATTGGCTGTGAGTTTCCAACTCCAGGAAGCCAAGGCTCCCCAGAGGGTATATGTGATATGATGAGAAGAGTCACTGACTGGGAGTTGGGACATTTGATCAAACCTTAGCCTTGGCCTGCTATGTGACCTGGGACCACAGTCCTTTTAGGAGCTGGAAGTTTTAAGAAAGCATCCATCCAGGTCTCTTGTTCTACAAACAGAGAAACGGACGCCTAAATTGTCTTATTTTCATCTGTGAAAGGGAATGCTGTATCAGGCCATTGTAAAGGTCAAACAGAATATGGCTGAATGCCACATGCAGGGTTTGTAAAAAAGAAAAGAAAAGAAAAAAAAAAACAGAATACGAAAGTAATTTGAGGGGAAACATGGAGAAGTGTTAGTATTATCTTCTAAGTTGCTAGAACTCCCTTGACTATATAGAAGCTCTTTCTAGCTATCTCATTACACAACAGTTGCCAGATAGCAAATGTAGAAGGGCCTATCCAACTCATCTAAAAGTGTGCAAGCCTTTCTGCAGCACCTAGATCACAGTTTCTACACCTTAGATCTTTTCCTTCTATACATCTTTCACATTTTCTTGCTGCCCGCGGGACTCACCACAGCTGTATCACAAATACTGGTGATACCTCTACTTTAAGCAGCATTAAACTGGCAAGAAATGTGTCTACTTCCTCCCTAAGACAATTAGTCAATTTATAATTAATGAATTGAGTTCACTGCTGTGTAAAAAATGAGAATTTCTTACACATATCTGATGACATTTTATAGAAATATGTGTATATTTTCACAAATTTTAGTAAAGGTCAAGTATCAATCCAGCCCAGTTAAGGACAGGGCAGTTAATTCTACTTACATAAAAATCATCATCTGAGATGTGATGAAGGTCCATAAAAAGATGGGAAAGGACTAATAAACATCAGAAGTAGAAATTTTAAGGGGACTTTTGGGTATAGAGGAAAGCCAGATCTCAATGTACACATAGAAGGAAGTGTATGCCCTGAATTTAGGAAGTGCCAGGAAATCCCCCTGTCCAAAATATACTCACTGGAAGTCTCCTATTAGGTCTGGTGTCTCTAGAAGATTACCAGGTTACTAAAACAAGTGTTAACATTACCTCAAGGAAGTATGACTTCCTCATTTCTTAAAAAAAAAAAAAAAAAAAATTGTGTGACCAATCATTTTATCATGCAGATGTGAAACCTAGAGTCATCTTATGTCTTTTTACAACCAAAACCTATATCTTGCAGACTCTTTCTTAGACCGTCTATCTACCTGGATGATCACAGTAGCTTCTAACTTGACATCTCCTCTCTTTAATCCATCATAAGTATTCTCCATCACATTAATCTTCCAAAAATGTATTTTATCAAGTCACCTCCTTGCTCCAGTATAGGATACAATGGCTCCCCACTGCTACAAGCTGATGTCCAAACTCTCAAACCAGGACTTTAAGTCCCACACTCAATACTATCAATATCACTGCCTCCTGCTCAAAACTCACCTCCCCTGTACTTTCCTCCTCTGCAGGCTTCCTAAGGTCTATCCAGTTGGTCTGACCACCAAAACCATACCTTTGCTGAGTTGCCATAGAATGTTTTATTTAATTAATGTATTTAGCTAGTTAGTTATTTTGAGGCAGGATCTTGGTCTGTCACCCAGGCTGGAGTGCAGAGGCACAATCACGGCTCACTGCAGCCTCAGCCTCCTGGGCTTGAGGGATCCTCCCACCTCAGCCTCTTGAGTAGCAGGGACTACAGGCATGCGCCACCATGCCTGGTTAATTATTTTATTTTTGTAGAGATGGAGTCTTGCTATGTTGCCTAGGCTGGTCTTGAACTACTGGGCTTAAGCAACCCTCCCTCCTTGGCCTCACAAAGTGCTGGGATTATAGCCTTGAGCCACAATGCCCAGCCTAGAATATTTTAAATTAAATTATTTTAAAACATTTCATCAAGTTTAAGAGGAGAAACTTATTCAAATGTTTTGAACTTAGTTTTACAAACTCTATAAAACGGGCTCTTAAAATGTGTGATCTAAATTCTGACTCAATCTTCTTGTTTGTTGGCCCTGTCTGTAAACTACCAGATCCCTAATGTCCACGTTTCAAAGATTCTACTTTTTCAAAGAAATCTTCTAAGAGTATGCTTTGACATCTTAGCAAGCTGTATTTGTCTAAACAGAGTCCATAGGGGTCAGACCTCACACAGCTTTGCAGGTCACTTTACACATTCTAGCTTTAACAGAGTTAGATGGGGCCATTAGAAAGTTCCACACAGATGAGTGACATGATCTGACTTCTGTTTTAAAAAGATCATTCTGGTAGAACCAATACAACTTCCTGGTGGAGTGAATGTGGTGTTCAAGAAAAACAGAGGTATCAAGGATGACATCAAGGTTTCAGACTGACCAGCTGAAAGGATGAGCTGCCATTAACCAAAAGGGAAAAGATTTGGGGAGGAGCAGGTTTTAAGGGGAAGATAATGAGCTTACTTCTGGACATGGGATATTTGAAAGGCCAATTAGATATCTGAGTGGAGATGTACAGTGGGCAGTCAGGTATACACATAAGGAGCTCGGCGGGGTACTCTGGGCTAGAGCTCTAGATCTGTGCATTATTAGCACTGAGATGATATTTAAAGCCCTGACATAGGATCAGCTCACCCACTGGCTATGAACGCAGGCAGAAAAGGAAAGAGACCCAAGGCTTAAGCCTTGATGTTTCCAGTGTTAAGAGGTTGGGGAAATGAGGAAACCAGCACAAGAAGATGAAAAGGAATAGTCAGTGTGTTAGAAAGAAATGTGAAGCCAGGCGCAGTGGCTCACGCCTGTAATCCCAACACTTTGGGAGGCCGAGGCAGGTGGATCACCTGAGGTCAGGAGTTCGAGACCAGCCTGACCAACATGGTGAAACCCCATCTCTACTAAAAATATAAAATTAGCCAGGCATGGTGGTGCATGCCTGTAATCTCAACTGTTCGGGAGGCTGAGGCAGAAGAATCGCTTGAACCCAGGAGGCATAGGTTACAGTGAGCTGAGATTGTGACATTGCACTCCAGCCTGGGCAACAAAGGCGAAACCCCCTCTCAAGAAAAAAAAAAAAAAAGGAAGAAAGAAACGTGAATAGGGTGGTATCCTGGACATCAAGTGAAGACAGTACTTGGAGGACGGAGTGATCAGCTATGTCAAAAGCTGCTGAGATGTCAAGAATGACATGGACTGAGAATGAACCACTGGATTTATTAACAAGGAGGTCTAGAGGAGCTTTGGCATAGCAGTGCAGATGAAAGCCTACCTGGAGTGGGTTAAAAGTGAATATAAGGGATCAGAATAAGTGAATATGGACAACTTCTTCAAGGAGATTTTCTATAAAGTGAAGACAAAGAGTTGGTGGTGGTTGCTGGCGGGGTAGGGGGATCATGAGAAAGTTTTGACGACAGTGTATATGTATGCCGCTTAAAATGAACCATCAACTTATGGGGGAAATTCTCATCAGGAGAGAGTGGGTAGAAGCACTAGGGTGATATTCCCGAGGATGGTGAGAGGAGGTGGGATCCAGGGCACGCGTGGAAAGTTTAACCTCAGGTGAGAACTCAGAAAGTCCATTCATATCAGGAGAGAAAGCAGGGCCTACAGGCTCAGGTACAGGTAGGAAGGTAGGCAGGTGGTGAGAGCTTGTGGAAATTGCCCTCTGCTTATTCTCCTTAGTGAAATAAGAAGCAAAGCCTTCAGCTCAAGAGTGAGTCTGGAGAAGGAGGTATTCGAGATTTGAGGAGAGAAAAAGTAACTGCTAGGAGAGTGGCTAAGTGAACAGGCTAGGAAATACCAGACTTAACTGAGGTAAGTGATTAGAAATTAAAAGTGCAGGACTTTGCAGGGTGGTATATTTTTCTGCAACCACATGGGTGTGAGCACAGAATAGGCAAAGCACCGGACTTAACCTAGCTGTAATCTGGCTATGTGAGTATAACAAGCCAACAAAGGAGCAAGGAAGCCAAGTGTGTCTGCGGCGGACTGAGTCGAGTAAGTGGCAGCAGCACTCAGGCTGAGTAGGGAGGGCAGCAGGGACATCAGTTGTGTGAAGGACTGTCATCATCAGCATCATCAAGGACAGGGCATGGTGGCAGAGTGCGACACCTGACATTGAGGTAATGATGAGTTCTCGGTTACATGTATGGGTAGTGGGTAACGCAGAGGACAAGATCCTTTCAGGAGAGGAGATCAAGGAAAATACTGACAGAATTTTAATTTAAATATTGCAACCACCAAGACACCAAGAATGTTAGAAACCATGAAAATGAGGCAGGCCTTAAAATGACCAAGAAACACTGGCATGTGAGGCAGGGGCCTATACAAGACTGCAACACAAAAGGGGCTTTAGGGACCAGGGAGGAGTGTTAGTGAGAAGCAGGGAGAAATGTGTCCCCTATATCTAGTTTCAGTTTAAAATGGTGCAGGAGCCGGGTGTGGTGGCTCACACCTGTAATCCCAGCACTTTGGGAGGCTGAGGTGGGTGGATCACCTGAGCTCAGGAGTTTGAAACCAGACTGGCCAACACAGTGAAACCCCGTCTCTACTAAAATACAAAAATTAGCCAGGCATGGTGGTGTGCGCCTGTAATCCCAGCTACTTGGGAGGCTGAGACAGTAAAATCGCTTGAACCTGGGAGGCGGAAGTTGCAGTGAGTCAAGATTGTGCCACTGTACTCCAGCCTTGGTTACAGAGCGAGATTCCTCAAAATAAATAAATAAATTAAGTAAAATGGTGCAGGAGGAAAATCAGTCTCCCCGCTGTGTGGGGAAGCAGGAACTTTGTAGAGTAACATCTATCAGTGGAGCCCAAAGAGTTCTAAGCTAACTGCTGTCACTACATCTCTTTCCAGAACATTCCTAGTAAGACAACTGATACTGTTCTCCCGACACCTTGCTTAGATTCTCTCCTCACCCAGAGGAATGACAAAGGAATTGAAAGTAGCTAGCTCCTGTATACCACCAGAAAAGGAGAAAACCCTGACAATAAGTAACATCTAATTCTTTTCTCATAGACCATTAATTTGTGTTAGTCTCTGAAAACAGACTAAAAAAAAAGGAATTGAAAGTAGCTAGCTCCTGTATGCCACCAGAAAAGGAGAAAACCCTGACAATAGGTAACATCTAATTCTTTTCTCATAGACCATTAGTTTGTGTTAGTCTCTGAAAACAGACTAAAAAAATGGAAATTTGCCATTTTAAACAAATCAACTGATGGAATACTCACCAAGTACATAAAGAAAGAACTTCATGGTATCGGTAATATTTGGCGATTCCATTTCATACTCATCTTCATCTGATAATGTTAAGTTGTAGATAGTGAGGCTACCTGACACAGTGTCCAAATAAACCCTATTTTTAAAAGATGAGAAAGCTCTGAATTCAGAATTTTCCCGTTCTGCAACTTTATCCTTTTGTTTTTTCCATAGGATTTCTGTTAAAGGTATATTGCTTGGTACATGGAAAGTGACATTCTTATGCAGAATGCCATATGTTTGTTGGGAAATACAGCTGATGAAACCTAGGAGAGAAAAAAAAATGGTTAGAAAAAACAACCTGACTTTAGTGGCAGAAATTATTCATCAGGTACTTTTTGTGCTAAGCTGACAAACTGCTGACACAAAGTACAGGAAGTAAGAACATGTTTGACCATGTAGAGCTTACTCTTTAATAGAAAACTGGGACCTGCATAAATCCAAGAAATGGACTCAACATTCATGGAACACCAACCATGTTCCAGGTACCACGGGCTGTGCTGGGAATATGGGGTTGTTCCAGGCCCTCCAGGAGCCTCACCTGTGGAGAAGACAGGGAGCAGGCTCTACATCAGGGGCTGCAGGAGGGGAGCTGCCTGGTCTAGGGCCTCCCCAAGGAAGTCATGCTGGAACTGACACAATGCTCCAATCACTGAAGGATAAAAGGCAGTTAGGCCACAGGGCTGGGTAGGTGAGTGGGTGGGGAGTGGAAGGAGAGATGATCATACAGATATAGGAAGCAGCTCCTCCAAAGGAAGGCCCTGAATAGAGAAAGAGCTTGGTGTGATGGAGGATACACGTGTGATTCCTAACAGCTAGAATGAGAAGGACAAGGGGTGGGTGGTGGAGAATAAGACAGACAAAGACCAGCCCACAGCCTATGTGTGGTAAAGTAAGGAATGCTAAGGGTTTGGACTGATCCTAATGGAGAGGAAGCCACAGAAACGTTTTTAACAAGACTGGCCTAACATAATTTAAGTGTCAGCAGGCTGACTGTCTTTAGAGTATAGAGTGGCTGACAGGGGCCAGCACGGAGGCAGGGAAATGGTAATGAAAGTCAATGCCATAGCAATGAAGGCCATGGGCAGGACAGACCAGACCAGGGTGTTTGTGGTGGGGACGGACAACGGGACAGACTCAGGAGACGCTGGAGAGAGAAGTCAACAGGATCCAGTGATGAGGGTGGGGGAAGTGGATGGAACTGTCAGGTCTCCTTGGCTGACTGAGAGGCATCATTAACTGAGATCAGAAAGAATGGCTGGGAAGCAAGTGGAGGTTGTGATGAAGATTAAGAACTCAGGGACTGGGTACAGTGGTGTGTTGGAGCTAGGCCCACCTGACCTCATGAGCCAATTGTTAGCATCTCTGCACAGCCCTATTAGGGGACGTCTGGTAACAGCACAAAAACTGACTAATGGTTCACATCAGAACCTCCACTCCGCCTCCACGCCAATCTAGTTGTTAAACATTTATAGAACCACAAGATTGGGATATTTTTGATACCCCAAAGTGGGTTTAGATGCATCTTGCTCTAAGACTTGATTCTTGTTAAGAGAGAACAGTAGCAGCTGCTGTGGTTCATGCCTGTAATTCCAGAACTTTGGGAGGCCAAGATGGTCAGATTGCTTGAGTTCAGGAGTTCAAGACCAACCTGGGTAAAATGGCAAAACCCCATCTTTACAAAAAGAACAAAAAATTAGCTGGGCATGGCACACACCTGTGGTCCCAGCTACTTGGAAGGCTGAGGAGAATTACTTGAAGCCGTGAGGCAGAGATTGCAGTGAGCCATGATTGTGCCACTGCACTCCAGCCTGGGTGACAGAGCGAGACCTGTCTCAACAAACAAACAAAAAACTGCAGCTATTTTAAGTTAACATTAAAGATTAATTAAAACTTGACTGAAGTTTTTACCTAGTAGCAATTAGGGTAATTGAAAGAATACAGGGGAAATCAAGAACACTGAATGACCAGTTGTAGACAACTGTGTTAGTAATTTCAGATAAGAAGCAAATATCACCCATTTGTTTATCTACAAGGACTTTTTAGAACCCATCTCCCTTAATTAAGGGGGACTGCCCTCAAAAACACACCAGCATCTTTCTATATATTTGCTGATTACACATTATTTCTCCCACTCAACAGAGTATGTGGGAAGGCACAAGAAAAAGAACAGAACTTGAGGGGTGAGAGTCTACCACACACAATAGTGGAAACTCAAAAATATCTTATAAATGTAAATGAAACAATGAGTGATAGAGGATAGGGTGGTGGTGAAACAGTAGGTATGAGATAAACTGCCATACCCTGGCGGCATGAAGATTGCTTTTGTCTTTCCCAGGGAGAGCTGATGTATCCTGGGCTTGAGAACAGTAGAAGAAAGTAGTCAGGAATGGAGCTAGTGGTGGAGGGAAGTGAGGGTAGAGGAAGGGGACACTGTAGCTCAGAAGAAATCAAAGCACAGCTGACCCTTGAAAAACATGGGTTTGAGCTGTGTGGATCCACTTATATGTGGATTTTCTTCCGCCTCTGCCATCCCCGAGATAGCAAGACCAACCCCTCCTCCCCCTTAGCCTGCTTTAACGTAAAGAAAAGAAGGATGAAGACCTTTAATGATCCCCTTTCACTTAGTCAGTATATTTTCTTCCTTATGCTTTTCTTTTTTAAAATTTTTTATTACTATTATCTCAGTTTTGGGGGAATAGGTGATGTTTGGTTACATGGAGAAGTTCTTTTTTTTTTTCTTTGGGATAAGTTCTTTGGGTGTGATTTCTGAGATTTTGGTGCACCCATCACCTAAGCAGTGTACACTGTACCCAATGTGTAGTCTTTTATCCCTCATCCCCATCCCACCCTTCTCCACAAGTCCCCAAAGTTCATTGTATCCTTCTTATGTCTTTGCATCCTCATAGCTTAGCTCCCACTTGTAAGTGAGAACACATGTTTGGTTTTCCATTCCTGAGTTACTTCACTTAGAATAATGGTCTCCAATTCCATTCAGGTTGCTGTCAATGCCATTATTTTGTTCCTTTTTTTTTTTTTTTTTTTTTTTTTTTTTGACAGAGTCTTGCTCTGTCTTCCAGGCTGGGGTGCAGTGGCGTGATCTCGGCTCAATGCAAGTTCCGCCTCCCAGGTTCATGCCATTCTCCTGCCTCAGCCTCCCAAGTAGCTGGGACTACAGGCACCCGCCACCACGCCTGGCTAATTTTTTTGTATTTTTAATAGAGATGGGGTTTCACCATGTTAGCCAGGATGGTCTTGATCACCTGACCTCGTGATCCACCCGCCTCAGCCTCCCAAAGTGCTGGCATTACAGGCGTGAGCCACCGCGCCCGGCCTACTTTGTTCCTTTTTATGGCATATTCATATATATACACCACATTTTCTTTATCCACTCATTGATTGATGGGCATTTATGCTGATTCCATATTTTTGCAATTGGGAGTTGTGCCACTATAAAGATGTTGTGTGCAACATGTTGTGTGTTGTCTTTTTCATAAAGTGACTTATTTTCCTCTGGGTAGATACCCAGTAATGGGATTGCTGGATCAAATGGTAGTTCTACTTTTAGTTACTTAAGAAATCTCCGTAATGGTTGTACCAGTTTACATTCCCACCAGCAGTGTCACCACACCCTTGCCAACATCTATTATTTTTTGATTTTTTAATTATGTTCATTCTTGCAGGAGTAAGGTGGTATTACACTGTGGTTTTGATTTGCATTTCCCTGATAATTAGTAGTGTTGAGCATTTCTTTCATATGTTTGTTGGCCATTTGTATATCCTCCTTGAGAATTGTCCATTCATGTCCTTGGCCCACTTTTTGATGGGATTGTTTGCTTTTTTCTTGCTGATTTGTTTGACTTCCTTATAGATTCTGGGTATTAGTCCTTTGTCAGATACGTAGTTTATTAATATTTTCTCCCACTTTGTGGGTTGTGTGTTTACTCTGCTGATTGTTTCTATTGCTGCGCAGAAGCTTTTTAATTTAATGAAGCCCCATCTATTTATCTTTGTTTTTGTTGCATTTGTTTTTGGGTTCTTGGTCATGACCTTTTTGCCTAAGCCAAAGTCTAAAAGAGTTTTTCTGATGTTCCAGAATTTTTATGGCTTCAGGTCTTAGATTTAAGTCTTTGATCCACCGTAAGTTGATTTTTGTATAAGGTGAAAGATGAGGATCCAGTTTTATTCTTCTACACCTTATACTTTTCTTAGTAAGTTTTTTTCTCTAGCTTACTTTAGTGTAAGAATACAACATATAATGCATATAACAGAAAATATGTGTTGTTTATGTTATTGGTAAGGCTTCTGGTAGGCTATTAGCAGTTAAGTTTTTGGGAGTCAAGAGTTATACATAAATTTTTGACTGCTCTAGGGGTTGGTGCCCCTAACTGCCGTGTTGTTCAAGGGTCAACTATAATTTTGAACTGGAAGAAACTCTAAAAATTATTTAGTCAGGCCGGGCGTGGTGGCTCAAGCCTGTAATCCCAGCACTTTGGGAGGCCGAGACGGGCGGATCACGAGGTCAGGAGATCGAGACCATCCTGGCTAACACAATGAAACCCCGTCTCCACTAAAAATACAAAAAAAATTAGCCGGGCGTGGTGGCGGCGCCTGTAGTCCCAGCTACTCGGGAGGCTGAGGCAGGAGAATGGCGGGAACCCGGGAGGCGGAGCTTGCAGTGAGCTGAGATCCGGCCGCCTCAAAAAAAAAAAAAAAAAAAAAATTATTTAGTCAAATTATTCCCATTTCACTGGTGAAGTGACAAGACACCAAGAAAAATAAAAGGCAATTTTATTGAATGCTTACTCTCTGCTGGTTATACATTTACATTGTCTTGTATCCCTTTTTATCCCTGTCCACGTCTACATGCAGTAGACATGGTGTTGTTAACCCCATTTTACAGGTAGGAAAGCAGGCTCCAAGAGGCATATCACCTCGCTCCAGGTCTCTCAGCAAGTTTATGGCAGCACAATGACCAGAACACACATTGTCTGACTCCTTGGTCAGTGCCCTTTCAGAACAGTATGGTCCCACATTCAGGATGGGTTTCATTTATTCATTTACTCAGGAAGTATTCACTGGGCATCTATTCTATACAAGATCCTTGAGAACAAGACAGACACCATCCCTTCCTTCTTAGAGATGACATTCTATTAGGGGAGGCAGAATTTACACAAATAATTAGACAACGTCCAACTGCAACTATGATAACTGCCACTAAGTAAAAGCATCAGGTGTCAATAAGAACATTTACTTAGGGAACCAACAAGGGGTTAGGGAGGGCAGTTCCCTTCACTAAAAGAAGTTCTGAGGCACGAGCAGCAGTTAACTATGCCCAGGAGAGCAGGGCAGGCCCCCATTAAGAGAACAGTTATGAAGACCTTGAAGCAGGAGGGGCAATGGCATGAGAAACGTGGCATGAGCCGGGCTGCATACACAAGCACAGACAGCCCTTGCAGGGCATCAGACAAACACAATTCTGGTACTGAAGAAAGCCACAGAAGAGTTTTAAACAGGATGGTGACAAAATAAGAGTAACTCTTTCTTAAAAAAATGTATTTTAAAACATAAATTATACATAGACACATACATACAACTTTATGCTAATGAAAAATGATCATGTGAGTATTTTTACCCACTCTCTTAACCCCATAACAATCTCCAGTTCTATAATCTACATTAACAAATCAGAATACATCTTTCAATATTTTTCTCTCATATAGTCAAGTAGAGACAAATACATATCACATATAATGGATGCATACAGGCATAGCTTGAAGATACTGTGGGTTTGGTTCCAGACAGCCGCAATCATGTAAATATCAGAGTAAAGTGTGTCACACAAATTTTCTGGTTTCTCAGGGCATATAAATGTTATGTTTACACTATACTGTAGTCTATTAAAGTGTTCAATAGCATTATGTCTAAAAACACAATGTACATATCTTAACTAAAAAATACTTTATTGCTAAAAAAAAAAAAAAAAGACCTTGCTAACAATCATTTGAGTCTTCAGCAAGCCCCAATATTTTTGTTGGTGGAGGGTCTTGCCTCAATGTTGATGGCTGCTGACTGATCAGGGTGTTGGTTGCTAAAGGCTGCGATGGCTGTGGCAATTTCTTAAAAGACAATGATGAAGTTTGCGCATCAATGGACCCTTCCTTTCACAAAATATTTCTCAGAGGCATCCAATGCTGTTTGATAGCATTTTACCCACAATAAAACTTCTTTCAAAATTAGAGTAAATCTCCTTAAATCCTGCTGCTGCTTGATCAACTAAATTATGTAATACTCTTAATTCTTTGTTGTCATTTAAACAATGTTCACAGCATCTTCACCAGGAATATAGATGCCATCTGAAGAAACCACTTTCTTTGCTCATCCATAAGAAGCAACTCCTCATTGGTTCAATTTTCAGCATGAGATTGCAGCAACTGAGTCACATATTCAGGCTCCACTTATATTTTTCTTGCAATTTCCACCCTTCAAAGTCATCCATGAGGATCGGAATCAAATTCTTCCAAATTCCTGTTAATGTTGATATTTTGACCTGAGGATTGGAATCAAATTCTTCCAAACTCCTGTTAATGTTGATATTTTGACCTGAGGATTGGAATCAAATTCTTCCAAACTCCTGTTAATGTTGATATTTTGACCTGAGGATTGGAATCAAATTCTTCCAAACTCCTGTTAATGTTGATATTTTGACTTCCTCCCATGAACCACAAATGTTCTTAATGACATCTAGAATGGTGAATCCTTTCAGAAGGTTGTCAATTTACTTTGCCCAGATTCATCAGAAGAATAATTACTTATGGCAGCTATAGCCCTTACACAATAAGACTTGAAAGGCAAAATTACTCCTTGATCCATGGGCTGCAAAATGGATGTTGTATTAGCAAGCATGAAAACAACACTCATCTCCTTGTATATCTCCATCAGAGCTCTTGGGTGATTACGTGCATTGTCAATAAGCAATAATATACTGAAATAAATCTTTTTTTTCTAAACAGTAGGTATTAACAGCGAGCTTACAATATTCAGTAAACCATGCTGTAAACAGATGTGCCATCATCCAGCCTCTGTTGTTCCATTTTATAGAGCACAGGCAGAACAGATTTAGCCTAATTCTTAAGGGCCCTAGGATTTTCAGAGTGGTAAATGAGCACTGGCTTCAACTGAAAGCCATCAGCTGCATTAGCCCACACACCAAGAGTCAGCTGTCCTTTCAAGCCCGAAGTTGACTTCTCCTCTCTAGCTATGGAAGTCCTCGATGGCATCTTCTTCCAACAGAAGGTTGTTTTGTCTACATGGAAAATCTGTTGTTGAGTGCCCTCCCCGTACTTGGCTGCCGCAGCCCTGCACCGGCACCTCGGGGACTCGCACCTCCGGATGCCGCACACCCAGCTAGGCACAGTGGCGCGTGGAGGTGCCCACCCGGCCTCGGCCCGGGCATCACGGCTGCCGCCGGCGCCCTTCCCCAGTGCCACGGCTCGGCGCCTGCACTCGTTTCCTGCAGGAGAGAGCTAAGTCTGTCTGCTGGATACCTGCAGCTGGAGCCCAAAAGGAGCCTTAGTGTGCTTACTGGAAGACAATGGGTTTGCTACTCAACAAGCAAAAATCATTGTGTCTGCATTGGTCAAGATCCTGGAAGCCAACATGGCTTTCTTCCTAAGATCTCATGAACCAACCTCTGATAGCTTCAGACTTTTCTCCTGCAGCTTTCTCACCTCTCTCAGCCTTCACAGAACTGAAGAGAGTTAGGGTCTTGCTCTGGATTAGGCTTTGGATTAAGGGAATGTTGTAGCTGGTTTGATCTTCTATGCAGACTACTCGAACTTTCTCCATGTCTGCAATAATGCTGTTTCACTTTCTTATTTTTGTGTTCACTGGAGTAGCACTTTTAATTTTCTTCAAGAACTTTTCCTTTGAATTTACAGCCTCACTAACTCTTTGGCATAAAAGGCCTAGTTTTCAGCCTATTGTGGCTTTTTAAAATTTATTTTTTATTTTTGAGACAGACTTTTGCTCTTGTAGCCCAGGCTGGAGTGCAATAGTGCCATCTTGGCTCACTGCAACATCTGCCTTTCAGGTTCAAGCGATTCTCCGGCCTCAGCCTTCCAACCAGCTTGGATTACAGGTGCCCACCACCATGATCAGCTAATTTTTGTAATTTTAGTAGAGACAGGGTTTCGCCATGTTGGCTAGGTTGGTCTCAAACTTCTGACCTCAGGTGATCCACCCACCTTGGCCTCCCAAAGTGCTGGGATTACAGGTGTGAGCCACCATGCCCAGCCACCTGTTGTGGTATTTCACATGCCTTCCTCGCTGAGCTTAATCATTTCTAGTTTTTAATTTAAAGTGAGAGACAATGCAACTCTTCCTTTCACTTGAGCACTTAGAAGCCATTGCAGGGTTATTAAATTGGCCTAATTTCAGTATCATTGTCTAAGGTGATAGGGAGGCGAGAGCAGAAGGAGAAAGATGAGGAGAACAGCCAGTCAGTGGAGCAGTCAGAACACACATAGCCTTTATCAATTAAGTTCACCGTCTTATATGGGCATGGTTCATGGCACCCCAAAACAATGACAACAGTAACATCAAAGATCACTGATTACAGATCACCATAACAGATATAATGAAAAAGCTTTAAATATTGTGGGAATTACCAAAATGTAACAGAGAGACAAAACATAAAGTTAGGCACTGATAGACTTGCTTAAAGCTGGGTTGTCACAAACTTTCAATTTGTAAAAAGCACATTATCTGTGAAGTGCAATAAAGTGAAACAAATAAACTGAGGTGTGCTTGAGGGATTTACCATTCTTTAATAAAAATGGTCTTATGCACACTTCTCTACATGCTGGCTTTCTTGTTAATAACTCATAAAAGCCCCTTGAAATCAACTAGTATAGCTATACTTTATTCTTTTTAATAACTACATAATATTCCAGAGTATGAGGGAACCATAATTAATCTGCCATCCACCACTGATGAACACTCCTTTTGTGCCTAGCTTTGTCTATTGCAGTTACACCGCAATAACTATCCTGTATATATGTCCTGATGTATTTATGGTTTCATATTTATGTGGGAGTGGAGTGGAGCTGGGAGTTGCTACATCAAAGGGTAACTAGAATTTTTTATTTTAATAGAAGTTGCTGCATTGTTTACAGAAAAAACTTTGGCAATTTACAACTCCATCAGTAATGCCTGAGTTGCCCTTTCCTTGGACTCTTGCCAGCATTAGGTAATTTCTTTTTGTGTTTAACTTTTAGACAAACAGTGACATTTCATTGATATTAGAATTTGCATTTTCCCGACCTTTAAAAATTTAAGCATCTCTTCTGTTTGTTGATTTGGATTTCTTTTTCTGAGAAGTGTCCTTTCATATCCTTTTGTTGTTGTTGTTGTTGTATTAGATTGCCTGTCTTTTTCTTCTCAAAGTTTAAAAGCTCCTTATATGTTATAGATAAATTTTTTATCTGTATTATAGTTTTTTTCAAACACAGCCTTTGCCTATTGAATTTACTAAATGAATATCTTCCATACAAAGTTTCTAAATTTTTACATAATGAAAGTGTTTATCTTTTTCTGGCTGTGGTGTGGAAGATTGATGGGCGGGGTAAGACTAGACAGCAAGAGATCCATCAGACAGCAATTTCAGACAGGTCAAGAAGCAGCATTGTGCTAGGGAAAGTGGTTCAAGAGACATTAGGGAGGTAAAACCGGGAAAACTAGATGATTTGACAGCATACGGGGTAAAGGAGGAGGAGGGGAGGTGCCAGGAGTGCCAGGATGAATCAGAGCTCTTACTTCCTCCTAGTTGGGTTGTGGTGTCTTTCCCTAAGAAAGGAAACACAGTGGGAAGACTAAGACTGGCCTGGAATATCATGCTTTCAGTTTGACACTGTTACGTGTGAGGGGTCTGCGAGACATCCAAGCAAAGATGCCCAGTAGCTGCTAAGTACACGGGTCTGGGACTCACAGGAAAAGATACAGATTTGGGAATCTTCACATTTCTAGTGGCTCCAATGGAGGCCATTAGGACCATCACCTAGGGAGAGCATATGAAGTGGGAAAAGGCAGCTTGGACCTGTGCTTTAAAGCTTGGCTGAAGAAGAACATACTGGCTAAGGAAATTGAGAGAGATCATGGAAGTAGAAGAAAGGCCAGGAAGGGGATGGCATCATAACTCCAAGACAAGAGTCAACATGTGGAGACCTGACTGAATAAAAGGCACTAGCGATATTACTCAGATAGTAGGAAAAAGATGGAAGAAAATTCAAATGTAAGCAGAATTAAACACACATACAAAAGCACATGCATACAATTTATTTTTGCTTATGCTCTAAAAGAACCTGTGGTTTCACTGAATACTGGGATCTGGGTGATATTTATTCAGGATGTAACAAATAAAACAATAGTATAACCTACATAAAGAGATATGCATAATATTATTCATTTTAAAGTTATCTATACTAGTAAAAAATAATCTAGTGTAATAAACAATTTAGTATTACACCATGGCTTACTATGTGGCTATTTTAAAAAGGGAAAAAGAATAGATTTATTCTTTTATTATTGGGAATTTGGAAAATTTCTTAATATTAAAAATAAAAAGTTATAGAAATATATATGCAGAATATTCCTGTTTTAAAAACAATAAAGAGGCCAGATGTAGTGGTTCATGCCTACAATCCTAGCACTTTGGGAGGCCAAAGTGGAAAGATCACTTGAGCCCAGGAGTTTGATACCAGCCTGGGCAACATAGTGAGACCCTATCTCTACCAAAAAATATACATTTTTTTTAACTATAAAAAGACATGAATACATGTGTACATGCATTCTCACTTGCCCTTTTTTTAGACTGGAAAGAGACACCCTAAATGATTAACAGTAGTTGCTTTTGAAGTAACCACTGTTACTTTAGAGATTGTAGTGATGGTAAGATTTCAATTTATTACTTTACTTATTACTTAATACAGGTCACATTGAAAAATATGTTACTTTTGAAGACAAATCTCATATTACTATTATAATATCAAAACTATGTAAATTTTTTTAATAGAATTATTCAACCAAGAGGAGAAACTGTTAAGAACTGTCTCTAAAGCTAACATCTACCTCTACTTTGTGTGCATGGGTATATCTATTATTTCCTTCCTACAGGAAAGTCTTTCCTGTTGCACTTCCAAGACTAACACCGAAGTAAGTTGCTAAGATAATTTCTAATGAAAAAAGAACAATAGAAGAAAGGGGAATGAGTTTTATCTCACAGGTCACAAACCATGAATGAATGAATGAATGAATGAATGAATACACAAATAGGAGCAAAGGAATGGAGTCAACAGTGAGTTTGCTGCTTTGCTGATACCACTGAGTGGTCAGAAAAGGGACTATAGGGATGCTAATAACCATCCCAGGGTGCAGAACAGAGAGTGCCCAGATTTTGAAGCCAGCAAGGCCCAGGGTAAACTCCCAAAGGCCTCTCCACACTAGGTCTCCTCAGCTGTAATGTAGAAATCATAATGCCTACCATAAAAGGTTGTTTTGAGGTTTGAGGTTTGAATAAAATTGAGAGACTTTTTATACTGGTTGACATGGAATAGGCTTTCAAAGGTTTTCTCTCTTTTTCTTTTAATGAGTTAGGTCAACATCAAGGTATTCACACTGTCTGAATTAACTGGGTGAGAACTGGGCATGGGCTGAGTTTTTGCTGTTTAAAAGCAAAGAGAGATGGAGGGAGGGAAAAAATTTTATCAGTGATCACCTAAAAAGATTTTCTATGATAGCCAGATAATTTTTGAAGGTTTTATTGTTTTGAAGAATTTTGAATTTTTTTTAAATAAAGATATGAGGGTACCTAATACCTAATCAGCACTACATGTATAGAGTGATCATATATCTAAAAACAGGTCTAATCTCAAATATTCTGTTGCAGTGTTGCTACAAAACATCAACACCTCGATTTTAATAGTTCTTTTTGTATGGCCTGAAGTTGTAACCGGAACCTAAGTTTTACAGATGAAGTGTCCTGATTTCTTATTTAGAAAATTTGGTCACCGTTAACCATGGGTTAATGAAAAGGAACTCTCAACCCCCAGCACAAATTCCTCTGCAAACTTTTACTCAGGTCCTGAGATTCAGATTGACTGATATATACATTTTTTTTTACTTAATCTAACACGTGTATGGCCCTGGCTCTATGCCAGGCACTGTTGTAAGAGCTCTAAATAGGTACTCACTGCCAGGAGCAGTGGCTCATGCCTGTAATCCCAGCACTTTGGGAGGCCAAGGCAGGTGGATCACTTGAGGTCAGGAGTTCGAGACCAGCCTGGCCAACATGGCGAAACCCTGTCTCCACTAAAAATACAAAATTAGCTGGGCGTGGTGGCACACACCTGTAATCTCAGTTACACGGGAGGCTGAGGCCGAAGAATCGCTTGAACCCAGGAGGTAAAGGTTGCAGTGAGCCAAGACTGTGCTACTGCACTCCAGCCTAAATGACAGAGCAAGACTCCATCTCAGAGAAAAAAAAAAAAAATAGGTACTCACTGAATCCTAAAAACGTATTAAGCAGGTTTTATTTCTAACCCTATTTTGCAGATGAGGAAACTGAGGGACAAAAATGTTAAGTGACTTGCTAGTTAAGTATTGAAGCCAGATTTGAACCTGGACAATCTGACTGCAGAATCAGTGCTCTTAACCATTGTTTCTTATTTAGCTTGCTACCTGGCATAAGGCTCTTAAAGACAGTGACATGATGCAGGGTTTCTCAGGATACAATCTATAGACAGCATTGGAACAGCAGATGTTGCAAATGAGAAAGTCAAACTGAGTCAAGCACACCTCCAAACCTACAGGTGAGCCACTAAGCTCTGTGGTTTCCAAATCATTGAATGTTAGAGCTGAAGAGGGCCTCAGAGAGCAAGAGTCCAGCCCTGGAAGAAAAAGCCAGACCAGAAACAGGAAGAAGAAAACAAGGAGCAAACAAAGGAGTCACAAAGAAACAGAACTGGTGACAGTGGCAAATGATGCATTAGACGAAGACCAGCAATTCCACCCACAAAGGAGATACCAGCGGGCCAGGCGTGACTCAGAAGGGGCTGGTGAGGACTTGAGCACCAGTGAACCTACAGGGAGGGGCCCCTCAGCTCCTGCCACGTGGAAACGGGCCCACCATTGCCAGGTCCCTTAATTTTTCAAGAAAAGCCAGATATTCACATTTTGTGTAAAAATTCCTGTTCTTGAAAGTTGGCAACTAATTCAAATCTTAGCTTAGGGGTAACCCCCAGCCAGGCTAGACCTATCAGGACAAGGACAAAGTTGTTCCTGTTTTTGGTTGTATCCCCATATGTCTGGCATATGGACATTCAATAAATACCTGTTGAATGAATTAACTAAAATGACTAAAATACAACTTAAGTGTAGTTCAAAAGACAAGGCTTCCTGACAAAAGAGCAAAATTCGACAGTCACCCCAAACCCTGGGCTTTGTGAAATCCCAAATTGCCGTGGAACCTGACTGAGGAAGCAGGACTTTGTAAGGAGAGGTGAAGAAAGAAGTTTAACTGGAACTTAAAAATAAAATGGCTCGGGCGCCCTCATATACAACCAAAACAGACTGTTTTTCAGCCCCACTTTCTGCCTCATCACCAAAGCAAGATAGGAGGACCTGCGGGCTCCCCCTTCCCAACTCCACAGCTGTTCCTTTTGAGATGTTCCCTCTCAAGTTTAAGTAGATTTTACCTACTAAGTGTTATAGGATGTAGGACACCACACCAGATAAACTTGGACCCACTCAGGGATGTTAGCCCCAATCAAACAGCCTCTCTATAGTTTGAGGAGGTTCACGGACACCATTTCTTTCTCTTTTTCTCTTTCTTTCCTTCCCTCTCTCCCTCCTTCCCTCCCCTTCCTTCCTTCCTTTCTTTTTGGAGACAGGGTCTCATTCTGTCACCCAGGTTGGTGTGCAGTGGTGCAATCATGGCTCGCTGCAGCTTCAACCTCCTGGGCTCAAGTGATCCCCTTGCCTCAGCCTCCCAAGTAGCTGGAACTACAGTTGCATGCCACCACGCCCAGCTAATTTTTGTATGTTCTGTAGAAACAAGGTCTCACTATGTTGCCCAGGCTGATCTCAAACTCATGGGCTCAAGTGATCCTCCTGCCTGGGCCTCCTGAAGTGCTGGGATTACAGGCATGAGCCACCGTGCCCAGCCAATGCCATATCTTAGAGACAAGCTAATCACTCTTCTGGGATTTGGAGGAAAGGGTTTTCTTGAGTTTGTTCTTAGAAACAAACAATGTAATTTCAAGATACTTCTCTCTCTCTAAAATATCTTAAGGCTCACATTGCCTACCGATTTTAGCAGTTAAAGTAAAAATTCATTTGACAAAAAAAAAAAAAGAAAGAAAGAAAAATTCCCTTAAAAGTTTCAGTACCTGAATATATGAATATTGGTATTTCCCTCTGAATATATGACATCATAATGGTGATTCAGTTAAAGCCTTGTGCAGGCCCAGAGATAGCAGGGTCCTGGGGCATTTTTGTTCCCAAGTGAGCAGATGGGTTTATCTGGATATGGGTCACTGAGCACAGCCTTGTTCATCTCACTTCTCTGTGTTTCATCTTCACATCACAGCACACTTTCAGTGAATGCCTACTTGCAGTCTCAGGGTGTGTGGCAATCTGGGAAGCAACATCTCTATCCATATACGCATTTACAGTATTGAGGAGTGGCCAATCTCCTAAATGTCTGGGCTAGTATTGTATCAAATAACCTGCCCTATTAAGGGCATAATATTCTCATATTAGTCAGTCACAATTTTGGGGGTAGGAAATGTGCTTACCAGGCATGGAGATAATAAAGAGGAGTAGCACTGTTTGTTTTGTTTTAACTCAAGCAAGTTTCATACAGTTGTGTCTCTTGCCTAGCTCTTAGTAAGTCCAATCCAAGGAGTCCTAGGCCAGCTCAGCCTCAGTAATAATATTTAACAGTAGCAGCAGCATGAAGATTCACTGCAGGCTTACTATGTGACAAGCACTTGTTCCAAGAGCTGTTTGTGTATTAACTCATTTAATCCTCAACTCAAATCTGAGGTAGTTCTTATCATTCATTTATTTGTTCATCAACTGTTCATGGAGTCCTGCCTAAGTGCCAGACACTGAAATAAGCAGGCAGGATACAGCATTGAACAAAACAGACAAAATCCCGGCTCTCTCGGGGTCTATTTTTCGGTGGAGGGAAGAACATAATAAATGAAAAAGTAAATACCTTTTATGTTGGATGATGGTAAGTGTTGTAGAGAAAAATAAAGCAGAGTATGGGGCCTGAGGAGTACTGGGAAAGAAAGAAGTTGCATGGCATGGGGGGCAGTCAAAAGTTGGTATCTGAGCAGAGAGCCCAGAAAAGCAGGGGAGTGATCCCAAGAACATCTGGGGGGAGAGTGAGAAATGAGTTATTTTTTGAGAACATGTCTATCAGAATAACTTGATTCACTCCGCTGGACACTTGGTTGACAGAAAATATCAAAGAGTCAGAAGCACCAGGCTACAGATGAGGAAACAGACTGAGAGGGTCAGCTGATCGCAGTCACTCAGCTAGCAAGGGACAGAGCTGGTGTCCAGACACAGGCATTCGGCCCCAGAGCCTGCACTGTTGGCCAGAACATCAGATGCCTTGGTTGGGGCCATTCCTCTTTCTTCCTGGTCGATTCTACCCTTAGCCAGTCCCAGTTAGGGACTTCTCTATTTCCTCAAGGCAGATATTCACTGATTTCAGTCACACCACCACCAGTTTCTCTGCCCCCATCTACTTCATACTGAAACTGCAGCCACCTGTCTCCCAACGGTTACAAGTCCCCTGGTCCCCGAGACCAGAAACTTCCCGGACCTTGCTCTCAGCTATCTATCTGCCTCCTCGATAAGTTCATTAAGAATTAAGATGTTGGTTCTCTAAATCAACTTTTCTTTCTAATATTATGCTCAAATAGTTTCCTTTTTAATTCTTGTTCTTGCACTTAACCTCTTTCTCAAGATGTTTCCCTTTAGACCTGTGCAATCCAACACAGTAGCTATCAGTCACAAGTGGCTAATGAGAACCTGAAATGTGGTTAGTACAAATGGAGATGTGTTCTGAGTATCAAATACACACCAGAATCTGAAGACCTGGTATTAAAAAGTGGAACATAAAATCTCTCATTAATATTATTTTGTAGTAACTATTAGGTTGGTGCAAAAGTTATTGTGGTTTTTGCCATTAAAAAAAAAAATAGCAAAAACCGCAATAACTTTTGCACCAACCTAATACATGTTGAAATGAAAATATTATGGATATATTAGGTTAACTAAAATATATTAAAATTAATTTCACATGTTCCATATTATATTTCTATTTGAGAGCACTTCTTTAGCCCGTCCTTTCAAGACACTCACATCCCACCATGCTCAAAGGCCACATTTTCCTTTCACTGTTCTCTTCTTAGACAGGATACAGCTGAGATCCACAGTATACTTTGGGGAATAAGGTTCTTACTAGATCGGTTAAGAATGTGAGTCTTTTAAAATCTATTCTCCAAAATCTGATTGAAGGTATTTCAATACACTATTGATCATTTCACTAAAATTCCTTGAAAATCCTTGTTATTTTCTAGATACTCAATTAATCGTTGGAAAACTCTACTGCAAGTAGTTGATGACGGCACAGTCTCATTAGTTTCTTATTAATCTGATTTTGTATTATTTTCTGAATGTGTATGTTAAGCTTCAATTTTCTTTTAATTTTTAACAGGCATACGAAGAAAATGTTCAAGAAACTACAGACTGGTGAGCCCAATGGAAATTGAGGCACTAATCTCAACAAACATTTTGAGGAACATTGTAAAGTAAGCAAAGTTCACTAGAACCTATAAAATAACCAAAAAGCATTTTCCTTGGAGGCTAACAGGCAGGCATTGAAAGTTATCTTTTTTTTTTTTTTTTTTTTTTTTTGAGACGGAGTCTGGCTCTGTCACCCGGGCTGGAGTGCAGTGGCCCGATCTCAGCTCACTGCAAGCTCCGCCCCCCGGGTTTATGCCATTCTCCTGCCTCAGCCTCCCGAGTAGCTGGGACTACAGGCGCCCGCCGCCTCGCCCGGCTAGTTTTTTGTATTTTTTTAGTAGAGACGGGGTTTCACCGTGTTCGCCAGGATGGTCTCGATCTCCTGACCTCGTGATCCGCCCGTCTCGGCCTCCCAAAGTGCTGGGATTACAGGCTTGAGCCACCGCGCCCAGCCTGAAAGTTATCTTTAAAGAGGAACTGCTAAAATGTTTTCCCTTCCTTTTCTAGGGACAGTTTCTGTATCTTACAGTCACATTTTATATTCAAACCTGAGCTTGTCTGAGAAAAGCAAAACGGCTGCATCCTGGTTTCACTTACAACCCTGAGATGGAAGGTGAGATTTGCCATTGCAGGATTTAAGGGTCTGTGTCCTTAAGTAAAAACTTCTGGTCACCCCTCAAGTAAAGCTTCAAAAAAGCTTAGGCACTTGTGCAGAAACACCATGAGAAGAAACCAAAAGGCAGAAAACTTACACATATAAGGGCTGATTTACACAGACAAAGTTTCTACTTTTAAACAGAGAAACCAATGCCTACCCTCAAAGCCTGTATTTACTAAAGAAATGTTAGAGTAACATGGAGGTCAATAAAATAAATTATTCAAATCTGGTTCTTAAAAAGAGGTTCTAAGACTATTTTAAAACTTCTGAAAGATGCCCATCAAAATTAAACCAAAAACATAGCAATAAATACAATGAGAGATCTGGGTTTTTTAACAAAAGACATTCTTGTGACAATTGGGGAAATCTGAATACAGGTAGGATTAGTGTTAATTTTTATAGATGTTATCATGTTATTGGGATTATGCAAAAGTGTCTAGGAGTGAAATGTAGGTACCTAGAGAGTGTAAATATGATAATATGTTAATAATAAATATGTCAATAAATTCCCATTGCAAATTCTATGTCCCAAAGAAGCACCCCTCACCATTACAAATTATGACATTAAATGCAATTTTGCATGACTGGTAATTGTGCTGACCTATATAATTTCACATGTTTAGCAGAATTTCATTGGACAACGTATACATGTCGCATATAAGAAATCTTCAAAAAGTTGCTTAGTGGATCTCAGGCTAGGGATAAAACAGAGCATATAAGGGAATAGGTTTTGATTCAGACAGAATCAAAATTCAAGTTCACTCTGCCACTTATTTGCTGTGTGAACTTGGACACATTACTGAGCCTACCTAAGCTTTGTTCTCCTATTAAAAGTTCCCTATGTAATAAAATTAGTGTGACAATTAAATAAAAACATCTCAAATCTGAAGCATAGCTCCTGGCACACAGCAGGTGCTTACCTCCTAGCGGCTATTATTATTTACACTCTGTTATAACACTGGGCCTAGTTTTCCTATAGGAACACACAACACTATTTTAACTTGGATTATCTTTGCTAAATAAAAAAACACAGACTGTCTAAGTCTCAATTCCAGCAAAGCACATGAACAAGTCTCACATAATAATGTGAGATAATTACAAATGGAGAAATGCTTGACAAATACATTGTCATCTAATGTCCAGATTTAACAATCTGTACTATTAAAAAAAAAAAAAAGATCAATGTAAGGAAAATTTTTAAAAAATAATACATGACTTCACTCCTGCTTACAAGGAACTTAAAATCTAGTTATGCAGATAGTTGGCAATAAAGGATCTGTAAAATGTCAACAACAGCAGAATAAGGCAGACCCTGTTAATAATAAAATAGTTCCTACCTTTTTTATTTTTTATTTTTTTGCTCTGTAACCCAGGCTGGAGTGCAGTGGTGTCATCATGGCTCACTGCAGCCTCAAATTCCCAGACTCAAGCAATTGCCAGGCTCACCTTAGCCTCCCGAGTAGCTAGGACTACAGGCATGCACCACCACACCAGGCTAACTTTTTGTAGAGATGGAGTGTATTAGTCCATTCTCACACTGCTAATAATGACACACCTGAGACCGGGTAATTTATCAAGGAAAGAGGCTCAATGGACTCACAGTTCCACATGGCCAGGAAGGCCTCACAATCATGGCAGAAGGCAAAGGAGAAGCAAAGTCATGTCTTAAATGTGGCAGGCAAGAGAGAGTGTGTGCAGGGGAACTCCCCTTTATAAAAACCATCAGATCTTGTGAGACTTCTTCACTATCACAAGAACAGTATGGAGGAAACTGCCCTCTTGATTCAATTATCTCTACCTGGCCCTGCCCTTGACACATGGGGATTATTACAATTCAAGGTGAGATTTGGGTGGGGACACAGCCAAACCATATCATTCCACCCCGGCCCCTCCCAAATCTCATGTCCTCACATTTCAAAACATAATAATGCCCTTCCAACAGCCCCTCAAAATCTTAACTTATTCCAGCATTAATCCAAAAGTCTAAATCCAAAGTCTCATCTGAGATAAGGCAAGTTCCTTCCAACTATTAGCCTGTAAAATCAAAAGCAAGTTAATTACTTCCTAGATACAATGGGGTATAGGTGCTGAGTAAATATATCCATTCCAAATGGGAGAAATTGTCCAAAACAAAAGGGCTACAGGCCCCATGCAAGTCCTAAATCCAATAGGGCAGTCATTAAATCTTAAAGTTCCAAAATGATCTCCTTTGACTCCATGCCTTCTGATCCAAGTGATGCAAGAGGTGGGCTCTCACAACCCTGGGCAACTCTGCACCTGTGGCTTCGCAGGTTACAGCTATCCGCTTCTCCATGAGGGGCCCACTCCTGCAGCAAACTTCTGCCTGGACATCCAGGCATTTCCATACATCCTCTGAAATCTAGGCAGAGGTTCTCAAACCTCAATTCTTGACTTCTGTGCATCCACAGGCCCAACCCCACGTGTAAGCCACCAAGGCTTGAGGCTTGCACCCTCTGAAGCAACAGCCTGAGTGGTATGTTGGCTCCTTTTAGCCATGGCTGGAGCTAAAACAGTTGGAATGCAGGGCACCATGTTTGGAGGCTGCATAGAGCAGGGGGACCCTGGGTCCAGCCCATGAAACTATTTTTCCCTCCCAGGCCTCCAGGCCTATGATAGGAGGGGCTGCCATGAAGGTTTCTGTTATGCTCTGGAGACATTTTCCCCATTGTCTTGGTGATTAACATTTGGCTCCTCATTACTTATGCAAATTTCTGTAGCCAGCTTGAATTTCTACTCAGAAAATGGGTTTTTCTTTTCTATTGCATCATCAGGCTGCAAATTTTCTGAACTTTTATGCCTTGCTTCCCTTTTAAACATAAGTTCCAATTCCTAACCACATCTTTGTGAACACATAAAACTGAATGCTTTTAACAGCAACCAAGTCACCTCTTGAATGCTTTGCTACTTAGAAATTTCTTCCACTAGATGCCCTAAATCATTTCTCTCAAGTTCAAAGTTCCACATATCTTTAGGGCACAGGCAAAATGCTGCCAGTCTCTTTGCTAAAACATAGTAAGAGTCACCTTTATTCCAGTTCCCAACAAGTTCCTCATCTCCATCTAGAATGAGCAGCATTTGGTTAAAGCCATTCAACAAGTCTCTAGGAAGTTCCAAACTTTCCTACATCTTCCTGTCTTCTTCCGAGTCCCCCAAACTCTTCCAATCCCTGCCTGTTACCCAGTTCCAAAGTTGCTTCCACATTTTCAGGTATCTTTGCAGCAGTGCCCCACTACCCAGTACCAATTGACTGTATTAGTCCACTCTCATGCTGCTAATAAAGACATACCCAAGACTAGGTAATTTATAAAGGAAAGAGGTTCAATGAACTCACAGTTCCACATGGCCATGGAGGCCCCACAATCATGGCAGAAGGCAAAGGAGAAGCAAGGCACATCTTACATGGCAGTAGGCAAGAGACAGCTTGTGCATGGGAACCCCCATTTATAAAACCATCAAATATTGTGAGTCTTATTCACTATCTGAGAACAGTATGGGGGAAACTACCCTCATGATTCAATTATCTCCACCTCGCCCTGACCTTGACACATGGGGATTATTACAATTCAAGGTGAGATTTGGGTGGTAACATAGAGCCAAACCATATCATGGGGTTTCAACATGTTGCTCAGGACGGTCTCGAACTCCTGGGCTCAAGAGATCTGCCTGCCTCAGCCTCTCAGTACTAGGATTACAGGCATGCGCCACCATGCTCAGCCCAGTTCATACTTCCAAACTCTTGCTACTTGCCCAGCACTACCCAGGCCCTATCCACATGTCATTCCACTAATGCAAGCCCACACCAAATCCTGCCAGTTCCACCTTCAAAACACATCCAGATATCTCTTACCCCCAGTGATTCCTTTCCTGCATTGCCCCTGCAGCCTAACCAACCTCCCTGCTCTTCCTTTTCTCTCCTCTACATACTATTCATCCAGCAGCCAGAATAATTCTTTTAAACACCCAAGTCATCATAACTTCACCCCTGTTCAAAATCCTTCAAAACTTTCCAGTCACTGAAAGCAAAAAGGTCAAAATCTTTAAAAGGCCCTAAAAACTTTATCTACAGGATCCATCCCTGACTACTTTTACAACTTCATTTTCTACCACTCTATGCCACAATGGTATCCTTGAAGTTTCTTAAACACTTGAAGCCTATCTCAGGATCCTGAGTAGTATACCTGGAATATCACTCCCCCAGAAAGCCTTGTGGCCTATCTCTCACTTCCTTAAGTGTATGATCAACTGTCACCCTATTAAAGAGACCCTCCCTAACTAAACTATGTAATACTAACCAGCAGAGGGTAGCTGAATTAAATACCATATAGCCACCCTATGGGGGACTGTACAGCTGTGAAAAAGAATGAGGATGATCTCTATCAAGTGATGGGGAATGATTTTCCAGATGTATGGTGAAGTGAAAAAATGAGATACAAAAAAATACATAGAGTGTTACCTTGTTTAAGAAGGGTAGTTAGAAAAAAAAAAAAGAATCCAAATAACATTTTTTTTTTTTTTTTGAGATGGAGTCTCACTCTGTCACCCAGGCTGGAGTGCAGTGTGGTGATCTCGGCTCACTGCAGTCTCTGCCTCCCGGTTCAGGCCATTCTCCTGCCTCAGCCTCCTACGTAGCTGGAATTACAGGTGCACGCCACCACGCCCAGCTAATTTTTTTATTTTTAGTAGAGACAGGGTTTCACTGCATTAGCCAGTATGGTCTCAATCTCCTGACCTCATGATCCACCCACCTCAACCTCCCAAAGTGCTGGGATTACAGTCATGAGTCATTGCACCTGGCCAGAATTCAAGTAACTTTTGAATATGGTATTGCATACATCTTCACTGGGATATACAGATTTTCCTTATTATGGAGTTATATATTGAAAAACTCACTGTAGAGCTGAAAAATCTTAAGTCAAACCATTGCTAAGCTGGAGATAATCTGTAATGAAAAATAAAAGGAACTGTAAAGAAATCTTTAACTGTATTTAGTAAGTTTGTAGTTGGTGGTAGATTGGTATAACAACTGTAAAATGATTTGGGGTTTAACGTAGATTAGGAAAATATACTGATGCTACTAAGAACAGAGTTCTCACTGTGGGAGTAAGGAGATGCAAACACGGAAAAGCAGAAGAGGGAGAAGAACTGAGCAGTAAGATTATTAGTGTTAAAGGTATCAGGGTGAACTCCTGACTTTGTAAAAACTCCATTTCTTAACTTTGAAAACTGACAAGGCTGAGAAGCAATGACACCAGTACCTGTGGGCACACCTAGCACCCAGAACTTGATTTCTAAATACCATCTCTCACTAAAAGAAACCCAGGGAACCTAATGATTTGAAGGCTGAGGCAGGAACACTACAAAATGAGTCCAGAATATCTTTCTGTGCCAGAAAGTAAGGGTTTAAAATCAAACAGGAACACAGCAAAAGGACTCTGAAGCTTGAAGGGGTTCCTGCTTGTCAAATGTGGGGTCGCTGAGCATCAAAATGGATGACAGGAATGTCATATTTAAAAAAGAATCCATGAGTCCATACAACCTTCTAAAATAAAAGAAAAAAAAGAGAGGATGTGTGTGCAAAAGCTATTCATTATGAATAATGTAAACCAATAAATATACATAGAAAAACAGAATAGAAAATTGCTGGGTGGCTCATGCCTATAATACCGACACTTTGGGAAACTGGCTCAGGAGGATTGCTTGAGCCCAGGAGTTCGAGACCAGCCTGGGCAACATGGTGAAACCCCGTCTCTATAAAAAATACAAAAAAATTAGCTGGACGTGAAGATATGTCCCTGTAGTTCCAGCTACTTGGAAACTGAGGTGGGAGGATCGCTTGAATCTGGGAGATCAAGGCTGCAGTGAGCCATTTGTGTCACTGTACTCTAGCCTGGGCAACAGAGTGAGACCGTGTCTCAAAAGAATAGAGAAAAGAAAAGCAAACAAAGAAGGAAAGAAGGGAAGGGAAGGGAGGAAGGAGGGAAGGGAAGGGAAGGGAGGAAGGATGGAAGGGAGGGAGAGAGGGAGGAAGAAAGGGAGGGAGGAAAGAAAATTACCATTTGAAAATATTTTAGTGGCTGGATGTGGTGGCTCCTGCCTGTAATCTCAGCACTTTGGTAGGCCAAGGAGGGAGGATCACTTGAGCCCAGGAGTTTAAGACCAGTCTGGGCAACATAGGGAAACCCTGTTTCTACAAAAAATAAGAAAAAATTAGCCAAGCATGGTGGCATGTACCTGTAGTCCTGGCTACTCAGAAGTCTGAGGTGGGAGAATTGTTTGAGCCTCAGAGGCTGAGGCTGGAGTTAGCTGTCATAGTACCCCTGCACTCCAGCCTGGGTGACACAATGAGACCCTGTCTCAAAAAATTAAATAAAATATTTTAGTGATAATGGATTCTGAGAAGAATCACCATAGGATACTAAAACCACTGAATAAACAGTGGCTGGAGAACAGGATATTCACTCAACCTCAAAACATCACTTAACACATCACTTATTACTTACAAAGATAAAATGGTGCCTCTACAATGGAGAAATCTGGTAAACTTCACTTCAACCAAATAGTCAAAGTTAACATCTCTAATAATGTGACCAACAGACCACATCTGCTTCCCGATGTGACACACTGAGAAAAACCCAACATAACTATGTAGTATTCCTGCTAACAAAGAGTTACAACCAGAATCTGATCATGAGGAAACAAGCAGGAAATCCACATCCAAGGGACATTCGGTAAAGCAACCAGCTCAGACACTTCAAAAATGATGATGTCATAAAGTACCAAAAAAAAAAAAAAAAAAGCAACACTTTTAGGTTAAAGGGGGTCCAAAAGGCATGATTACCAAATGAAGTATGTGGTGCAAGACTGGCTTCTGGGTTCTCTACCAGGAAACAGTATTGTATCAATGCCACATTTCCAGACCATGATGATTCTGTGACTTGTTGGAGAATGCTATTGTTCTTACCAGACAAATGCTGAAGAATTACAGGTGAGGTGTCATGAGGTCTGAAACTCTCAAATGGTTTGACAAAAATAATAGATGTGTGTGTACAAAAAAAACTAATGTGACAGTTAACTGGTGATTCAAGGAGAAAGTATGCAACTATTCACTGTACTAATTTTGCAACTGTCCTAAGATTTTAATTGTTCCAAAATTTAAAAAAAAACTAAATTGAAATATTAACGACTTCCATCTCCCCTTTCTTTGCTTTACTCATCTCTATACTAGTAAATGTTTACTTTTATCACCATTCAGCATCCATGTTTTTACTCATTTACTTACTGTCTCTCTCCCTCACTATAAGGTGAGCTTCAAAAAGGCAGGGAACTGTGCGTACCTTACTGTATCCCCCGTCTATTATGCAGTGCTTAACATACAATTGATACTCAGTAAATATTTATTGAATGACTGATGTTCCCAGTAATTCTATGAAGTGGGTTTATTATTATCCTTTCCCTCATGTGAGTGGCGCTCTCTTCAAAAGCGAAGGTACTGAAGTGAACAGAAGTTAGGGAACTCACACAAGTTCATGACTCAGGTGAGGAGTGGGGCCAGGATCCAAAGCTAGGCATCTGACCCTACAGCTGATGCTGTTAATCACTGTATTTGCAGCTTCCCTAGTGAGACTCGGCTTCCTAGTTGCTTCCCCGCTCCTCGCTGTGGGGCGACTGAAAAGTCCTCTCTGCTGATACGCCGGACGCGGCGTGGGCGGGGACTGCACCGCGCGCTGAGGGCACCGGGCGTCGCCCTCAAGAAGGTGGCATCCGCGACCGCACCCCGTCCCGGGCGCGTTCACGGCTGGGAAGAAGTTTTGCAGTCCGCGGAAGCGCTCAGCGACGTTACTGGGGAGGCCCGGGAAGGAACTTGGTCACTGGAGCTCGGGAGGGGGAGGGCGGGAGTGGGGGCGCGCGGGCCCCGCAAGAGAGGCGAGCGGGCCGGAGCCCGTCCTTCCCTGAGGCCACAGTTCCTTGCTGACTCCATGAGGGACACTGGCGATGAAATAACAACTTTCTTTTCCTGAAAAGGCTCCCACGGCTGAGTTGTTCCCGGCCCACAACGACCCGTCCCCACCCGGTCCCTGATCGGCACCCGCCTCGAGCCCGGCGCGTCCACCCAGCCTGGGCGCTGCCCAGTACCCGCCGGCCGGCGCGGGGCCCCTGGAGCAGGCTTCACTCACCGAAGCAGCGCAACAGGCAGAACACGCCGAGGACCCCCAGGGCTCGCCCCGCGTCGCTCCCAGCAACCATGGCTGGCCGGCCCGCCTCTGCGCGAATACCCAGCCACTAGCAGCCCTAAGTTCAAGCACCGCCTACGCGGGCGGCCAGAAGTAGGGCTCCGCCCCGCCCGGGGCTGGCAGCCCGTGGCCCGCCCCGGCCCTTCCTTCCCCACCCTCCCCGGCCTTTCCTCCCCCACCTTCCCCGGCCCTTCCTCCCCCACCCTCCGCGGCGGCGCATTTGTCTTCCCGCTTCCAGTCCCCAGGCGCGCTCCTGGGCTCGGCTCTGCGCATCTCCTTCCTGTGTCCCCGGGGCGCCGTCCAGTCCCCCAGCTCGGTCCCTCCCGGCATTCCACCGCCATTCCATACGCTATTTTTAAGTAAGAAATTATTTCCTTGAAAGTGGCTTGCGTTTTAAAAACCAGGTTTCTCTGCCTTCCTCCCGCACCTCCCGCGCTTCCCCTTAGCGTTTGGGGCGTGCTGAAGGCCGCTCGGTGGCTGGACGGGGCTGTCGCTCCCGGAGAGCCACCGGAGGAGGCAAGGGAACGGGCAGGAGCACCCGGGGCCCCTCATCGCTTCAGCGCTGTGGGATCCCGCCTCAGACGGCCTCTTTGAACCACTTTGTGAACCACTTTTCCTCAAACATGACAAGGAAAGGGGGCATTTTAGACAACTGTTAGTAGGCGTAGGGTTACCTAGGGCAGGCCTCCTCCGTCCCCACACTCCGGTATCCCCGGAGCTGGGATTTCCAGCCTTTGGTTTCTCCCTTCTCAGATTCCTCTCTCTCTTCCCCCATCTCAACCGTGGACTTTCCCTCAGGCTGATGTCAGATCCACATCTCCCTCACTGCCCAGCCTCCCCACATCCATCCAGCCCAAGCTGCGGCAGGCACTCATCACTCTCCCTCCTTCATCAGTCTGGATTGAGCTGGCCCTCCCCTCACATCCCTATATCCCAGAACAAATGACTCTATTCCCAGAACCAACTCCTCACATCAGCCTCCCTATCTGTCCCCTTTCTTGCAGACAGAAGCACCAGAGTTGCCCCTGCCCGGCCGAAGGAGTTCACAGAACTCTTAGTTATGATGTGAGCAGGAATTCATTTCCATGAACAGGACTCCCTGCTGCCCAAATAACCACCAACACATGGTGCAGGCTGTGACACTGAGTGGGAATGTGCTTTCTTGCTGCTTCCCCTCCATTATCCCCAGGTGGGGACTCAAAGTCACTGGAGACACTTGAACCATATTGCAAAGAGACATGAATTATTTCTTAAGTTAGCCATAAAGTCTTAAAAGGTTATCTCTATCAGTGAAACTTCTGGGACCAAAGCCCTCTACCACAAACCTGCTATCTCAAGATACTCCCTACCATCTGTAGATACTGGGAACACAAGGCAGGTGCAGTGTGTAACATAAAATGTAAGGACATCAAGTGTTCTCTGCCCTGGGCTGGTAGGAACTCAGGCCAACTTAGAAAGGCAGGATTGGGGTCAGACCTTCAGACACTGGGGAGCCACAGAAAGTTTTTGAGCTGGGAAGTGATATGACAGCAAACATCTATTGAGCAGGCCCCATGTGAAGTGCATTACTTGGATTCACTTAATCTTACTGCTGTTGTTTTTGCAAATGAGGAAACTGATGCCTGGAGAAGGTAAGTTACTAAGGGCACACAGTAAAGGGCAGAACTTGGAGTCCAGCTGAGGCCATGTCCAGGGCCTCTACTCTTACCCCTTCCTACAGGAGCGGGATATGATAATGGGACTTTTGGACTGCCAGCAAGAGCTGTTAACCCCCTTAAGAGCAGGGCTGAGGAAAGAACAGCCCAGTCACAAGGGGTTGCGGAAGCCCCTTGCCCCCAGGTCATGGTCTCCAGGTATTGGGTGAGGAATAACTCATTAGGCTTCCTTGGTTGGACTCTCCTTTGACCAAGGAGCGGTGCGTGCTCTTTCATTGAGAGAAATGCTGTCCATCAAGCACTTTTAGAAGCACTCAAATGCCTGGTTAATTTTATGAATCAAAAGCAGCTCAGGAATGCTGGACCTGCAATGTGTTAGGCAGGCAGCCAAAAAGGTTCCCTTTACATACTGAGAACCTGCTATCAAAAGGAGGGGTGGATGTATCTTTCACGCTGTGACCAGTATTGCAAGGTCCAGTTTTATCTTCTTGTCACTGTAGGTAATCATGGATGAGAAAGTAAGAAAGGAGGGCTGCTTAAGAGGCCGGGGCTGTTCTTCCTAGCATGTCACTCTCTGGTGTCTTGACTCTCGTTTTTGCCAAACCCTTGGAACCACTCCCACAAAGCTTAGGAATCCCAGAATGTAGTGAGCAAAACACTGCCCCAATCCTGCATAAATGCAAATTGTCATTTTCATTGCATGCCTCATGGGGGAATGTATGTTCACTTCATTTATATCAATACTGAGTGGATTTGCACAAAGGGCATAGAACGGTAATCTTATTCCATAATACTCTATTTCCCTTTTTAAAACATTCCCTGGCAGAAAAAGAACATTTGAAAAAAATTAGGAAAAATTATACATAAGACTTAACATGGAACCATTATGGGTACCCAAGGGAGAGGCAGTCACATTTTCAACTCCTGGCCAAGCCAGCAGCTGCAAGGAGTTGATGAGGATGCAGCCGATGGTTCTGGGGAGCAGAGGATAGCACACACGAAAGCTTTGAAAGTCTTGGACTTAGGAGAAGAAAAAAAGAAGTGTCTCCCTCTGCTTCTTACTATCTAGTTCCTTTTTGCATGTTCTGTGAATTTTAAAGAGTTACAGCTGGGTTCTGGCTAATCACGTATCACTGCGATGGCTTTAATCATTCTAACATTCTTCTCAATTTGCAGATGTAAACCCCTCCCAACACTGGAAGAGGAAACAGAGACCAGTGCGCTGTGCAGTGTCATTCAACTAGAAGGCACAGCTCCTGCTCTTATCATTCTGGGAAATCCTTGCTGCATTTCATGGCCAGGGCAGCACTTCATAGCTGGAAAAGGATGGTGTGGACTTGCTGCAGAGGCCCTAGAGATGGCCATCCTGTGTTCCTGCTCTCCTTCTCATCCGGTTTCTATACTCTAACCCCCAACAAAAATGCGACAGGTTGTAAGATCTACATTCTGAACCTGCCTTTCAGGGGCTAAGTGTGTTGTGTGTTGCACAGCTCTAGCGGTAGCACAGCCTTGATCATCAGGGTGGAGGTGTCTATTGACTATGGTATGTCGCAGCAGATGGCAGTGAAGTGTCTTGAGGAAGAGGTGTTTTTATCATTTAAAGGTTACGGGGTGTAATAATAAAGACTGCAATTCACAGACCTTGAGCCCAGCAGGCCAATGCCAAGGGCAGAACTGTAGGCCTCCCACAGCACAGTCCCACAGAGGAAGGGGGCTGGTTAGTAAGGGGGAAAGAATGATAGAAGACCACAGTAAATGTAAACAGCCATATTTTCAACATAATTTACTACAGGTCTCTGAAGTGTATATAAAATGTTTTAGTGCAACATCTTACAAATAGTTTTCCTTTAAAAAACAGAAACAAATCAACAGCTCTCTACATCATGCATGGGTAGTTTTCTTACCCCATCGTTTTTTTTTCTTCAATAATTAACGCAGAGAAACCATTGTTTGAAAATATGAAAACTTGCTACAGAAACACCCGGTGAAAGAGGGTGTTGTCATATTCATGTCCTAGAATGCGCCTAGCACAGTGTAGTTTTTCATAAATGCAACATTGTAGACATAGATGAATCGAGAGTATTCAGCAGTTTTCCTCCGTCTCAGAAGACTAAAGCTCCAGTAGACAATGCGCAATGAGGTCTCACAGCCACTGGAGGGCACCATTACCATCCATCTGACATCGCATTTCCACAGAAATGGCCAAAGAAAGAAGGTCCTGGGGTTTTTCATAGAAAGCTCGAAAAGTTCAACCTTTGATGCTATCCCCCAGCCCAATACAAAATACACAGAAAAAGCAATTATTAAAATACTGGCTTCGGTTTCTTTTCCTTTCAAATTCCTGCAATTGCTTTACACATTTAATTGCGTGCAGCACCTACTTTGCTATCGAACAGATTCAAACTGAAATCTTAGTTATACATCCTAGTCCCAGCCAGCCCTCTGGCATCCTCCCATTTAGACAGAGGAAACGCCAGTCATCTTCCCTCATTGACTCAGCCTGTAAAGTAGGAGTCAGCAAATTCCCACTGAAAGCCCACATCCCTGAAATAAAGAAATGGGGCAAAAGACCTTCTTTCTTCATGACTGAGCCGCTCCTGTACCTCAAATGTGTTGATGCAGCATAATAAATGAGAATCAGCATGTCAGGCAACAGCAGGATTAAGGTGGTGGTGCCTGCACACTGTCTCACAGGAGGGTACTGGTGTATTTGGGGGAGAAAAGGCAGGTCTGTGTGTGTCTGTCAGAAAATGACTGAGCAATCGCTGCCGTGCTCCCCTCAGCTGGGAATCAGCAAAGCATCTGCCGAGCAGCCTGGGCCACCTGCACACCTGCAGACCCTTGAAGGATCAGCACAGACATTGGCCTGGGGAATCCCACGGCCTCCCCTGCAGTCTGCTCGTTCTCACAACAGGGCTTCACTGGAATCTCTTATCAGACTTAGTTCCAGAATCCCTGACGACTTTTTCCAAATTGTGACCCCCCTCTTGGGACTCAGGATGCAAGTTCCCAGAGTAAGGGAGATGGCATGCTTGGCCAGAAAAATATGGGAAAGCAAGGGTATAAGAACATCTTCATAAAGTGAGCAAAAGGAAATATTTGCAACTGATGATGCCCCCAGAGGGACAAGCATCTGGCCCAACAGGGTAAAAGAACAGGGTGACACCAGCCATCATGGGGCTCAAGGGGCGTTAAAATAAAAAGCCACCATAACAATGAACCAAACAACCTAGAACCACAAGAGAGATCAAGAAAGGGAAGGGAAAAATCCCACAGACAAGGCCTTGTGATCACAGTCTGCTGAGACTAGGCAAACAGAAAGGATGACAAAGGGCTGCGTCTGGACTGCCCCCAGGCTGATATTCTTATGGCAGTGAGAGGCAGAGAGAGAAAAATGAATAAAGAAGACATCACTATCATTAAGGAAAACCTAATTGGAAGGAAGAAGAAAAACCTAGTCTTCACACCTCCAGGGAGGTAGATATTTCTCTGCACTCTCCAACACCAGGCCCTGGAAGGCCCCCTCCCACCCCTCACTGTCCCACCAAACTTAGTGTCGGCCAGCCCCGTGCCCTCCGTCAGGTGTCTGCTGTGGCTGCTTCGGCCCTGTGCTCAGCTCAGGGGCCCCCTTCCAAGTTCACTGGACACTTTAAGGGTTTGGCAAAGCACCTGAAGACAAAGGCCCACCTGCTGACAGTTATCAGTTAGAGACCACCCTGGCAGCTCAGAGCAAGCCAACAGCCAGCCTTTCTCCCTTCTCTAGTCACTGGCTTTGACAAATCTGCAGGTCAGTAGCTGCTCAAAGCAGCCTTTGTCCACTTTAATTTGGAAAGTGTGTGCCGTTTGGGGCTTCTGACCCATTCTCCAAGACAGTTTTCTTATTTTTTGGCAAGGATGGGATGAAACCTTTTTTGTCTCCCTGACAGATAGGCCGGGCACCATCTACTTCTAACGGGGTTATGCAGGGTGTCTCTTGTACATACACAGTTCTTTGAAGCAAAATTCAATGCTTCCGTCTTGACTACAAAGTGGTTCCAATAACTCCAGCCGAGGGAAAAGACAACATACAAATTTTGCCCACACTACACACAATTCTTAAGTCTTGTTAAGAAAGTAAAAAATGTCTGGGTATATTTTGATCCATGGGTGGCATTTTCAAATGTGCAAAAACAAAAAGTCTTGGAAGAGATTCCTTGTCACTAGAAAGTTCGTCCTTCCTTTTGCTGTCAGTTGTACGTAAGAGAAATGCATCCACATTAAGGAATCCAAAAAGGGTAAACCAAAGGGATCTAAAAAGAGTACATTACAAAGAAGAAGCAGCCCTGTAACATCTATCTGAGAATACTAGATAAATCTGTGAGTAGATGTGGCACCTGGAGCTACTCACTACGTTACTAAAAACAGAAACAAGAAATCTATGACGGCAGGATCACGACATTTGCGCGCAAATAGCTAACCAACCAAGACTGCCACCGAGAGGCAGTCTGTCTCTGTGACTGACTAGGAACTTGGAACACTTTTCAAGTCTGACAACTTTCCACACACGCACCCCAGAGTTTGGGTGCTGTCAACTGTCCGATCACAGAGCAAGGGAGAGCCTCAGCTCCTCCGTGGCCGACATCCGCTGGGGCATCACCCGCTTAGTCTATGGCCCCTGGGTGGATACTGAGAACAGGGGGCTCCAGGCAAGTCGGGGAGTAGTTGAGGTGTGGCTCTTTGATCCACAGCAGAGGCACCCCGTTCTTCCCATCGGAGTTCTTGCTGGAGTTCCGGCTCTTGAAACGCACCAGCAGGATGGTGATGATAAGAATGCCAAAGATGGGGAAAGGGTAGAAGAAGACGAAGTAGAAGAGTGCATCATTGGAGCAGATGATGGACTGGAGGGTGGGACCTGAAAAGGATTGTGAGAGAGACAAGACAATGAGGGCTGAGAACCTGGACTGCTCACATTTCCTTTTGAAGACCTCGCCTGACCCAATGGAAGCTCCTCGGTGACACTCCCAAACCACCTTGTCTTTCCCCTGCTATCACTAATGGTGGAAGACGACCCTTATATTCTTTTTCTCATGACACCTCTCCTAATTTACGGCTGTACGTTCCAACAAAGCAATGCTTCTATTTTCCACTGAGAGCCATTATTGCTGCTTGGAAAGCCACATAATGAAACATAATTTATTGATTGTGAACTCAACTGCATCTAGGATGGTGAAGAAGCCACTCTGGTTTAGTCGGAGCCTCCTGCATGGTTGGATTTTACATGCCCCTTTGCACTTAGTTCTGCTACAAACTTCCTTCTCTGGGATTATGACACAATCCCTTCCTGCCAGCTTCTGAGAGCAGTTTTACCAGAAATGACACTTACCTGATTAATGTTATCAATTAAATGTCATTATGGACCACTTACAAACGTCCACAGTGTGTCCGTGGCCACAAAGAACACAGTATTAGTTACAGCTGGATATGCAAGAGAATAAACCAGGTGCCCCAAGACAGGTTGAGAGCTGCTCTATAAGTCATTAGACCTTGGCAGGAGCCTCGCCTCTGGGAGTGCCTGTTTTCTCTGTAAAATAAGGCTGCTGGGTGACCCCTGTGCTCGATGAAGCTTAATTATTACGGACATCCACAATGGACAGGTACAATGTTGCCTAGACTGCTTTGTTTTCGCTTTGAGGCAGTGGGTTATTCAGTGGACCACAGGGTGGTCTATGTATGATGCAGCCTGCTTTCCCGTCCACTGAATAGCTGCTGCTCATCAGTATTATTAAGAACATTTAATCTGCCTCTTATTCAATTTCCAAAGTGTATGAAACTGCTAATAGTCAACCATTGTTGACCTGCAAAACTGCAATTTCATATGGTTCTGTCTAACACAATGTGAACACGGGGTGATCAAGCCAAAAAAATAGTGACCCAAACTTAAAAAACTCCAATCAAGATTCTGTGGCAAAGTGTTTTGACTAAAAAGAAGTTGAAAATCCCAGCAATGTTTTTTCTTTCTGCATTCTAGGCTAACTTTACTATAACACCATTTTTAGTCTAATGTAGTCCACGTTTTGATGGCAAGCCAACCAAGAGTGCATTGTTACAACAAATAATTCAGGCCAGCATTACTTCCCCCAGTCTCTGTTCATAATGGAAATCCCTCAGGATCATGGAAACTGCATTCTGGGTGGCTGCAAATCCCCTCTCAGCTCTCCTCTAACATCACAGCCCTTCCAGGCTGGTCCTCCCAACCATACAAGATCCACCTCAACCTCCAAGGCACCCTCCAAAATAACAATGACCCAGAAACTGGACAAAAAGAAATAATCACCGTGAGGTAGTCAGCCTTCATTTTTTCCCCTTTCCCTTGTGAGTCTGAAACACTTGCTAATTCGCTGAAGACTAGTTCCAATATTCTAAAAAATAACAAAGTAACACCTAACAATATACTAGTATAATGAAGTCTTACTAAAATTGAATCTGGTAGACGTTTATTATAAAGATTATATGGTATATTATCACTTTAATTTCTATCCCTGTTTTTGCATGGGTAATCAAGGGTCAATTATATGAATTAGTATATCCAATCCTACCATATCTCAAATCCTACTAACAAATGCCCATGACAGTTAAGAAAACTGTTAATAAAATTAGCTGGGTGTGGTGGCAGGCACCTGTAGTCCCAGCTGCTCAGGAGGCTGAGGCAGGAGAATGGTGTGAAAGCTTGCGGTGAGCAGAGATTGTGCCACTGCACTCCAGCCTGGGCAACAGAGTGAGACTCCATCTCAAAAAAAAAAAAACCTGTTTATTAACCCATAATCAAGCTCACATTTATCTTCCAGACACAACCGGAACCAACAGTGACATCCTTCTTCTGTACTTGAGAAACTCACTTGTATCTAGAACATGGATGCCGATGGGGGCCGACTCCTCTTCTGTCAACCGGTACCATTCCTTCTGAGGGCTGGGCAGCCACTCCTCCACGCGGCAGGAGTAGTTGCCCGTATCTCGAGGGCTTGCCTGCAGCACTGTGAGCCGGTAGAGCACTGGGGAGAGCCTCTGGAAGCGAAGCCTGCCCTCCCAGGGACTGCCCTCTGGGCCAAAGACAGCATCTGGGCCCACGCTCAGCAGGGCCATCCGCTCTGTTGGGTCATCGTCGTCATCCTCCTCCTCCTCCTCCTCCTCCTCCCCCCTTTCCTCTTCCTGTTCTTCCAGGCCAGGGCTGCTCCTTTTCCCCCCAGCTTTAGTCCTCAGGGAATACCAGGCCACAGCGAAGCGGGAGTCCTGGCTAGAGCGGGACACGATGCTACAGTCCAGCTGGAAAGCTGCCTTCTCAGAGACCGTGGCATTGGGGACCACCGTGTCCACTTGCAGGGAAGCATCTGGGGAAGGACAAGGGACAAAGAAGAGAGAAGGGGTTGTTTAAATTTATTTGCTCAAAATAAACTAAATGTCCATCATTAAACACATGATAGTAACATCCATACTATGGGATACTATGCACCTATTGAAAAGGTATAGGCAGTGCTGCAGGTGGAAGTTGATCCAAAAAAATTGTTAAGAGTACAGAACAATGTTACTGTCCATGTCACTGTATGCAGAAAACATATTTTATTTTGACATACATGTCTGTTTATATCTGCACAAAATATCTGAGGAAGAATTCATAAGAAGCTGGTAACGTGGTTCCTTGTGGGAATCCTGGGAGGAAGGGATGTTTACTTTCACTGTAACCCCTTGTAGTGGCTGAAGAGTGTCCCTCCAAAATGCATGTCCACCTGGAACCTCAGAATGTGATTATTTGGAAATAGCATCTTTGCAGATGTAATTAGCTCAGAGGAGGTCTTACTGGATTAGGGTGGGCCCTAAATCCAGTGGCTGGTGCTATGAACTGAACTGGTCCTCCTCCAAATTAATATGCTGACTTCCTAACCCACGATGTGACTACATTTGAAGGTAGGACTTTTAGGAGCTAATTTAAGTTAAATGAGATCATAAGGCTGACTGAGACCCCAATCCAGTAAGATTGGTGGCTTATAAGAAGAGAGAAGTTCTCTCTCCAGGTGCAGGCACCGAGGAAAGACTCTTCAAGGACACAGCAAGAAGGCGTCGTCTGCAGGTCAGAAGAGCTCTTACCAGAACTTAGCCATGCTGGTGCCCTGACCTCAGACTTCCAGCCTCTAGGACTGTGAGAAAATGCATTTCTGTTGTTTAAGCCACTCGGTCTATAGTATTTTGTTATGGTAGCCGAGCAGACGAAGATAACTACTGTTCTTATGAGCACAGGAGGGGACACAGAGAGAAAGTGGCCATATAATGATGGAGGCCCAAATAGGAGTGAACCAGGGAATGCCTGTGGCCATAAGGAACTGGCAAAAGCCAGGAAGCATTCTTCCCTAGAGTCTTCACGGGGAGCACAGCTATGATGACATCCTGATTTTGGACTTCTGGCCTGCAGAACTGCAAGAGAATACATTTCTTTTGTTTTAAACAATCAAGTTTATACTAATTTGTTATGGTAGCCCTGGGAAGTTAAAACACCCATGCAGTAACTTAAATTTAAATTGTGTGCATGTAGCTTATTGCCTAAAACACAGTGAACCCAAGGAGATCAATCTCTCTCCAAGGATTAAAGCCAAATAACAGACGATAAGGTTGAAAGGGCCCTTCCCTGTGAGCACAGATGTCTCAGGAGGATGTACGCAAAGTGTCCTCCCCACTTAGGCGGGAGACACAGAGTACACAGAGAGGGACCCCAAGCAGGTGAGTCACATCTCACAGATGCCAAAAGACTCGAATCTGTTTTGCTTTTTTTTTTTTCTGGCTCACTGTGGTATGTTCTAAACAAATAATTCACTCCCTAACTCCTAAAAGGCCTCCCTTTGGCTCTGTTTATGAAATGTTCGTGAAAGGTGCCAATGTAATGTAAACCAAAGTAGAGATACCAAATCAGATCCTACTTGGATGAAGACCAAATAGGAGCACTTTCCAAGTATGGTCCTGGGCTTTCAACCAATAGGCTTAGTGTCGCTCACAGGTGAACACAAAGCTGGGCTTTCCATTACTCTTGTGGGGGCTCTGCCAAGCCCCTCTGCACCCGCCTCCTGCACCCACCTGGAATCTCAGTGTGCACTGCTGGCACAGGAGGGCTCAGTAACCAGCTACAGGTGGCAGGCCCAGCTCTCTCAGGGACAAGAACATGCTTGAGAACAGAAAATGGCCGGGTGGGGACTATTCAATCAGTTCACAGGTAACTCAAACTCACTCAACTCCTCAGTTCTAACTCCCAGGCCATTGGAGAGCCCTACTACAGACCAAGGGGAGACCCCATACCCCCCACCCTGTGCTTTTCTCCTCCAGAGTCTAAACATAGTATCCTCAGGCTCCTGGTGACTGGCTAAGGTATCAAGGGACGTGGCCCTGGGCAATGTGCAATGGAACTTATCATGGCCAGGGGCAAGATGGCTACAGACCATCAGGCATTTAGCTCGAAACGCCTCCTCCCTCTTCACTCTCCTTTTGCTTTCTTCTCTTTTAACCAGTTAACATTTTCCTTGGCCCCTTCAAATGCCTTGCCTGCATAAATGACTCAATACAAGTTTTTTGAAAGAAATTAATTTCCACCTTCCCACAATCTCTCTTCCCTTAACATGTTTCTCTACCAATTTGGTTCCCTGCATCTGCCCCCGTCTAGAATATGCCAACCCTATTCCCTGTTTGGACTTTAATACTCTCTTCTTTTCCAAGTATAAGCCACAGAAAGATGCCGACTTCTGCCACTGCTGTCTGTGTGATGCTAACAGCTCCCCTGGCTCTCACTGTGACCGCCGATTCCTGGCCTGTGTGTGATGATTGTGGTTTTCTCCCTTCCCCAGTTGTGTGTGCCAAACACAACTACTAATCGACTCATCTGCAATCTTAGTGAGGGTGGGAGCCCTTCCTTCCATGTATTTCAGATTATAGTGAATGTCAACCCTCAGCAGCCGAAGGTGATTATTTTCCTAACAATACTTTTAGAGCTACATTATTTCAAGTCTTCCATGTGTTTAACATATCCCTCCAAAAAAAAAATCTTTGAAGTACATCTGCACAATGAACGTTACGAAGCCAGTAAAAATGGTGGCTATGAAATGCTTTCACAGACATGGAAAAATGCTCAAAAAGAAAGTTGAGTGGGAAAAAAGATCACATAAAACAGTAAGATCCTGACTTTGCTTACAGACAGAGGAAATATGAAGACATGAGGCAAAGATCAAAAAATACACACCAAATTATTAATAGTAGATATTTGTAGGCCGTGAGATTATGGCTAACTTTTCTTTTCAAAATTATACTTTTCTGTTTTCCATTGTTTTGTAATTAGTACAATCAACCTATGCAATCAGGGACAGATGGACAAATGGACGGGAAGGCAGAGGCTGATCCAGGCTTGCTCACAGGGTTGAACAGGAGGCAGACACAAGGCTAACGGTTCAGGTCCATGTTGGAAGCACACAGTGTGGCAGGAGGGAAGCCTGGGTGGTCACTCCACCTTCACCTGCTAGCTGGGTGGTGATTCGCTCCAAGCTTTGGTTCCTCATGAGTAAACCTTACCACTCAGGGTTATTGTGAAGACTGAACATAAGTCTCCTAACTATGGCTGGGATGTAGACAGATGTAAACATCTGTCTCCTCCCACTCCATCTGGGGGCCTCAGTGGTGACTTGCAGCATGGGTGGGAGTTGAGGCAGGGGCACTCAGCTGCCATTCTCTCAATTTCACCTTTGGGAAAAGACATGCAGCCATTTCTAGGCAAGGTAAAAAGCAAAACATATATATAAATACATAAAAGCTCATGGAAAAATAGGAGCTAACTCAAAGTGGAGGTGATTTCCCCTGCAGCTTAGGCAAGACACAGGCGAGTGAGATACTGCCCATTTCCTGTAACCAGGGCTGCAGCGCTTCCCTGAAGCATGTTCCATGACGTAAGGGACACCACCCTGGAGATCCAATGTTCCACCAACAAAATGAGCTGCTCTACTCAGACATAAAGACGTGATGAAAACTTCCAGTAGTGCCCCAGGCCACAAATGTGAATGTCAGGATGCTCAGAAAACAAACAAGATACTGATGGGGTCACAAATTCACTTCTGCTCCAGGTCCTTACAGGAACCATCGACTTTTCATTCTAATATGAATGGATGATGCTGTGATGTTGCAAAGGACATGGGAATCCTACACACCGTAGCTTTAATTATGTGTTTAAATGTGCAACAACAATTATATCTAGTAATTATATGCATTTAGATATTTAGAAACAGCAATAAAGGCAAGAAAAACAAAAGGCCACACAGAATAGTTATTAGTACTAATAAAATTATTGGGACCAGGCGCGGTAGCTCACACCTGTAATCCCAGCACTTTCAAAAGCTGAGGCCGGGGCGGTGGGAGGACAGTCACGAGGTCAGGAGATCAAGACCAGCTTGGCCAACATGGTGAAACCCCGTCTCTACTAAAAATACAAAAATTAGCTGGGTGTGGAGGCATGTGCCTGTAGTCCCAGCTACTCGGGAGGCTGAGGCAGGAGAATCACTTGAATCTGGGAGGCGGAGGTTGCAGTGAGCCGAGATAGCGTCACTGCACTCTGCACTCCAGCCTGGGCGAGAGAGTGAGACTCCATTTAAAAAAAAAAAAATTATTGGAAGTCAAAGAGTGAAGGCTGCACACAATTCATTATTTTCTATTTAAAGCATGTAAATCGATTATTTTCCACTGAAAATCCACAAGCCAAATTTTCTTAACAACATGGTTATTGTTTCAAGATTTTTGTCATATCCACCATTTGTTCAAGTCTGGAAAAAGGAAATATTCTATGACCTGGAAAAACGAATGGCCAGATTTTATTCTAATTAATAAATCAAATCACCTTATGCCAAAGCCAGATGTGCAATTTTCCATTCACAAGAAAACAAATTCAGGCAATTTTGAATATAAATGCATACACATGTAGACACTCATATATTTAACTGCAAATAATTTATTAATAAACTAATTTTATCCAGTGCATAAAATAGTTTACTTAAATGGGAAACACCAGAGGGAGTGGAAGCTTGGGGACATGGACTCTCACCTGGTCGCATGACTGTCAGAGCTGTCTGCCCAGCGGTGTCCTCTGCCCGCTTATACCACATGCCACTGGGGCTGGGCAGCCACTCCTCCACGTGGCAGCTGTAAGTGCCGCTGTCCTGCACAGCCACGTTCTGGATAAAGAGCCGGTACACGCCGGGGGAAGGACTCTCCAAATGCAGCCGCCCCTTCAGATTGTTCTTGGCTGCCTGCTCTCCGTAGTGGAAGGTGGCGTCACGGCTCAAGCGGGCCACAGTCTCCCGCTCAGGGTGGTTGGGCTTCCATACGAACCATTCCACCACGAGCTGGGAGGTTATGCTGGTACGGTTGAGAACCACACACTCCAGCTGCACCTGCCGGGTCTCCAGAACCGACAGGTTCCCCTGGGCTTGGCTGAGCCTCAGGCGGCTGTCTGGAACAGTAAGGAAAGAGACATCAGTGACAAGAGAACAACAAGGAATTCGTATGCACCCTTTCCCAGGGTACATGAATGGGTGCCTTCCAAATACAGAAGGACGGCAGCACACACTCCATCAGAAGAAACGTTTCTCAGATGTGGCTCCCTGAACATTCTGAGTTCCTTGATCATGTGTTAGAATGCCTGGGTTTCAAGGAGTTCAATGTTACAATAACAGCTGTCCCAAAGTCATAGCCCTCATCAGTTCTGATGCTCACAGGAGGATTAGTGCAAGCTGTAGAGACTGCACATCCAAATGACAACGGACCACAAAGCATATGGCTGGCCGAGGCAGGTGGCTGGGAAGGGCCAGGGAAGGGGATGGTGAGAAACCTCTGAAAAGCAAGAGTAAACTTTTAAAACTGACCATATGATGGCTAGAAAATGATGGGCTGCCAACCACAAAAGAACTTCAGGGGAAACCCAGTTTAATCTGTTCATGTGTTAGCCCTAAGAATTATAGTCCTCAATTTCCTTACAAAAACCCACACAGGTTCCCTCTTAGGTTGGGAATGGAACTAGTATGACATCAGCAAAGAAAAGACTGCCAGGCAAGGTGGCTCACGCCTGTAATCCCAGCATTTTGGGAGGCCGAGGTGGGTGGATCACTTGAGGCCAGGAGTTTGAGACCAGCCTGGCCAACACGGTGAAACCCCATCTCTACTAAAAATACAAAAATTAGCCGGGTGTGGTGGTATATGCCTGTAATCCCAGCTACTCTGGAGGTGAAGGTTGCAGTGAGCTAAGATCGTGCCACTGCACTCCAACCTGGGCAATAGAGTGAGACTCTGTCTCAAAAAAATGAAAAAAAAAAGAAAAAGAAAAGATTGTTACTGGTGGAACTGGGTGCTTTGAAAACTCAGCCAAGCAGAGTCTCCTCCAGTAGAAAAATGTCTTGAATGACAGCATGCCCCGATGGCATGCTTGTAATTTCACAGGGGCCCAAATAAGTCTATCAGGACCAGAGATATCTAGAAGCTGTGACACTATGAATGCACAGTAGCACCTCAGGAATGAGACTTCTGAGTGACATCAGAGGAGGGGAGGATGGGCACTTTCATTCCTTACTTTCTCCACACTTCAATACTGCCTGGATGTTTTACAACATTCATGATTACTTCTGGAATTAAAAAGTCAGAAAATATAAAACAACAAAATATATTTTAAATAACCAGTCTCCCTTTCTCCCTCACCATCCAAAAAATAAAAGAAGATATTGACTCTGGTTGTCTCAGGGTTGAAAGGTTATTTTTTTGTTGAGTTTTGTTTTGTTTGGGGCAGTTGTGTGTGTGTGTGTGTATGTATTTTCCAAAAGCTCTGTAAGTGTAGGCTTTCTCAGCAGGGAAAAGAAAAAAACTAGAAGCAGAGAAAAAAGAAAGAAAACGACACAAATCAAAACTGTCAACTGAAACGGGGAAAGCTGTTTTACTCGGTGTCCTCTGAGTTCCATGTTTACAGTGTTAAAGTTCACTGTAACCGAGACTTCACTAAATGTGTTGAGGGGGATCCTTCTAGTCCTTCCGCACTATCCCACTTAGCTTGACTGTAGTCTCAGAGAGGGAACTCTCCTCAATAAATTTAGGATCCTCCAAGAATCTCTTGGTTCCAGTACAAATGAGGAAAGGAAAAAATGATGATGACTAGAGCGGAAATGCAGAGTGGTGGGGGTGCTCATGTTCTTTCAGTAGAGAAAATAATCAGAACTGAAAACAGATCAAAAATAGGAACCAAAAGAACACTGGTGGGCCTAATGACAACCTTCCATTTTCAAAAGCCCCAGGGACTGGCCTGAAGTCAGGACATAGGTCACCGAAAATGCCAACGGGAATCACTTCAGACCAGAGCTTCCTGTTTAACGCACCAGCAGAGGTTAGCAGAAAATGCCACTGTGAGGTCAGTGAGAATCTCTGGAAATATCATATCCTCAGGCAAAGGAGGGGAACAGACCCACTGCATTCAGCAGGGGACAGGCCACATCTGGAGTCTGGTATCGAGTTCCACTGGCTTACTGAACAGACCTCCTTAGGAGACAAGTAATAGTGAAGAAAACCAAGTCCCTAGGCTTACTCAGGAGGCTTCAATTCTAGTAGAAGAGATAGAACACAAATGTGTATATATATACATTCCAGTAAAAAAATAATAAAACATAGTAACCGATAAATCAATTATAAGTAAATACTTCATAATTACTTATATATGAATAAGTAAATTAACAGAATGTCAGGTGGTGATATGTGTTGTGAAAGGGCCAGGGAAAGGAAATCTAGAGTGACAAGGGGGCTACATTTAAGTTAAAATGAGCTAGGAATCCCCCTTCACAGAAGAGCAAGACAAATGAATATCTATGGCCAACATGTTCCAGGCTAAGAGAACAGTAAGTACAAAGGCCTTAAGGTGTTCAAGGAAAGCAACCATTTATTCCTTATTCAACCAATATTTACTAAAAGTACCATGCCAGTGGCTGAAGATATAAGATAGAGCCCTGTCCTCAACATGCTTACAGTGTAGTATAGAAGAAATGCAAACCATTATTAGACTCTGTATTTTAGAAGGGACCCCTATTGGTATAGGAGAAATCAGGGTAGGCTTCTTGGAGGTGGTGCTGGATGAAGTCTTAGGGATGAGGTGAAGACAAGGGAGAAGCAGCAGGAGAAACACATTCCAGACAATGAGGGCAGCACAAGCAAAGGCATGGAGATGAGACGCTGAGTGGTAACACAGCACCTCCCATGGCCCATCAGGAAGGATAGGCAGCGACAACAACAAATTGTAGGGATGTGAGAATGAGGGATGGAGAGGCCCTTAAGGCTCCACTATGTGAGAAGAAGTTGAAAGAACTAGAGATCTTTAACAGAGAAGGGGAGATGGAGAGGGGCCTACACTTCATGTATTTGAAAGGAAATGACCCAGACCTCTCTTCGGTTGTTCCAGAGGCAGATCTAAAATGGGAAATTACAGGACGGTGAACTTTTTAACAATCAGAGCTGCCCGAGAGTGGAACTGAGGCTTGCGGAGGGAGTAACTCTCCCTCTCTGGAAGCATTCTGGCAGAGGCTTAGTGCCACCTGTGAGGCAGAGGAATAAGGGCTACACCACGGGGTCAAAGGGCCAGAGGAGGAATGATTCAGTTTGGAGATAGGAAGGGCTTGTCTGGGCTGGGCTGGGAGCTAACGAAGAAGGGGGATACAGATGCATAAAACCAGAAAATGCCTTCTAGGTAGGAACTCTGGGTGTGAAGCTGGTGCCAGCCCAAGATTCAGGGTGCAAACTGCAAACCCAGAAGGAGATTCAGGAGCTGCCATGAACCCTGCCTTGCCACATTTTGCTAACCACAGCCGCCCTGCTCCTTGGTGAAGATGGTGTTCACAGAAGCAGAGTCAAGGATGTTTCCATGAGTCTGCCATCAGCATCAGAACCCACTGCAGGTAAAATGGATGGGGTTGCAGTGTGCTAGGGCGATGGTCTGTGTACCTGCACCCACACCCAGCATGCACCTTGCAGACAGTCTCTCCACACCAGCCCCATAGAGCCCCACCCACCCCCAGGCAGTCTCTGCACTAAACCCACTGGCCCAGGACAGCCGTGCCATGCGGCCTTACCTGGCTGTTTCACAGTGACTTCTGTGCGCCCAGAAACCTCCTCTGCCAGCTTGTACCAGGCGTAGTTGGGGCTCAGCAGCCACTCCTCCACGTGGCAGTAGTAGCTGCCGCTGTCGCTGACCTCGGCTCTCTGGACCGTGAGGCTGAACAGACCCCCCGACACATGCCTCTCAAACTGGAGCCTGGCTCTCAGGCCCTCCTCCTCGGCGTAAGTGCCGTATTCGAAGGCGGAGTTGTGGGTGGTCTTCAGGATGAGCTTGCCGTCCGCATCCGAGGGCTTGTGGACGTACCAGAGCACCGCAAAGTGGGAGTTCTGGCTGGTCTGAGACTTGACTGAGCAGTTCAACTGAATGGGCCTGTTTTCCACCAGGGTGAGGGTCCTCTTCGATTTGCTCACCTGCAGCTTTGTCACTGCAAAGGAAAGAGGAACAGAGGAATCGCCACACACTCCCAGAAACATGGCCCATCCACCTCCAGGCCAGGTCTCCTCCAGCACAGTTCCTGGGGGATTTAACACCGACTGGCTTCAGTGTGCGGAAGGCAGCACGGAGCCTAGGCCACCCCTAAACATCCTTCCCCGTCTCCTCCTTGCCATACCCCTGGTTTAGGCCTTCACCATCTCCCCCCTCTCCGCTGCCTGCACAGCCCACCATCACAGGGCCTCCTGGGGTGATCCCGCTGAAATACAAATCTAGCTATATCAGGTCTCTGCTTGAAAAGTTTAATGGCTCCGAACTACCTAAGGGCTAGAGAGAAACAATTCCTTTTCACAGCACAAAGTCCCTTCAGGATCTGGCCTTCACCCAAGTGTCCTGACTCATCTCTCACGACTCACCCTCAAGCACCCTCCACAGGCACACGCACCTGGTGCAGTTTCCCCTGAGCGCTGGCCTTTGCCTTGCTGTCCTCTCTGCCTGTCTCCTTCTGTCACCTCCCACCCTGACCCTTCTCTCCACTTATCCCTCACTCCCGTCCCCCTGGGCTCGATACCCTTCCTCAGCACCCTCTATATATCTCTGGGCTGTGTGTCCTCATATCTCTCTCCCATATCCTAGATGGTGAGCTCCCCCAGGGCAGGGATCAGGCTCTTTCCACTCAATCAGCCAGTATTTACAGAGGCCCACTCGGTTTCCCACAGGATGCTAAGTGCTGGGGATGCCCTGAAGAGTAAGCCGGAGTCCCAGCCCTCATGGGGTGGACTGCCTAGTGGACATTCTCATCGATGCAGCCCCAGAGCCTAGCACAGCGCCTGGTCCAGGAAAGCGTTCAATCAGTGCTTGCTGAAATAGGTGAATGAGTGGGTGAGCGAATGAGAGCGCATTGGAGAAACACAGCAACAGGTAAATAGAGGATGCTGGGGGGGAGGGGGCTTCCTCTGCAGGAGTGAGAGAGAAGGCCAAGAAGACAGCAAACCATGGGACAAGGCAAAGCCAACTGTAGTCCTCCCTCCTCCTCACTGTCTCACTCCAAAAACAGACAAGAGGGCAGCCTGTGGAGCGCCTCCCCAGCAGCTAGTGGCAAGAAGCCAAGGTGTAATGAAATCCATCTTAGGAAGGTGATTTGAGATCTTACCCACCCCATTCGGCTCTGCGTTCCCCCACCCACCCACCCTCTCCCGCTACTAAAAATGAAAAAAAAAAAAAAAAAAATTCTAAGTTCCTCTTAGGGAACTAATAGTACAAGCATTGTTCCACCTCCACCACTCTCTTCACACTGTTTTTCGGCCACAGGGACCAAACCACTTCCCAGCTGAGAAAGAAAGCAGGGGCAGGGTGCAGATTCCACCCAGGTACAGCAACCTGGGCCTCCTCCAGCTGAACTTGTGTGGAGGGCAGGGGCAGGGGAGGGATGCCTGGCCAGGCTCCAGCACTTTGCTGGTCAGACTCTGTTTCTTTAGTCCAGCTCAACCCAGGGAACTGCATCTAGACCCAGGACCCAGCCCACTGGTCATGACCCTGGCCTGCCAGCTTGCTTAAGCTTGGCTTGGCAGCACCAAGGGTTGAGTCCCATGCATCACGAAATCAAAACTTGTGAAAGCCACAGACTGCCACTTGGTCTCCCTATAACACACAGACAAATGTTCTGAATGGATGGAAGGATTTAGCAAGCCAAGGTGTGGCAGAGTCCAATTCCCAATGCCATGACTGAGCAGCACTGAGGAGCATCTCCCAGCGGTGAATCAGACATTCTCTCCAGGAAGACCTGTTGAATTCACAAACCCACAGACCTTCTCACACCATCAAGAACACACCAGGCACCATTTAGAGAGAAATCCTGTGTGCCACAGCCCCACCCTCCCGGGTTCATCTTTTTTGTTAGCAAGTCCAATCTTCTGCCTTCTCCTTCTTCAAACACAGGAAGTCCTCTAGGGCACATTAGGAATCCAGGACAGGGTTTACCATTAAGCTCCCAAGCTCTGGAAACTAGATTCCCATTCGCTTGCCAGTCGACTTTTCAGATTGGATTCATATAATACTTGAAACAACCGGCTCCCTTTTCATTCCTTTCCAACCCAATTCACCGCATGCAAATGATATCTATATCAGTGCAAATGACACCACCTGAATTATCTGGTTCTTCGCCAAAAAAACTGGGTTGTTCAGCAATGGAGTAGAAAGAGCTTTAAAATGTATTATTAATTGGGGCCAGATTATTTTTGCAACTGTTACTAAGGAAACCTCAATTGCTATAGTAACTGCATATGTTAAACTGGAATCCTATGACGAAACTTCTATTCAGTCACATGGTCTGAGAACAAGAATCCAAGGAAGAGAAATGTTTCAAAGCATTTCCATTTTTTTTTTCTTCCCATGTCAAAATATTGTGAAGTGTTGAGAAGCTTGAAAGAGAGGCATTTTTAAAATTTGGTGCATGTCTGACAGGTGGGCAAGGGGTCAGCTCCTGTTCTATGCTCTGGATTTCCTCCCACATCTCCAGGGCAGGTAGGACCTTTCCTGAGGCACGGGGGAGACTGGAATCTCCATATACAATTAAGGAGCCCTCCCACGTCCTGCCACAGCCCTGCCCTGGGCGGTGTACAGCTTGAGTGCACCACCTTCCTCCGCAGCGCTAGGAGAGCCCTGCCCACTCAGAGACCACAGGTGTTTTCATCTTCAAAATAAGAACAATATGTCTCTATCTCCATTAGGAGTTTTGTGCAGACTAAAAGCAATTGTCTATAAAAGGAGTTTAGCACAGAACCTGGTATACAACAAACACCCAGTGAATTTTAGCTATTCTCATTCCTTTTTGTTTTCTGTGCCTTGTCCCAAGTTCAAAGTTCAACACTTAGATTGGGAGTTGTCAAGCATAAGTGGCAATCTTCCTGTTCAAAGTGCTGTTCTTGGATCAGCAGCACTGGGAGCTTGTTAGAAATGCAGACTCTCAGGCCCCACCCCAGACCCAGTAAATCAGAATGTGCACTTTAACAAGATCCCCAGGTGATTCACACATAGCTTCAAACCTGAGAAACCCTGGACTTGGCCGTGTGAGTGAATGGACTTTGAGAGGCCATAAATACAGACGTGAAAGAAAAGACTAAGGCTTGGTTAACCCCCAACAGCGAATTGGCAGGAGGAAGAAAGAATCCAGCAAGGGACAGGAAGAGAGAGCCGCTCCAGCTCACGCCAGCAGCCGCGTTCACAGCAGCCCCCAGGGGCCGGGCCCTGCTTAAGGGAATGGCCCTTTCTTTCTGCAACTGGAGAGTTTCCTTCCCAGGCTTCTGATTAAAACTTGAAAGATCTGTGTTTTGCATCGTAGGAGAGGCTGTTGTGTTTGTTACAAGCCAGGATAGGGTGGTTTCAAGGTGAGACATCAGGAAGAGGGAAGAACTCCGTAGCGGAGACCAGCAGCAGCTTTCTCAGCCAGCCTACCCTCCCTTCGGATTCCACTCTGTGCGTGCTCTTCTCACTCAAAACTCATTTATGTCTTCAATAAAGGATTCCCTTACGCTCCACTATAGCTCTGTTACTGCTGCCTTACAACGAAGGTAATTTTTCAACAGTCTTCTCTTACAAAATTCTAAGCATATTCAGGGCAGGGACTCTGACCCAATCATTGTTAAACTAATCAATGAATGGTTGAATAAATGTGGTTACTTTTTTCAAAGGAGAGGCAATTCTGATTTTGATAGAAGAGAGAACATTTTGAAAGGTATGTGGCCTCTGAGCTAGGCCCTGTGAAACAAGCAGAGAAGGAGAGTGAAAGGGCATGTCAGAGAGAGAGCACAAGTGAGGAAAGAGGACAATTACCCTGTGCAGTCTATTCGGGGAGGAGCACGTGCTCAGGTGCAGTGGATGAGGTTAGAAAGGTAAGCTTCGGCCACACTGCAAGGGGCCTGGAGCTTGTACTTCATCCTGACCACCTGTGGCCCTCAGGGTGCACGCCATGGATCTGCAGATCAGCATCACCTGGGAATCTGCCAGCCCCTGCTAAGTCAGAAAAACTGCAGGTGAGGCTCAGCAACCTGCAGTCTTATGAGCCCTCCAGTCCATTCTGATGCACACTCAAGTTTGAGAAGCCACAGCCGTGCTGCTGAGGTGGTTGCCGGTAAGTCTGAAGAGAGCGGTTTCTGTGCAGTGGTGTGGAGGAAGACACTGCTCTTTATGAAAGAAGACAGTAATGCCAGAGATAGAGGCGGCCAGTGGCTGTGGCAGGAGAGATGTTTCAAGTGGAGGGACGCAAGTCAGACGAGAGACAAGGAGAGAATGCAGGGTGAGCTGCCTGGGAAGCCAGTGGCATAGCTGCCTGCCAGTCAAACTGTTACTACCCCTGAGTCCCTCTGTCCTTAACACCCCTTGGCTCTCTGCTCTCTCCACATGACCATTCCCTATTTGGGCCCCAGTGATCTCTTTCTCATACTCTTATAATTGGCCTGCATCCCTCCCTCTTAGCCTAACCACAGTCAGGGGATTTTCCTAAATGGCAAGCAGGGCATGCTACTGCCCACGGCTGCCCACCCCACAGCCCGTGACAGCAGTTCTCAATAAAGCAGCTAATCGCAAGCAGGTCTCTGGTTGCCATATTGATTTGGGGAGGGGTATATATTCAATGGAATAAAGCCATTGAAGAAGTAAAATCCTATCTGGGACAACTCCATGCAACAAAACTCTGCCTCGTGTCCTGTGTGACTTTCGAATGACATTCATATGGGCAAAACTTATGCCTCTGAGTCTAGAACCTACTTTCATTTTACTATCATCACAATACTTTTATTTTGCATAGTTTTAATATGTGCCAGGTCAGTCAAGAGAAGATTTTCCTTTGTTTTGTTCAGAATTGTAGCAAGACTTACTCAGGACTTCAGAAACCCTGTCGGGATGGCAGTCCTGCTCAGGATGCCAAGTCTGATACAGTGACTGTCAGTGTGCATTTAGAGGCAGCATTGACTGTGACTGTGCCCCCTAGCATAGCTGTCCTGAGCATTTACACATTGAAACACATTATTTTACTATGAACTACTTTTTTAAAGAAACTTTCTTTATCCCACAACTAGGAGAGTATAGCAAATTTTAAAGATGATACGATTAGGAATGTTATATTGTATATTAATTTCATTTCTGGGTAAAGGGAATATAAATTATTACAAAAATGGAGTATATGATCTGCGTACGAGCTAAAGTCCTATTTCTGAGTTTAGGATATTCTTATTTATTTAGCAAACTTTCATCTGGTCCTATGTGCTCAGCACTATTCTAGCACTTTATAAATATTAACTATTTGGTCCTCACCAATCCTATGAAATAAATATTATTCCCAATTTTATAAAGACACTTGCCCACAGTCACACAGCGGGCTCAGTGGTAGAGCTGGAATTCAAACCCAGGCCGTCTGGTCTGTCCTTGCTTTTAGCTATTACATATGCCCACCCTCACCCCATGCTCCCATGTACAAAATGGACTTCTTGATCCCTGCCAGCTTGCCTAGGGGTGAACCCCTCCTAGACCCCATGCTTTAGTCATCTCAAAATAAGCATGTGCTCCCACCCTCTGTGACTGACTGTATTCACACTCTTCTCTGAGCCCGAAATGCTGCACTCCTCCTTCCCAACCTACTGCCCTCACCCCTACCCGACTCCCTCCTCACACCTCCGGCCCCTACCCCTGCCCTGTGCTGGCTCTGCCTCCACACCTGTAATGCTTTTCTGCTCTCCTCTGTCCGTAGACCTGCTGCCTCCCCCAGAGCCCGCAAGACAGGAACATGACACACCCATCTCTGCAGCCTCACCAGCATGGCAACCTGGCACTTAGTAGGTGCTCAAACATGCATGCAGAGAGACAGGGAGGGAGGGGCAAGGGGAAAGTGGCAAGAGTCTGCAGGTGGAAAGAGCTAATGAAGGTAACCCAGATGCGCCCTACCCTGCCTTACCTGTCTGCAGGCAGGGCAGTGACCCTGGCTCATTGATGCCAAAAACAAGTGCCCCGGTGTTACTATGACAACAGGCCTGAGGCATCGGGGAGGGGCTGGGCACTCCTCTTAGGGCTCTTGCACTCATGCCCATTCTATCTTGGCACAGACAACAGGTAGAAGCCACCTGGGATGGAAGAAGGAGAACCCCAGACTCCCCTGAAAGAAGGTAGAGGCCAGTCCTCTGAGGGATGGGACAGCCAGTCACCCACCAGAATGCAACAAGGAGAGCCAGTGTTCACATGCTCTGGACTCAGGGAAGTCAAAGAAAAGCCCTCTGCTATCCCAATCTGCCAGGTCAGCAATAAGAAATAGAAGAAAACCGATTTGGCAACATCCAGAGAGTATTAAATATTCATCCTGACTGCCCATCAGTAAAATCCCAGCAGAATACACCCTCTGACAAGTCGGCTTTCCACCACCGGAGGCTGTCCTCCTGGAAGCTTGTTTATGGCTTTGTCAATTTTAATGTACAATATTTAATAGCCAAACCAAGATATTGTCGTAAACAGTTGGAAAATGAGTGCTGACATTTCCCTTACTGCTTCTGTATTTAGGGATGTGTAATTGGTGGGTGTTTTGAGCTAAAGAAAATCAGAAGGAAGCAAGGCAATTATGCTTCACAATTAAAAGAGAAAAGAACTGATTAAGAGCTAACAATCAAATATGTGAACTGGCTGAAAGTCTTGCCTAAGCGCCCCTGGAGGGGTCACGCTACGTGATCAATGGGGATCAGACTAAGCTAGAACAACGGCAACGTGAGAGTGACAGCATTCCTTGAAGATTCTGTTGGGGATGTGCATTTGCAACAGGAAGCACGCACAGGGAATGGTCAAATAACACATCCACAACAAGTCAACTGTGCCATCCAACCAGAGATTCTGATGAATACTGATACGGGGGCAGGATTAGCAGGTGGCTCCAGCAGGGACGAGTCTGGGGCACAGACCACAAAGTAGATTGCTGCGATAAGTGATCTCACAGCAGTGGAAGGCTGATGGTAAATGGACCAGCGTGAGTCAACAGTCCCTGGATTCCTATTTCATTCCGACGGAATAAGAATATTCAACACAATACTCTTTAAAACAGGGGTAGCAGGGGACATTTCTATGGAAGACACCAGAGCAGGGCTAAGAATCTATGTTTTGAGGGGCAAGGTATGCAGGGAGAGCAAAGGAAGAGAGGACAGCGCTGGTTCTGAGCTCTAGTATCCCCAAGTCTTAGAGCCACCTTGTGGCAGAAGTTGGAAGAATCAGGAGTTAAAAGAGGCACAAGATAAAACTTTTACACCATCAGCAAACTGTCTTGAGGAACCTCCACGAGTGTCTTATGACCCCAACTTCCAAAAAAACAAATTTAAGGATTTGCTAAAGGGGATTAGGAAATCAGGGGTGGTTAACCAGAGAGAGGAAACATTAAATACAAGTATACGGTACCAAAGAGGATTCTTGAGAAGAAAAACACTTGTCTAGAACATACAATAATAAAATTAGGAACTTGGACTCTGGAGCCAGACTGCCTGTCTGGACTTGAATCCTGGCTCTGCCACTTACTATGGCACACTGGGCAATTTATGTAACTTCTGTGTCAGTGTCCTCATCCGTGAAGCTGGGTAAAACGGTCCCCCTCACAGCACTGCATGGATTAAGGAAGGAGGAACTAAGTTATTATGTGTAAAGCATTCACACTGGTTTACAAGAAATGCTCAGTGAATATTAGCTGCTACTGTTGTTACTACCAGTAACACTAGTGCCATAACTCCGCCACATCATCAATCTACAAGGAGAAAATTCTTCTGTGAAGGACACCATTAACTGAATGCAGAAAGAGTAATCTCTGATTACACAGCCTTTAAAAAGGTCAAAGTCTCCCTATCTCAATTACTTTTTAACAAGGCACACCTGGATTCAAATCCCAACTGCCCCCCCCTACTCACTAGGTGTTTAATTTGAGCAAGTGAGAACCTCTCAGAGCCTCTGTTACTTCATTTGTAAAATGGGAAAGCAGTATGTTCCTCCCAGGGTTGCAGTGAAGATTAAAGTGAGATAATATACACCAAGTGTCCAACAGTCCCCAGCACACAGTCAGCTCTCATGTATTTTTCCACTTCTATTTCCCCAAAATGAATGCACCAGCACCAAAGTTTATAGGAAAAAGAGTAAAAACTCATATGAAGCTCTCTGGAAAATATTAAGTACTAAACACATAAATATTTAACAGAGGAGAGACAGTAACACTTAAGGGGATGCACTCTCCTGGTGCCTCAGCCGCCCTCTGGGAGTCCTGCACGGCCTCAAGCACCCACCTTTGCTCTTCCTAGCCTCCAAAGGGCCATAAAAGTATATTACTGTGCACCTTTAAGTAAAGGCCTCATAACAGCCCAAGTACAGTGATACTCCTAAGTCCCCTCTGCCAACCACTGTTCATTCTCACTTTACAGTGAAAACACAACAGAAACCAACTCAAGACACCCGAAAGATGTCCTCAGAGCAGATCCAGGGACTCCCAACCCTCCAGCTACTTTATCTACCCAGGAGGCAATTATGGTATAAAGGAAAAGGTTTGCTCTACAGAAGTCAGAGAGACCTGGGCTCCAATCTCAGTTCAAATCTGTTTTGCCACTTAACCAGCTGGCTTGCCTCCATCAAGATTCCCAACCACTTTAAGTCTTGGTTTCCTCATTAGCAAAATAGAGATACAAACACCTGTGTTATTAGGTTGTGGGATAAATTAAAAAAAAAAAAACATGAGTAAAGCACTAGGCACAAACCTGGCATCCAAAAGGTACTTCATACATATTTTTTCCTGTGTGCCTTTAGTAACACCACAAATTAAATAATTAGAACCTTCAATGAATTAATTCTGGATTCTTCCCTTAGGCACTCCAGTCTTAGATACCAAGTAGTACCAGAAACAGGCAAATACGCGGGATGTATTCAAAAAGGCAATGTCAGACAAGGTCTTGGGGTCAGCATCTCCTCTACCTTCTACAGCTGCAGAACCATGTGACGGGCACTACTGCTCAGAAAACTGACCCTAAGAGCCAGAGGGGACCAAAAAAAAGGTGCAATTACAATCCTAATGTACCACTCAATAATGCAGGCAAGTGGGTACCTCGACATTTTCCACAACAAGGGTTCACATAAAATGGCGTCTCTGCTTAACCTTCCATTAACCTGAAAATCCACTTAAGCAAAACAGCCTCTTCCCCAAGCGTCCCCAAGTTTAGGCTCTCACTGGCCAAGGGAACAGTCTCATCATTTATACCACTCACTTGTTCCAAATCTGGTACAGAACAGAACTCTGTTATGGGGTTAGACGAGGTGAAGGAGAAACCCAAAGGTGACCATTATTTAACCTCACATTGCTGAAAACAACACTTGGCTACCTGAAGTAGTCTAGCAGACCAGGTCTGGCACTAACCATGGCTGTCAGTGGGCAGAAAAATCCTTTTGGCAAGGCGTTCCAGCCATCTTTGCAAAGTCAAACCCTCACCCTTGCCTGCACAGGTGCCTGTTCTAGCCGAGGCATGGGCTGGGCAAGGGAAGGAACACAGGAGCCTACCGCCCGGGCTCCACCCTCCACCAGCTTCTAACCTGGCAGGAGACAAGGACAGACAGAGGAAAACCATAAGAGCTACATGTACTTAACTCCTCCCACATGTCAGCAGAAGAGCCTGATGAAGGTGAGAGTGTTTGCAGAAATCCCCACTGACTAATGCTCCCCAAATTGATGCATCCTTATGATCTGCTTTTAGACAGACTCAGCCTCCATAGAGAAAGGAGCTCAAATTCAGGGCCCATACAACTGGACGGGGCCTGGGTGCAGGCAACATTGTGGGAGAAACTCAACCAGGGTTCAAATCCTGGCTCCACCATTCACTGGTTACATGACCTTAGGCTAGTCACTTAAATCTTTCCTGGGGTGGTTGTGCAATTCTAATAAAGTAATTGACCTTCAGCGCCTCGTATAAAGCAGATGCTCAATAGGTGCCCATTACCCTCCCTCTTTACTCAGAATTTCCTTGCCTGTGAACAGGAGGCAATGATACCACTTCCACATCGTTGTATGAGGATTACAGGAGATGAGGTTAAGAAAAGGGCTTTCTTTAAAGCAATTGGCCTGTGCATTTCACAAATGTGCATGTCTTCACACACACACACGGGTTAGGGAACTGTTCTAGATTAAAGGAGTCTAAAGAGACAGGATAACAAATGTGATGTGTGATCCCTGATTGGATCCTGATTTGAAAGGGAAAGTAACTCTAAAAGGCATGATTGGGACAACTGGGGAAATGTAGGTGATAGCAGTACACTAATGTAAAACCCCAAGCATGCGATAATGGTGCAGTGTGTGGGTAGGTTCTTAGGAGTTACATGTTGAAGTACTCAGGGGAAGTATCCCAATGTCCACACCTTTCCCTCCAATGGCTCAAAAACAACAAAATACACACACACAGAGGAAGAAAACAAATGCTGTCAGACAACTGGCTATCAAGGAAAGGGAATACAAGTGTCCACTGCATGATTCTTAAAACTTCTTATTGATTTGCAGTGTCTCTCAATGAAGAGCTGGGAAAGGGGGAAGTGATGCTAAGGGCTCCATGCACACCTTTCCTTTCCCCTCACATCTGCTCAGGCAGCATGGACACACAGCCCCCAGGTCCGCAGCGCTCACCTGGCTGCAGCACCCTGATCTCCAGCAGGTTGGAGGTCCTCTCCGCCAGCCGTGTCCAGGTGTTGTTGTAGTTCTTCCGCCACAGCTCCGCCACACACTGGTACTTGCCCGCTTCCGTGTCACTGGCTCGGCTGATGCTTAGGCGGACGTTGTTGCTGGACTCGGCCTTCTCGATGGCAGTTCGGGTTCGGAAGCTGGAGGACCTGTCCCCCCACTGGACCCCTCCGTCCCGGGTGAAGGTCACCAAGTCATGGAACTCCACCGTGCCCACCGGCTGGAACCGCCACGTCACCGACACGGGAACCCGGGCAGGGTAGTGGGGTTTGATGATACACTGCAAGTCAAAGGAGTCGCTGTACGTCACTCCCGGTGTCCGGGAGATGGCTGTGACTGCAAAGCCCATTTCTGGAGAGAGAGCAGAGAGATTCAACCAGAGGAGGCCCGTGGCTTTCTCAGGGCAGCGTGACATCAGCAATGGGGCAGCTGGCAAAGCAAGCAAAGTGGAGCAGAGGCTCGCGGGGCCCCTTTTGAACTCTCAGGCTAGTGTTGCTTTTAGTATCCTGCTGAGGCCCAGTCCAAGAGTTTCCAAGACTCCACAGAGAGGCCCACCACAGTTCCCCCTGAGCAGCACTAGCCTAACCCTTCCCAATGAGATCCTTGTGCATTTGCTCCTCCCCTGGAATTAGACACCACAGTCCTCTCGGGGACTGACTGCATGTAGGCAGGGTCGCTCCCAGAAGTCTTGAGATTCCATGAGAAGACAGGAAAAGAAAAGCCCAGAGCCAATTTCCTCCATTGCATAGGAGGTAAACACAACCACACAGCCCCAACACCTCTTTTCCCGGTCCCCGAGCGCACTGGTGCTGAGAAGGGAAGCAGATGGAACTGGCCTCCAGTCCCTCTCCCGCGTCCCTCATGAAATCCAAGAACAAAGCAGGTGGGGACCTCCAGTGGGGTGGGACAATTGTCCTAAATGCAGGGTTCTGCAGTCTCAGCCGCTGTGAGTCTCTCAATATTCCTTATTGAATGGGCAGCACTGCTAAGCCCTAACACTGACTCCTCAATATGAGTACCTCAGAGTTCCTTCAGCCTGGAAATACCGCTTAATATTCATACATTGATCACAATCATAAAGCTAACAGTAGCCAGTATGTATTGAGCACTATCTAGGTGTGAGCATGGTGCCAGCTGCTTTGCTCTCATCATGCTTCACTGAATCCCCAAAACAACCCTGTGGAACAGGCAGGCTCATCATCTCTTCCTGCAGATGTAGAAACTGATGCAGAGAGAGGTTAGATAGATTGCCCAATATCAAGCACTTAGTAAGTCAATGACATAGTCAGTCTCCAACCACATGTAACTGATTCCAGGGGCCTTTTCAGGCTGCTCTACCCACGGAAAGCATAACACAGGGGTTAAAGGCCTAGACTCTGAAGCCAGCAGCCAAGGCTTTGATAACTTCCATTAAACAAGTTACTTAACTTCTCTCTGCCTCTGTTTTCCCATCTGTAAAATGAGTCCCTGTGAAGATTAAATAAATCAGTGTTTGTAAAATATTTCAAATAGTACCTGGCACATGAGATATATTTTGTCAAGTATTTTGTTAAAAAATAAAATAGAAATTTAAAAAAAGTACTTTAAACTCTGTATGTGAAAGACTGGCCACAGGATGAATCTTTTGGCTTTCTATGGTTAAGTTGGCAAATAGGTACAATTTGCTGAAAACTCTGGACCTTCAATTTGGATTTCATAAGCTATCTCTATATACCCTTTAAAAAACTTTACGACACAGAGGCCCATCCTTAAACATGAAGCACCTGTGATGGTTACTGTGCACCTGTGTGTAGTAGGTGTTGCATGAGAGTGGTGTAGGACAGGACCTCAGGGACAGGACCCACAGCAGGTGCTCCTGCCTTCACACCTGAAGGGGAGAGTGCTTCTCCAAGTAAATGACACTGTCTAGTCCTGACACGGGCACATGCCATGGCCACAGAGCACCCAAGCTGCTCTAACTGAACAGTCATAATGGCCCGTTGTACATTTGGGACCCACATCTAATTATACTGATAGGAAAATTCATGTGTGTCATTGTTAACTTTAGACTGAAAAGACAACCTTAATTAGTCCAGAGTGCCCTCCCATTCTTCCTTGTTCAGTCCTTTGGGCCACCTGATTATGGCTCTAGCCAGAGGTATCTCAGTGGTGGAGATCAGGTGAACAGTGATGGCCTCCGGATCCCAGGGCAGAGCCTCTCAGTGCCCCTGGCTGTAAGAACCACCAGACATATGGTGAGTAAGAAAAAACTCAGGGGATAACCTGATACCATAAATTACTTCTAGAGAAACAATCCTCATAACTCGAATCACTCATCAGACATTCCTAACCTTCCAGGATGGTAAAAAAAAAACAAAAAACAAAAAACTACCAGTACTGGACATCCAAAAGTTGCCCCCCAAGTTCCACTTCACTGGGTCCACACAGTGCTGAGTATGGACACAGGAACTGAGCTAATCAGGAAACACAATCACTGGAAGAAGTTTCTAAGACAGAAATCTGAGCTGTATAATTACTGCAAAAAGCAGGTCAATCTTTAGGACTAAGCTTTAGAAAATAAATGTAATTCTAATCTCAGAGGGGTAAGAAAATGGAGGACTCTGTTAACAACAAAAACCACTTGGGGCTGCCATCTTTACTGGGAGTATCCAAAAGCACCACCATCCCTACCTGCAAGGAAAGCGGTGACACAGTCCCAGGGAGTGGGACATAACGTTGCTGAGGACAACCGATGTCACATAACAAGTTTCTTTCCCAGCAAAGCCACAGACTGGTCGTTTAAAATTTAATATACTGATTCTATCCAGGCAGGTAAATGTTGATAGAAGCCTCTTTACCCTATGAGAAGCAAATCTAATCTTCTTTGGTTTTAGCAAATCTCAAGGTATCTTTTCATTCCATGCTAATGAGGGAATAGCTTTGTTAGGTATGGACCCCATTGAGTAGTAGAAACTTGTAGGCTTAGGCAAAGTATTTAACGTGTCTCGGTCTCAGTTTCCTCCATAAAATGAAAGTGTCTGTCACTTGGCTAGGTGGGGATTCAATGGGACAACTAAGTTTAAGTGTTAAGGATCAGCCAGGAACATAGTAAATGCTAAATAAATGCCAACAGGTGATTCTGTACCCTTCTCTGCTCACTTTCAGGAAGGCTGGCCCCTGGGCAGCAGGGCAGGAAAGACATGCCACACAGTGCTCAGTCCCTCTGCTCTCTTGAAGGCCAGGATGGCAGTGGCCACGTTCCTCTACCTGGGGCCACCACTTTGGTTGGGTGGGTTCCCTAACCTGGATAGACTTCTGATAACATCACTCCCTCCCAGCCAGACTAGGAGTAGTCACAGCTCCCAGCTATTGCTATCCCTCAGGAGCCCATCATCCACTGTGGGTCCCTTAGACCCTGCTAGCACCATCTTAATTAATTAAACTCTTATAAGAAACAAAATAGACATAAAGGAAAGTACTTTAACCTCTATATGTGAAAGACTGGCCACAGTTTCCTGCTAGAACTCTGACAAAAGTCAGGATAAGGTGTTTGACACTGAAGCAGTCTCCATGCCAGACCCACCGCCAGTCCCACCGCTCACTCACCAAGAGCTGTGATGGAGATGGGAGTGCTGGCCCGGCGCTCCCCAACAATCTGCCACTCGCCATCCACCGCCCGCACCCATTCAGTCACGTGGCATTCATACTGGCCCTCGTCCTCCTTCCTGCTGTTGAAGATGCCCAGGCTGAACGAGTTGGGCTGCACCTGCTCCATCTGGATGCCCCCAAAGCTGCTGCGCTCCCAGTAGGACGAGCCTGGCTGCACGGTGCCATCCCGGTCTAGCCACATGATATTGCTGCGGCGGTTCTGCCTGTCCACGAGCTGCCAGATGACAGAGAAGCGACCCTGCGGCCTGCCTGCCGTGCGGACGCTGCAGGAGAAGTGCAGGTCCTCGCCCTCAAGGATGACGCTGGCATTGCTGGCCACCTCCACGGAGATGCTGCTCTCTAGGAAGAGGGAGAGAGAAACACACTGGAGGCTTTAACGGTCTCCACGGCGCCCTCCCCACAGAGGAAACAGGAGGAGGGGTGCAAATGGAATCACATTCAGGTACGGTGAGCCTCGGAGGGTCAAAAACACTCTGACACTAGCTGCTGCAAGCCCTGGCTGGCTCTGGGCGTCGCTCCCTGGGATTTTAGATCTGATCATCTAGGATGTTCTTTGCCGTGTGCAGAGGACTGGGATAACAAGGTTCTAAGACCTGAGACTGAATAAGAACCTAAGAAATACAACATAGTGGCATGATGTTCAGGGCATAAAACAATTTATTGGGTAATCTATTCAGCTGGAGTTCCAGGTTTTTCAAGTTGAATTTTCAGCAAGACGAGTAACTCCAAAATCCTACTTCACTTCACTCTTCCTACCATTCAGTACTCCAGCAGTCAAATAAAAGCTGAACATTCATAATGTGCCATTTGAGTCCTTCAGGACAATTTAGTAAATAGGAAAAAAAAAAAAAAACCGATAGGAAGTATTTGGACGATAACGTGTGCTTAAGTGTGGGCAATAAGGGAGCACAGATGGTCTAGTTTTGCAGAGTGCGTGAGGAGCGGGCTTTCATTCTTTCATTAACACACAGGAATAAAACAAAGCCAGCAGCTCGTCATCCACCACTCTCCCGCCTGTCTAGTCAACCCTGGGCTCCTTTGCTCTCTGTCTAGAAACATTCTGCAAATCAAAAGTTTGGGATAAGGATTCCACTCCCTTCCCTGTCTCATCTAGCCTCTGCTGCTCACTTAACTATCTGAATTCACTCAATCGAGTTATTTAAACTCGACATGCCTCAGCCTCTTCTTCTGTAAGACAGAGAGCTACCTTTAATTGTAGAATTCTTTAAATATTACAAAGTAAATGAGATGACACGTAGATTCACCTAACACACAGTAGGTTTTCATAAACTGGTCATCATGATCATGATTAATTTTACTATTCCCCATAACTCTTTGTTTTTATAACCATCACAGAGAGCCTAATTGTTTTAATTATGCATATAGTATTTTGTATAATTATCTATATGGAATTCAGAAGGCCCGTAAGTATTAAAGAACACAAAGTAACTAATTTGGCTCCAATTTTTGGGTACCACCCACATGAAATACATGCAATAATTTAAAACCAAGTAATTAAATCAAATCCCAGATTTTAAGAGGCACACCCAATTACCAAGAGAAAATACACACATACACATAACAATGCATTTGAATCAAAGCTTTTCTCCCCTTTATTTCCCCAACAGGCCGAAACAAAGACGAGCACAGAGACTCAGCATGTAGCTCTTATTATATCGAGGATGCCTGCTACCCATTCTGGATTTGCTTGTTTTATGTGAAAAATAAAAGGTGTGGATAGGGCAGGGAATAGCAATTTTCCCAGGAGGGCAACCTCCCCCAGGAGTCATACCAGGACAATTCACAGAGATGATCAGGCTCCTGAACCGTCACCATGTATAGCACTAATGGTTAAGAGGATGGATTTGGAAACTTCCTAACTCTGTAATCCTGTGGTTCTTCCTTAACCTACCAAAGCTCTCATTTCCAATGTGCAAAATGGAGATACTAATAGTGCCTACTTCTTAGGGCATGACATTGAGAGGATTAGATGAGGTAATTATTTTTCCTCATCATTAATAACAACAATATTCCTCTTTAGATTAAAGACTCATCCCCACTGTTATCAATTCAAAATAAGGGATTAAAAGGGCAACTTCAGCATCAAGGAAGAAAATTCTTTCACTTGTCTTAAGCAGAAGAATGACTTGTAGGACCTCACTCCCATCCACTACTGTCATCCCAGTGGACGCTTATGCACGTCCTGGCTCATTTATTGTAAGGGCTACTGTTTGGTGGTGCTCTGTTGCTTGAGCAAGCCTGGAAAACCCACATAGTTAGCATGTGGGGCTACAAGAAGAAATGTTATTTTATTATAGCAGCTGAGGCAAAGGCAACTACAGACCTAGTGCCTCACTACCCACTAACACTATTTACGGGGATTTCCAGGCCTGAGACAAGGCAGCCGACAATTTTAAACTCTCTGGATTAAGTGAAAACTAGGACAGAACTAATGAAAAACTGAGTACACGTTCACAAATGAAATTTCAAATCAGGAGGTTGATGGTGTAGCACAGGCTAAGCGCAGGGCAGTGGGTTTGGAGTTAGAAGCAAATATTTCCTAATGCAATGCAAGCTCAACCACTAATTGAACAATCAGCTCTGTCACTTCCTGTGTGGTGCTCTGATTTCTTCATTCATTAGGCGGATATCATATTAGCCTCTACAAGGATTTAAGAGGTGGGAGCGGAGAAGGAGATGATATATGCAGAAGCACTTTGGTCTCTTTGGAGGAAAAGCGCCATTAAAATCCAAGGCATTATCACCATTACCGATGTGATTGTTGTTGTTCTTCGGTAGACTTACCCAAGTGGCCTTGGGACAGGATCTGGTGGTGCTGGGGGACTTTAACTACCCAGTTATCTGCTGGAAAAGCAATATAGCAGGCCACAGATCATCAAACAAGTTCTTAGAAGGGGTTGGGGGAAATCTTAGTACAAAAAATATAGGAAGTAAACAGCGTGGCTGCCCTTCACTTGATCCTTAGAAAACAATGAGGAATTAGTTGCAGATTTAAAAGTAGAGAGTCCGTGGTTAAGGCAAGCACAGACTGACAGGAAAATAGTAAAGACAGTGGGCATTCAATTCAATAATTTCAATTGTACAGTATTCAGCGAGCACCTACTCTATGCAAAGCACCATGCTAGGCATTGCAGTGGGGGGAAAGGCTAAGAAACAAAAGAATTTCAAGATAATTAGACATGTATGTGTATGGTTTTTAACAAAATAATAATAAGCATAAAAGAAAACAATCCAGTTGATGAGAAAAGAAGAAAAGAGTGGCAAGAGGACAAGATGACCCTTGTGGCTACTTTTTACTTCACACTTGAAGAGAAATCTTTTCAATATTAAAACATATAAACAAAAATGTAAAGGAAATTATTACAAGGCTTAGAGAAAGAATAGTTTGAGCAGCTGAGAAAAGGTTAAAGGTTAGTCTTAAAACTTTACCATTTGTTTAAAATCAGAGCATTATAAGTTTTTATTCTTTTTACTAAAAACATAACTATGGGAGAATGAGATTAATAAGAATATCTTGATAATATGAATGTTTAAACACAACACAAGCAAACATCAGTAGTTTCTGGAATCCCTAGCAATGGCCGCTACCCACCCACACAAGGCCAGTCTACATGGAAGCTGGGAGCCCACTGAGGCAGCCTCAGAAATCAGCTAAGCTTAAAAGGCTATGCTCCAGGAAGATGTGAGAGGTCCCACCCACTGACGTTTAGAAATGCAATTTCAACAGGGAAGAGCCATTTAGGGAAATGCCAGCCTTTATACCTGAAAAACCCAGATGGCAAATTCTTAATAATATACTTTATGATTTAAAATCCTCCCATAAAAGATCAATTCTCCTTAAGTGAGATTTCAAGGCAGGCATCTACCTACTTCTTCTGGGACTTGATTCCCACACAGGAGCAAACAGTTTTCTGGGATTCCTGGTTTCCCTCCAAGCTGAGCTGGCACTGCTTGTGTATGCACAGGGCTGCTAGCACTCAGATAGGCCTATGCCCAGCCCTGGCCTGCCAACACACCCCTGATCCTGATCCTCTGCTATGGGGAGCCTGCTAACTGTAGGCAGGTGGGCTACACAGGGAAGAGAGGCTCAACGGTTTTCCCCCAGCTCTGCATTACCTCAAGGGTTCCTTACACCTGCCCTCCCCTCACCCTCTCCATGCTATTCTCTTTCCCCTACCTCTCCTAAATCATGCTGAGCCAAAGGAGAAGAACGCAGCACATCTCTCTACTTACTAAGGGGGAGGACTATGATGGGGATGTTCTTGGGACGCTTGCTCTCCTTGTCAATGAATTCCCCGGTCACGGTTTTCTCTCGCTCAGTCACCCGGCAGTTGTATTTCCCGCTATCTTCCTGGCGGAGGTGGTAGATCTTCAGCACAAAGACACTGTCGCTCTCTTTGGCCACTTTAAGCTGTCCCCTGGCTTCCCGGTGAGCAAATTCACTGTTGAGGACAGGCACAGCGTTAGGGCCCATGGTGGCGATGAGCGAGCTGTTGAAGGCCCAGGAGACAGCAAAGTAACGGTCGGGGACGTTCTGAGCCTCCAGGATGCATCTGAACTCCACCGGCTCTCCCACTGTGTGCAGCCGCTTCTCTGTTTCCAGCCGAACAGTGAATTCTTTGTCTGAGAGAACAAGTTAGAAAAGAGACATATCCTGGGTAAATGAGGGCCCCAGCCAAGTAAACCATATCAGCACATTCCCACTACCCTTCCTCTTCTTTACAATGCTAACCGCGGGGAGGACCACAGTGCTTCGCTTGTGAGAAAAATAACTCAGACCCAGGTTCTCTGAGGCCTAGAGAAACCTCTGAATATCACAGAGATTTCAAAACTAGTTCAGCCCAGACGGTCTAAGCAAACTGTTACCCCAGTGAAGACCAATGGGGATCAGTCGGAAGCTTTAGATATCTTAGATGAGACCCCCAGGTCAGTGAGAAGCTACTAATATCACTCGAATGGTAGATTACAAAGATATAGCCTTGATATATGCACCCAGAACTCTGTTTAAGCAACAGCATTATAAACATTTTCAGCAGATATTGTAAGACTCACCCCACTGAGGTCTGTGGGAGAAAACTACAGAGCGGCCTAGGTGCTGGCCCAATCCTAACAAATGCTCAAGGATGACTATATTAAAATTCCCTCTCTAGCCCCCGCCATGTGAATACTAGAAATAAGATGTAAGTATGACAAAACCTAACAGAATTACACAGAAAAAAATGAAAACAAATGTCTGTTCACTAGTTTACCACCTGTCAGACCAAATCTTCAGGCAGATTTCAGTGGTAGTAGGTACTTTCCCACCGAAGTACCTACTAAGTACTTTTACTTTAGTAGGAAAGTACCTACTTTAGTGGGAAAGTACCTACTAAGTACTCACGTCTGGTTAAACCTTAGTAGGTACTTTCCCACTTAGTAAGTACTTAGTAGGTACTTTAGTGGGAAAGTACCTACTTACGCTGAAAGCCAAGCAGCCTGTGAAATGATTACTAAACCCAAGCAACCTCCAAAGAGCTAGGTGTTTTTTAAATTTTTATTTATTAATTTTTAAATGTTTATTTATTTACTTATTTATCGTGGCAGGGTCTCACTCTGTTGCCCAGGCTGGAGTGTAGTGGCATGATCATGGTTCACTGCAGCCTCGACTTCCCAGGCTCCAGCCATCCTCCCACCTTAGCCTCCCGAGTACCCACCACATCCGGCTAATTTTTGTTGAGCTGGGTGTTTAACCAGGCACGAGGGGGTGACCAAAGAGGGGCTCATCACCACTAACAGCATCACCACAACCTGTGTACAGTGGCTATTAATCTCATGAGATAGCTATCGTATCTCATAGGCACCCAGGGCAGAAGTCGGGGGAAGAAAACGGAGTTAAGGGTTAGAGACTGGAGCTGTGACCACCGCCCAGTTCTAGCTCTGTTCCTCTAAAAAGAACACGGAGGGGGCAAAATCCCATGGCACAGACGTTTGAATTCCATGTGGAGTCATTAGCTCTGACCTTGCCTGCCTTCCCTAGACTGGCATTTCTAGCCTTTCCCACTGTCTTCAAGATCTTGCCCATTCATCCCGTCCTAGGCGCTCTTCAAGCAGATGAGGATTCTGTTTCCCAAGAAAACGTAAGAATCACACATGAGCGGCATCCACATTCCTCTTTTCCAGCCCCAGCTCAGTTTTACCCCTCCCACTCCTCAGGCTCTCCAGCCCCTCCCCTCCTACATAGGCTGGTGTCCTGCTGCAAACACCCCTTTTTTCCAGTGACCTAACCACTTCCTCTAGCAGCCAAACTTCCTGACAGGGAAAACCACCTCATCAACTCCAGGGCCTCCCCTCCAATGAAGTAGCTGCTGTCACAGCTTCCAGCTCCCAAGGGACAAGTCTTAAGAGGCATGGATTGAAGGAAGCACATTTCTCTCTGCCACCATCTGCCTAGATGCACACACCCGTATGGGACAGTGCTCGTGTTATCTGCTGGATATTATCTCTCAGGTCAACCCAATTATTTATAACCCGACATCAATGACAGAAAAGCACTCGTTCCACATAAACACCACTGGAGCTGTGCAAGGGGTACCCTAGACCTCAGACCTTTCCACTGCTCTACGTTAGCCTGGCTGTAACTCTGGCTTTCTTCTTTCAGCAGCCAAAGACGCTTCTCGTCTCAGGGGAATCCCCCCATGCTGTGGTGACATCTTCATGTTCCCAGGTTGAAGACACAAGATTTACAGTACATCACCCCCGTTTCTGCCCTTGGTTATGCCCAGTCAGTTACATCTCTAGAAACTGACCTGTGCTTTTTCCAATACCCCTTCCACTTCAACTCACTGAAATTAGGCTTCACTGACAGCAAATGTCACGAATGATCCACCCTTTCCCTACCCGCATCCCAACCAAAGGCTTTCCTCAAGTGGGTTGAGGCCTCTGAGCCTGCTCCATGATACCTTCCCTCCTGCTCCTCTTCTTGCTGGCCTGCCCACTCTGTTCCACACTCTCTCTCACCTGCTTCTCTGATCACCTTACTGCTACTGTTCTCCCAGGCCCTGTCCCATTTTTACCCCATGGGTTCTTCTGGGGCCCTGATCACTCTCAGGCCCAGTCTCTGAGCCCCAGACCCCTATGTCTGAGGACTCAATGGGTGTTTCGCATACTAAGTATCTCTATCAGAGTCTACCTGATGGATGGGCTCTTTCATTAGAATTTACAAACACAAAAGACAGCCAATGCTGCCACAAATGCAAAGGTCCCGCATGTCCTCATTATTGTTCCTTCCCTTCCACAGTTCAAGGAACCCCCGGAGCCCCAGCCCCAGCCCCTGGGCTTCTAGCCAGTTGGACCCCTCCTTCCACTGTGCTCTTTATTCTTTCGCCTCTGGCACCCACTGACCTAGCCATAGCTCTTATTAGCTCTTTTCTACCTGGTCTCTTGACTTCAGACCCAATGGATTTAATCAACCTCCAGGTGGCCTCCATGGGTTTTTCTTTCTGAAACCCTGATCTGATTGTGTTACTCCCTGCTTAAAAATCTCTACCTCCTCTCCAACCATCTGCAGCAGAGGTTTTCAAACTATTAAGAAGAGGACAAAGGAAGGGGACTTTTTAGTCATATAAAATCTTTTGCCACCCAACATAGAAAACATTCAGTTGAAGCAAGTGGGGGACCACCCAGGCCCTCTCATGCCTTCTCCCTGAACTCCTGGGCGTGCACAAATGCACATGAACACCCACGCACACCCATGTCTAACCTCCTAGGCACCTTTAAGGGGCTCCCAGGATTCCAAGAACAGCTTGAAAACTCTTGGCCCACAGAGTCAAGCCCCAGCTCTACACTACAGCATTTGGGGCTTCCAGCTGCCTTTCTTCTCATCACGCACATCCAGAACTAGTCATACTTGACTTCTTTCTGCTTGCCAAACATATCAAACACTTTTGTACTTTTATGCTTCTCCTCCTGCTGACTCCTTAAGCTTCCAGACTCAGTTCAAGTCAAGAAACTTATTGGCGTTCCTGGATTTGTCTTATCAACCATCCCATTCAGAGAAAACTTATGGTTGCAAGAACACTTCCTATTTCCGGTATTCCCAGAGCACTCTATACAAATGCTATCAATGCACTTAGCACATTCTACTTGGTCATTGGTTCTCAGGTCTGCCTAAGTGCAAGGACCAGTGCTAGTCATCTTTGAAGCCCCTAATGCCTATCACCACCACACCTTCAATGCTGTGGAGACTAACTACACGTTTACTGAAACGAACTAAGAGAAGGGTAGAGTTGGAGATGCAACTGCTGAACCTAAGCAGCACAGGAATGCAGAGTGAAGTCATCAACTTTTTTTGCACTTAGTTTTCCATCTGCTGGCTTAGTCTAGATACGTTTTCAGGGTAAACTCAAAAAGTTCTAATTCCAAATTGGTAAGATTAAAATAAAGAAGATTAACCGATGCAACCTAATTTAAAAGCATTAAGACTCAAAATTTGGCCCAAACTTTTGAAGCTGATCTTAAAACTATCCAGGAAGGGAAAGGATAAATATAAAGTAAAGCCCCTTGGATAGATTTTTTAATACTGAAAGATCCACAAGCTGCTAAATGTCCTACAGAGCAGATAAAGTGCTCCCCATCCGGGAACCCAACCCCTATGGTAAAAGATCTCACATACATTAGATGACTTATTAAAATGATGTCCAGAGAATTGCTTCTGCCCTAGAAGCTTTGCTTGAAAAAAATGTAGATAGCAGAAGAATTACCTGGGAAGTGTGCCGGAAATCCAGCTTCCCAGGTCCCATCCCAGGAGCCTCCAAATGAAGACTTCTGGGATGAAGCCCCAAAATGTGTACTGTTAGCTGAGTCTGAAGCATTACTCCAGAATGGCAGAGAAAGTATGCAAAGACCCAGACAACTGACTGCGGCAAATGGGACAGGGAGTCCAAGAGACAGGTCCTGAAGAGGGACCCCACCTGTACTGGGACTCCCCAGCTCATTTCCCAAAAGCCACACCTCCACTCACTCACCAGAACCACCACAGTCCTCACCAGAAGTGAGCAACCGCACAAGGAAAGGCTTTCAAGCCACTCATCGCAACTTAGTGATGGCACAACAGCCACGCTCCACCAAAGCTGGGGGAACTGAAGGCCCATGTGAGAACCTGCCCTCAGCCCAGCAGAGGCAGCCAGCGACAGCCATCAGCTTTGGCCTGGAGCTTGGTGGGCTCAGGAACCTGGGGAGATAGAGTCTGGGACCACAGGAGATACCAAGAGGAGCCAGGGCCCTAGGGTTTCAGCTGGCTATGCCACCATCATTTTGCCTTAGCTCTAAAGACATCACACAACCTCCTCAGGACCCCTTCCAGGCCTTAAGAAAACATCTAGAGTGGAAACTGGTACTCTCAGACTGGCCTTATCAACATGCCCTATGACTCCTCCTGAGCCCCAACATAAAGTAATCTGCATTCAGCATCCTCACCTGCAAAATAGAAATACTACCACCTACTCACCTCACAGAACGTCTGGGAGATGTTGAAGTAATATGTGATAAAGTATTTTGGAAATTACAAAATATCACCAAAGACTATTACTAGATAAAAAATAGTAATTTATGACAAAACTTCTCCAGTTCATAATGTTAGACCTTGGATGGAAGTCTCATTATCTCAAATGTCTTCTGCAAATGAAACCAGATGGGCACCTGAGGAAAGCAACATCATTAAAAGGGGCAGCAACTGTGGCTAATGGGAATGAAAACCCAGAGTTTTAAAATACAAATAGTTTCTCAGAAATCTCCCAATTTTTAACATGAGTTTCTAATTCAAAAAAGTGTAAACACCATGTAGGTCAGAGAAAGCATGTCTCTAAGCAGGATTCAGTCTGTGCAGCACCTGCCTGTGACTCAGGTCTTAGGATACCCCTGTCCTGCACATCCCTCAGCTCCCTCCGGCTGCACAGGAGATCAGTTTTAACTTCACATGAAAACCAGCTGTCCTGGTAGAGGCCCCCAAAGAAGGAGTCTCCACATCCTCCCAGTATCTGACAGCCTTCACCACCAGGTAAAGGACAGGACAAGAGGCTCAGAGAGACTGACCAGTTGGCTGGACGTTGACCACGGCTCCCTCGGAACGCTTTCGGGTCATAGCATACCATGACCCATCCGGATCCTGGATCCACTCAGCAGCCTCGCAGTAGAACTCGCCCTGGTCGGAAGGCTGCAGGTGGAAGATGGTGAGGCGGAAGGTGGTCCTCCCCAGCTTGTCCAGCCGCACCTCCCCCAGGCTCTGCCTCTGGGCATATTCGCTGCTGGAGTGAAGCATGAAATCTCGGCTCAGGGAGATGACCTCCACGGGCTTCTCGCCACCTTTCTGCCGGAGCCAGGCCACAGACAGGTGGCTGTGCTGAACGGTCTCCGAGGTCACCTCACAAGTGAGCTCCAGCGGGTCCTGCTCCACTCTGTGCAGAGTCTGGGGCATGGCAGTGGTCTGCAGGGAGTCTGGGATCACTGCAACACAGAAATGTCCCGAGAGTGCAGTCACAAAGCCACAGAATCTGAGACTCCCAGGGCCTAAGCTCCCATTCCATGCAGGCGTCACTGCCCTGCATCTCTAACAGTCATCCTTGAACCATCCATTCAAGGTCACAGACAGCCCCAAATGCACATAAACAGAAAGTTTTCTATTTGGATTTGGAAATGCATTATTTTGGTGCTTACACCTACCTGTTTGGTATTTTAATAACACTTGGATGAAACATGGGGTGTATTTCATATTATATAATAAATGAACTCCCTGAAAATACTGTCTTTAAACAATTGTCTCACAGGTCAAATAACATTTGTTGTTCATTCTGGCACTGCTTTGAGATACTTTAACTTCACTTCTGACTGATCCTCAAATGGAAATGCCTCCTGGAACTTTTAGTTTTACATTTCTATACAACATCCTTATTTTCCCCTTTCTCTCCTTCCCACATCCCAATTCTGTAACTTACTTCAGCAGTACAGCCCCAGGAAGACAATTTTTTTTTAAAAAACCATTTTTGGCAGAAAAAAATCATCATCATACCCTATTTTTAGTATGTTTAATTTTCGCGTAATTCATCCATCAAGGGGTCCTCACTGGAAGGAAGCCACAGTCTGGAGAGATTCCGGCAAGAGAAGAGATTTTCTCTGTGATCTCTTGGTCAGAATCATACCCTGATCCTTGCTTGCATCTTTCTGGAGATTAAATAGCACCACCTTTTTGTCTGATGAGAGTACCTTAGTCACAACTAGTATGTGCTTTCTCCCTGTTCTCACCCAAGGATTGGGTCTTAAAGGTCTCCTGCTGGGAACGGCCGAGTGCGGTGGCTCCCACCTATAATCCCAACACTTTGGGAGGCTGAGGGAGGCGGATCACCTGAGGTCGGGAGTTCAAGACCAGCCTGACCAACATGGAGAAACCCCGTCTCTACTAAAAACACAAAATTAGCTCAGTGTGGTAGTGCATGCCTGTAATCCCAGCTACTCGGGAGGCTGAAGCAGGAGAATTGCTTAAACCCAAGAGGTGGAGGTTGCAGTGAGCCAAGATTGCACCATTGCAGTCCAGCCTGGGCAACAAGAGCAAAACTCCATCACACACACACACACACACACACACACACACACACACACACACACACACGGTCTCCTGCTGGGACATAGACTTGTTAGAGAAAGAAAAAGGAAAACCCATTGCTTAATTGTGATAATAAAAACTAGAAATTAAGATAGGCAGAAAAACAGAACAGCCTTGATATGGTTAACCCTTTGACACACAAACACTATGACCAGGGCTGCCCACATTGGAAGCTCCTGCATCCCTCTTCTTCATGTTTCCTTCAGCATTAAGGAGCAACAAGGGAGACAGCCAGTTCATAGTGCTTACGCATGGAGCCAAAGGATCTGCAATGTATGAGGTCTGAGCAAGGACCCACAGCCACATGTGCTTCCTGCTTCAGCAGTGCCCCGTGGGTCTCAGAGCTGCCCAAAGGCCTATCCTTCTGAGAGGTTTCTCCTCTCTTCCAACTGATGTCATACGTCTCATCTTCCTTGTCATTCAGATCATCAACCACAAACATCTTGCCTTATATTTTCATATCCCTTTTCACCAGTTACAGTGTTAACTTATGAAATTCTTAACATCTGCATTAGACCTTTTTAAAGTTTCACCCTCAACCACCTATTAGTAAACTAAAGAAATTTAGTTTACTTGTGCTATCTGTTGACCCCTAAAATATGTGGGGATTTTGGGGACTTTTTTAAAGTCAAATGCATGGCATAAAGCAAAATTACACTACTAAAGAACTGAGTCAGGCCAGATGCGGGCCATGCGAAGACAGCATCTCCTTACCCACTAGGTTCATCTTTGCACTGTAACTCCCAAAGTATTGCTTATCAGTGCTGGGTGTGTGGCATTCATACTCCCCGGCATCCCGGGCCTGAAGATCTGTGATGTGCAATAGGGTTGAGTTCCCCTGGACTCTTTCTATGAAGATCTTCCCTCCACGGACGCGCTGGGTGTAGATGGCATAGGGGAAGGAAGAGTCCACGGTGCTGACGATCTGCACCTCTCGCTCTGGAGATGAAGGCAGGTAAATGGACCACTGGAAATTCTGCTCCGAAGGTCCCTGGTAGCCACTCACATTGCACCAGATGGTGATGTGGGAGCCCTCCGTGCGGTACAAGGGTCCTTCCTGAACGGTGACCTGCCGCTGTGCTGACACCACACCTACGAGGGAGAGAAAACACAGGCAACATGCTCACTCACTTCTCAGACCAAAATGCAAAGTAGGCAGCAGTCTCCAAAGGGTTTGTTATTTGTGTGACATGATAATAATATAAATAGCTTACTGGCCCTTTCAAAGGCGCTCTGTGATTTATAAATATTAATTAAAACACTCTGTGGTAAAGCACGGTCCCTAATTTGCATATATGGGAATTTGATCATGCCAAGATGTGCTTTTGTTACTTATTCAACAGCTGACCCTTGGGAATTTCATTTAGTCCCTCTATTTGTCATTTATGTGGCAGTTTTATATCTATTTATTAATGCTGTTTATAAAGTTTTTAATAAAACGAGCAGGAAAAGTTGAATCCTTGGCACAAATTCAGATGAAAACAAATAAAAGCAACCGTCTAGAAATCTGGTTGAAATTAAATGCTTCTTCCTTGGTCCGAGTGCTGGTGGGAGGGAGTCCTGGGAGCACCTTTTTTCTGGTGCCACACCCTTCGTTTTCCCATGTGGCTGCTCCCCTATACCACTCCCAAGGAGCATTCCTTAGTTTCTCTTCCCTCCATAAACAGAGGCAGAGCTGAGCTCCTGCAGACTGCTATCGTTTTAAGCTGAGCACGCCCAAATACTAATGTGAAGGGCTGAAGCAGATCCCTGATGCCCAGACTCCCACAAATTGACAAAGGGGACAGTGCCCAGCTAAACCTATGACAAGGACAGTCAGGCTACCCTTGAGTTTCCCACTCAGATTCCCCCGCTGACCTCCTTCCTTCTGGCTGAGATAGCGTTCTCCAAGGTCACTCTGCCTGCCTTCTCCATGTTCTTCTTAAAGTGGCATGGTGAGTTTAATTTCTCATTTCATGCCAACTCAACACTGATTGTGCCTGGGTCACTCAGAAGGTGGGAGGGGGCACACCCCTGCCTCTCCCTTTCGGCAGAGGTCACGCACTGCAGGTTGTGAAAAGTGCAGCTGAGTTCTAGGCACAGCTTTGCCTCCAATTAGAGCTGGTTGTGTCATCTCAAACAAGTTGCTTTTCTTCTCCAGACCTTGATCTCCTCATCTATCAAATGATTTCTAAGAAGGCGGCTTTGGAGAGGACTAGCGTGGGTTCCGATGCTGGCTTTGTCATTTATTAACTGTGATCTTGGATAAGCTACTTAACCTCTCTAAGCCTCAGTTTTCTCATCTGTAAGATGGGGATAATAATGTGTGCATCATAGGGTTATTGAGAAGATCTAATAACATCTGTAAAGCCCCTAGCACACAGCCTAGCCCACAATCAGTCCTCAATAAAGAGCTGCTGGCTAAGATATCTTTTGGCTGGAACATTCTGTGGCTCTGGATCCATAGAGGACAGGATTTGGCCAATGACTGCTTAAGGACATTTCAAAGGCCTCTTGACAATGACACCATCACTGGGCCGCCCATGTCCTCCCACAGCTGCAGCCCATTCTTGTGATAGCTTCCCTTTTCCCCCACAAATGGGAATGGCGGCTGCCCCGGCTATGCCTATCTGAAGTGGATCCAGCTGGTGAACAGCCGGGACAGCTCGAATACTAGTGGAGTGAAGCTCTCAGCCCAGCTCAGCAGGGTACTGTGCCTCGGTGTAAGCTGATCTAATCTGCAAGATGACAGACCTCAAAACGGCCCATACAATGAAACGCCCATGGCTCGCAAAACTTTAATTCACGCAGAACCTTTCCTCACAAACAAAATCTTACACAGAACCCATCCTTGCTTCAGCAGAATCAGGAAAAATAAAAAAATTGGCAGGGGAAGGAAACAGAACAAGTGGTATGTGAATTTATTTGATATATTCTGGTTGATGGCATTAATTATGATATTTAAAGTCACCATGAGGACAACTCTTTAGTAATATCAGTATGTTAAAATATGCTGTATAACATTTTCGCTATATGTAGTCATGCACTGAGTAACATTTCAGTCAATGAGGAAACACATGTACAACAGTTATCCTGTAAGATTATAACGGAGCATATATAGAGATCTAGTATATGGCACTTAATATTGGCATGGCAGATCAAGTAGGGGAAATGACTGATATTCAGTAACAGTGCTGGGACATTTGATTTTCCATATGAAAATGTATAAATGAAAATATATATCCCATCTAGGTTTGTTAAAATACACCCTGTGATGTTCACACAGGATGAAATTGCCTAATGATGCATTTCTCAAAACATATCCCCATCATTAAGTGACCCATGACTGTATATATACACACACACATATATGGTGACATTTGAATCAAATATTTGCAGTATTCCTGAAACACAGAACATTTTGCAAACAATTTAACTACATTCATAACATTAGGTATCCTGTGAATTGCACTGTTCTGTGACAGAGCAACTACAACCAACCCCCATCCATCTCCTGCAAAGAAGGCTGGAGGCAGGTCAGGGTACACCAGCATCTTCAAGGACTGCTTCTCAATCCTGGACCTACATTGGAATCACCTGGGGAGCTTTTAAAACCTAACAGTGCCTGGACCCCACCTGACATAACTGGTCTTAGGACTAATTAGGATTATTTTTAAAGCTCCACAGATGATTAAAATCAGGTGTAGCAAAGCACTGTTACTTTAAAGTGTCTCTACCTACATGGTGCCAGCGAAGTGCTCAAATGAAATATCTTAAGGCTGTCACTAGCTTTAAGCTTCTCTCTTTGGTAGAGACCCAATCCCTGGTTCAAGAAAGTTTCATTCTCCTCTAGTCTTCCCCAGTGCAAAAGAAAACAGCTGAGACCCATCAGATACTGGCTCTTGTGATGCAATAATGAGTTTAACCAGAATGCATCCTATTTACAGACTTTACAAAGGCACTTGGCCAGCGGATCATCAATGTCCTCCCCACCCAAAGATAAACAGTGTTAAGTGGCCTGAATGAGCCAGGACAGCAGGGTCAAATCAACTTGCCTAGGCCGGAAGCAGGTTATAAACAACCTGGACAAATAACTAACTACTGGACTGCACTTCAACCACACACATTCAGCTGCACCTGTTTATTAAATATGTCCTTAATTTCCCTCTGCCCCACAAAGGGCTTCTGACCCCTGAAAATAATGCTTCTCAACATAACAATAAAAATAAATGTTTTCTTCTTGGCAGTTTAATTCCCTTTCCACATACCCACCCCCTCCCCATTTCCTTCTAATGGTAATACCCTGCTGTGCAGACCTCTGCTGCCTCCAAAGAGACACAGGCCCGCAACCCTGATCAGGGCATCCTCTGACCCACAGCCCCTCTATCTCCCCTCTCAACTTACAACAGAAGGTTCCTCCCAGGCAAGGATCTTTTTTTTTTTTTATTAACTTTTTAAACTTTAGACATTCTGTACTCTTTGGATTACTCTGCAATAAGCAAACATGACTTCTGTAATATAAAAAGAAAGATCAAAATGTTATATACAACTGCATGAAAAGAACTAGAAAGAAAATACTAGGTGACAGGATGGCAAGTGATTTTTATTTTCTTCTTAATATTTTACTCCCTCCCCCAGTCCTCTGCAATGAGTATGTACCAGTTTAATAACTAGAAAAAAATTTTTGCCAAAAATAAAAATGCATATTTGCTATATAAAATTTCTTCTGTATTCACTACTGTAGTATCTTTTATATAGATACTGGTCAGTGATTTCATCAGTCATACCCATGTAATGAAACCCCATATGAAAACCCTAAATAATGCAGTTAGGAGAGCTTCTGGGTGCTGGGAGCAGCATGCACCAGGAGAGGGCGTGGGCAGTCAGCACTACTCCCCTCTCAGACCTTGCCCTGTGCACTAAATAGGACTGACCTATGTGACCAGTAGGAAATGCACAAATGGTGGAATGTGACTTCCAGGGCTAAGTCATAAAAAGACAAGCACGATGTTATGACGACATCAAAGCAGCCGTATGGGGAGGACCACGTGAGGCCTCCCGCCAACAGCCAGCACTAACTTGCTAGCATGTGACTGGAAGTAGATTCCACCTTGGAAGTAGATTCTCCAGCCTCAGTCAACTCAGTCAAGCCTTCAGATAATGTCAACCCCAGGCATCTTTCTGTTGTTGTTGAGACAGGGTCTCACTCTGGCACCCAGGCTGGAGTGCAGTGGTGCAATCAGAGCTCACTGCAGCCTTGACCTCCGAGGCTCAAGTGATCCTTCCACATCGGCCTCCTGAGTATCTGGGACCACCAACACACACCACCATGCCTGGCTAACTTTTTTATTTCTTATAGAGATGGGATATGGTTGGGATTTGTGTACTCACCCAAATCTCATGTTCAATTATAATCCCCAATGTTAGAGGTGGGGCCTGGTGGGAGGTGACTGGATCACAGGAGTGGATCTTTCATGAATGATTTAGCACCACCCCTTTGGTGCTGTTCTCGTGAGAGTTCTCACAGGATCCAATTGTTTAAAAGTGTGTGGCACCTCCCCCTCTCTCTCTCTTGCTCCTGCTTTGGCCATGTAAGGCATGCCTGCTTCCCCTTCATCTTCCACCATGATTGAAAGTTTCCTGCAGTCTCCCCAGAAGCCAAGCAGATGCCAGCATTATGCTTCCTGAACAGCCTGTGGAACTGTGAGACAATTAAACCTCTTTTCTTTATAAATTCTCCAGTCTCATGTATTTCTTTATAGCAATGTGAGAACTGACTAATACATAGGGTCTCACTATGTTTCCCAGGCTGGTCTCAAACTCCTGGGCTCAAGTAATCCTCCTGGCTTTGCTTCCCAGAGTGCAGGGATTACAGGCACAAGCCACTGAACCTGCCCCTTTCCTCCCCACAACATCTTGACTGCAACCTCCTGGGAGACTCCAAGTCAGAAGTACCCACTTAAGATATTATTGACTTTCTGAACCACAGAAACTGTGAAATAATAAACATCTATTGTTCCTTTAAGCCTTAAGTTTGGGGCTTTTTTTTTTTTTTTACACCAATATATAACTAATGTAGACACCTGCAGTACCTAAGATTGAATGCAAAATTGTGTTTCATACACATGAGTGTGTTCTTCTGAGAAAAGAGTCCATAAATTTCAAAAGATTCTCAAAGGAATTCAAGACCCAAAAAGATTAAGAAACATTGCATCAGACAATAACGTGTCAATGAGCAAGGTCCTGTCCTTTTAGATTGAGTTTTGAAATCACCCATCCCACAAATACATGATACCACTTAACTAGTTTTTCAAGGTATTTCTTGTTTAACGATGCTCTCACTTTTTCTTTGTGCTCAAGTCCTAGACAAACCTGGCTAGGAGCAGGAGGTATGATTCAGGAGTTAGTGAGCAGGGAGGGGTCACTGTGCCTGGGAAAGCCAGCTTCTCATGCAATTTTTGGAATATGACTTGGCTCACAAACCTATCTCTAGGCACAGGATCCAACTTATATGTTCAAGATGTGTGACTGAGCATGTGAAAGTGTCAAAGGGATCGACCTCACCATTTTACATCCACTCTTCCGGTTGTGGCCTCTACAATCATCAAACTCGTTCAGCACCCTGCTCCTCCAAATTCTGCATGTGACTCAGCCACACTAGTATCTTTCTTCATCTATAAGATGAAAAAAATACAATGCACCATGTAGCAATCCCACAGGAGACCCTAGAGATCAAATCATACTGTGAAAGCCACCAAATGAATATTTTAAAATTTCATCTCATTTCTACCAATGTGAGATATCAATCTAAAAACAGGATCAATCTTTGTACAAAAGCATTAAAAAGAACATTAAGTTTGGGTTAAAAGTGCAAAACTGCATATGCAGTAAAACTACTGATTAAAAAAAAAAAAAATCCTACACCTACAAAAACAACCAAACAAAACATTGATGACACTGGTCTGAATCACTGAATGGTGAGAATATGAGTGATTGTCTCCTCTCCTATTTTTCTCAATACCTTTTCTCTATTATCTCCTTTTTTAAATAAGCAAGTATACATTGTTTCTAAACTGAAGATAAATGATCATGATGAGTAGCACTTTCCCAGGCACTGTCCTAGTTGCTCTGCATACATCATCTCATTTAATCCTCACAACAGCTGAATGGGGTCGATTTCATTATAGCCACATATACCAAACAAGGAAATGGTCTTCAAGGTTAAGTAACCTTCTCATGACACAGAATGTGACTAAGAGTTTTCTTACTGCATGGCTCACACTGAATGTGCTCTGTGAATATCAGCGAGAAGTAATAAAGCACTGACTGGATCTTCTTGCCCACCTGGTCCTAAAAGAAATGATGGGGAATCTGTGCAGTCCCAAGTTAAAAATGGGAGCTGAACTGAGCTGCCACAGCATGCTGAATAGGTGGAGTCCAGGTCAACTTAGTGCTTCATGGAACTTAAAGGCTCCAGAGAGAGACAGCAATGGGGAAAGCCACTTCCACAGCCACATTGGTGACAACTTCTGGGGATTCTCACCTGTCAGCCTTCAGCCAAGGAAGTACAGGAAGTGGCATGGGCTAAAAGATCCTTTGTTTGACATCTTTCCAGATCAGGTGACAGGAAAACCACAAGACTTGAACCTTTCCAATAAGGACAGCCAGCACTTATTGAGCCTCAGCCAGGTAACTGTTCCAAGTACTCTGCTTGTATAACCAGCTTTAACCTTCACAACAGCCCTCTGAGGTAAATACTCCTAGTGACCTCACTTTGCAGATGCAGAACCTGAGGCAAGGAGTTAGGGAGAAAATGAAGCTGACTAAAGACACCTGCACTGGTGTGGCACGGTGGCTCACGCCTGTAATCCCAGCACTTTGAGAGGCCAAGGCAGACGGATCACTTAAGGTCAGGAGTTCGAGACCAGCCTGGCCAACATGGTGAATCCCCAGCTCTACTAAAAATACAAAAATTAGCCAGGTGTGATGGCACACGCCTGTAATCCCAGCTACTCAGGAGGCTGAGGCAGGAGAATCGCTTGAACCTGGGAGATGGAGGTTGCAGCAAGCTGAGATCATACCACTGCATTCCAGCCCACTAGGTCAATGTCACTGCCATCAAGGGACAGTCTAACCAAGGTTCAGATGGCAGAAGTGAAGCCATCAAACCAGGACAGCTCGAGGTTCAGTTTCCTAACACCAAAGGTGCAAGGACCTTATCTGAATCCATACTTTCATCAAAAATGTCCCTTGAGGCCAGGCACAGTGGCTCATGCCTGTAATCCCAGCACTTTGGGAGGGCAAGGCAGGTGGATCACCTGAGGTCAGGAGTTTGAGACCAGCCTGGCCAATATGGTGAACCTCTGTCCCTACTAAAAATACAAAACTAAAAATACAAAATCTAAAAACTAAAAATACAAAAATTTAGCCCGGCAAGGTGGTGCATACCTCTAGTCCCAGCTACTCTGGAGGCTGAAGCAGGAGAATCGCTTGAACCCAGCAGGCGGAGGTTGCAGTAAGCCGAGATCATGCCATTGTACAGTAGCCTGGACAACAGAGCGAGACTCTTATCTCAAAAAAAAAAAAAAAGAAAAGAAAAGAAAAGAAAACAGGTCCCTTGATCCCTGGAGCCCGGGAGGTTGAGGCTAACATGAACAATGATTGTGCCACTGTACTCCAGCCTGGGTAACAGAGCAAGATCCTGTCTCAAAAAAAAAAGGCTCTTGAAACAGCCATCAACTCCCACGTAATAAATGCACTGCCACAATCCAGCAGCAAACCTAAAGATCAGTGTGAATTCCTAAGTCTTCCCCTTCACTGACTTCCCACAGCATGGGCAGTGGCTGTGAGACCCTGGGCTGGTTACTTAACCTCTCTGCACCTCAGTTTCCTCATCTGTAAAGCAGTATAATCTTCACAGTGTTATGGAAGGATTAAATGAGTTGTTACATTTAAAACTTAATTCCTGGCACATAATAAGTGCTCAATAAATGTTCAGCCACCAGTTGCAGTAGTAGCAATAGTAGTGATATTAACTCTAGCTGTGGAACTAATTTCTCCCACACACCTTGACAGGTTGTATTCTCCAGATACAACAGTAACAATATCTCCTTCCCACATGCTCTTTTGCAATGTGACCATGCCACACACTCCCATCAAGAGGTGGAGTTTAGAATAATTCCCTTCTCTTTGGATCTGGGCAGGAAGTCACTGTGACTTCCGATCCTAGGTCATGAAAAGTGAGGCAGCTTCTATTTCACTCAGGGAGCCCTGAACCACCACGTAAGAAAGCCAACGGTCCTGAGGCCATGCTGTGAAGGGGCCCGAGGCACATGGAGAGGCCCTGGGCAGATGCTCCAGTCCAGAGCTGGCTCCAGCCAGCTCCACCTGCAACCATGTGACTGAACAAGCCTCTACTGTGAGCTGGCCCCCAGCCTTGGAACTTACAGCCATGCCTGATGTGCCTCTACCCCCCAAAATTCTCAACCCACAGATTCTGTAAGCATAATAAAATGGTTGTTTTAAGCCACTGAGGTTTGGAAACATTTGTTACATAGAAAGGTAACTAGGACATATGCTATGGCTTCAATCAACATTTTTTTCAGTACCTATTATATACGATGGATACTAGGACAGAAACTGTGAGAGATTAATAAGACATAGTTGACAAGCTGTCCTAAGCTGACGATCCTAAAATAAATACACATAACTAATCATTTTAATGGTATACGATAGCAGTGAGGTGCAAAGTGCAAGGTTAAGCCCTCTCAGAAAGTGAAAGTATTCAAAAAGCCTTCACAAAAGTAGTGACATCTGAATTGGGTCCCAAAGTGCAAGGGAAATATATGCCACATGAAAACACTGCAGTGCATTCCAGGATTAGCAAAAGAAGTCTGCCGAGGTCGTTTTGTCACATGACTGGAGGGCACCTCAGTGCCAGGCGGAAAAGGGCACCGAAAGGCACATTAATAAAGTCAAACACCTCCTCTGGGACAGGGGAAGTTGAGAAAGAGACTAACAGAGGTAAGTAAGAAGGCGGATCAGATTTACACTTTCGAGTCATCACTCTGGTGGCAGGTGGAGGACAGAGCAGAGGGCAGGACTGGAAGCAGACAGACCAAATTCACAGTCAAATGTGATGAGATGAGGGCCTGGCCTGGTTTTAAATCCAAGGACAAAAATATCATTCATTGACTCTTTCATTATTTCTCTTATCTGAATCCCCAGTGGTACCTAAAATAGAGCTGGTCTAAAGATGATGATTAATGAATGTTAAATTATTAATACCACTTCTAAGAAGATGTAACTGCCAGCTACAGAACCAGCCAAAAGGACTGCAAACCCAGTAATTCATTTCATCCCAACCTGACTGTGATCTCTCTGACGTCTGTGCTGCTGTGTCACCAGACTGCCTGATTGTCCTAGGTTGAGACATTTAGCTACTGAGCCCCAGGGATGGATGGCTGCTTCTAAGCTGCTGCCTAATTCCCTCATTACTAAATGTTGAAGCTGCTTCCTTAGAGGACTGCTAAACCGTAATTCAAAAATATTTTAAACATGCTACTATTTATTTAGATTACAATATTTACTTAATTTTTTTAAATTACAGTATTTTAAGTCTTTTATCTCTTCTGACTACCACCACTAACCCTGCTTCCCCTCATTTTTCCAGAGACTGGCACTACTATGATTGAAGGATAGATCTCTCCAGACTTAAAAAAAAAAAAAATGCTTTTATATCCAGATATATGTAAGTACTGAAAAATACACAGCATTTTTTACATAAACATTATCATCCCTTACATTGAGTTATATTCCCTCAGTTTTCCTCCTCAACGTTTTTGAGATCAAATATAGTTCCCATTTTTCCTCTTTATATAGCTGCACAGTATTCCATCATAGGAATATACTACATTTTATTTATTCCAATATTATTGAATATTTAGGTTATTTATATGTATTTTTTCTATAACCAACAAGCCCTTTCCTTTTCCCATGCCTTCTACCGCTTATCCTCTCCCCACCTGAATTTGTACCATCCCCAGCTTCTCTTATCCATGACCATTGAAACCCTAGGGAAGACCTTGTCACTTCCGGGATGTCCATGGCTCTTTCACCCCATGCCATGCTTGGAATCAGGAAAGCCCAAAAGACCCCACTTCCTGACCTTCTATTCTGCTCCTCCTCTCCTATCGCTCATTTCTTGCCTCCACCCTCCACTCTTCCCAGAAAAGGTAGGGATAGCGCCTGAGTCCTGCCACCCTCTCACCTGCATTCCCCCTCCCTCTCACGGAAGGACAGCACACAAGCATTATCCAAACAGAAAGGCAGCGAGGGGGCCCTGCAGCCTGCCCTAGGCCAGCCATGCCCACTGCCACAGGAATAGACACTTTCCTCAGCCCCACCTAGATTCAAGGCAGCATCTAATCGAAATGCTTATAAGTAAATATAAGTGCTAGTATTTGCCTTCTATTTTCTAGAGGGGAAAAAAATTAAAAGGCAAGATCAGATTACTTGCCTGTAAATGTTCTCCCTATAATTACTCTGACTGCTCTTTCTTTCCGTCCGGTTTTGGAGATAACGGAAATAGGCTGAGGGTTGGGCTTTTTTTTTTTTTTTTTTTTTTTTAAAGTGGGCAGCTTTGTGGCAACACTCCCTCTGAGAAGTCCAGAGGCTCAGTGAACCGCAGCTTAGAGTGATTTCCAGTAAAAGGACCATCACTCGAACCAGCAAGTGCCTCATTCCTTCTCACAGCACACATTTCACAGCAATTACTGTTGCTATTATTTTACGCTTCATTTCTGGACCCAAGATACCCCAGTTTCTTCAGACTCTCAGTCTGGTCCCCAGATTTTCAGTCTGGGAGAAAGGTGTCAGCTGGATTTCAAACAGTGCCTCTACTGGCCGCCACCCCCACCCTCTCCCAGAGGACTGGAATAACTCTTCCACAGCTCCTGCCACACTCAGCACTGCCTGCACCTCCTCCTGGAGCTGGCAGGGCCCCAGCTGTGCACCCCTCAATGCTCTCACGGCTTCAGGAAGAGGACTGCTAAGCCCAGGGCCTTGCTGACAACATGCCAGGAGCGCATCTGAAGGCAGCGTCAGGATGTCAGCTACCAGGCAGCAGAGGGATACCGGGCGCCAATAGCAAAAGCACTTGGAGGGGCTTTTTCAAGTGGCATCAGAACTAGACCTGGATACAAAGGGGTGGCTCTGGCTTCAGGAAGTCCATGATAAATCAGTCTGCTGTGTCCTTCAACACAGTGTCCCCACCTTCTGTCTCCCAACACCAGGCCATGGAGATACAAAACTAGAAAATGGGGCTGCCTAGCTAGGAATGCCCAGGCTGTGAATCAGGATCTCCAGAAGGAACCTCAGAGCCGTGTCCTACTGCAGAGCAGCAACTCCAGCTCTTCACCCTGGAAAGCAGTCCGGTACAAAACAGGAATGTTCCTCTTCTCCTGACTCCGCCCAAGGCACTGCTGTGACCCTCTCAGCACTGGAAGCACTAGCCAATGTGCCATCCTCTTGGATGTTAGCTGGATAATCGCAAGAAGCAGAACCCCAACAACTAGCTCCAGTGTGTGGGGAGAAGTGGGGAGGATGGAGAAAGGATATAAAACGACACCGTGGGATTTCAGGGCAGCCCATGAGTGAGGATCAGAGGACAGCCATGCCTTGCAAGAACCAGAACTGGAAAACCTTTGTGACTTAGGCCACCCTCCTCAGGACAGCCCCGCCACTCTTCAGGGACAAAGTTCCTTTACTTGGCCATGGTTTCTGCGCTCCAAATATTCAGCTTACACATGCCTGTTGCTGCTGCACTCACCATTGTGGTTCGCAGTGCAAATTCCCCAGAAAGCAATCGGAGTGGCTGGGAGACTTTTTTTTTTAACCAGACCCCCAAAGTTGTAGGTTTGGGGTCATTGACAGTATGCATTTTCCTCAACACACTCAGATCCAGGTGGACTTGACCAGGTGGGCATCTGTATTCCATTACCCAGCATATAACCACTTTGGGCAACAGGGACTGTGAAGGGCCCCCAGACTGTCCTCCATCAAGAGTGTGGGTGGCAGGTACCCTGAAATATGTCTAGCACACTCATAAAGCATGAACATCTACACACAACTACAAATTCATAGTGAGAGCACTGACACTGCTTCTGGGGGTTTTCCCAAGCACCTGTTACCTATGATAACAATGGATGGTCACTCCTCCCTCAGCTTTGACTTTCATTGCTGGTGGCTCAGGCTCCTGTGCTCGGCTCTCATCGGTGGTAGCCCTGGATTGGACATTTTCCCTATTCAATTCAAGGACCATGCTCTTGAGCATAACTATGACCAGGCAGTAGGCAGTGGGCCCTGGTCATTCTTGCTGGGGAGGCATAGATAAGCCAGCATCACAGATGCAAAAAACAGAACCGTGGAGGTAGAGACTAATTCTTCAGCAGCCCAGAGAAGAGAACTGGGAAACAGGGTCCTCACAGATGCATAAGACCACGCTGGAGAGTTCAGGGGCTTCCAAAGAAGGTACAAGAATGAGCACTATATCATAGGGGGGTGGGTCACAAAAGCAGGAAAAGGTCCCCAAACAAAGAATCCTTCAGTCAATTACAGCACTCTCCCCATGTGGTGAAATAGTATGCAACCATTTAAAAACTGCAGAGAACAATATTTATGAACACCTAAAAATGCTGAAAGCACACTACTAAGTAAAAGGGGAGGGAGAAAAGCTATAAAAGGATTTGAAAGTATTTTTGTAAAGATAAACACCCACACACACCCACACACCTCTATATATGTGTGGAAAAAGGACTGGGCTAGTATATTTAAAAAACGCTAAAGGGAGGTCGGGTAATAAGAGATTGTTTTTTCCCTGCACTTTGTGTTTTCTAAGTATTCTATAGTCTGAATGAATTAGCTTCAGAATTAGGACCAACAGTCATAAGCAATTTCTCAGACCACCTGCCTCATAAAACCCGAAAAAAAGAAGTCGGGGGGGGTGAATATTTTGGTACAGATGAATTCAGGTTGCGTAAGTGGAGAGGAGGGGGGTGGCCAAGGGGCCTGAAGTGGGGGAGGGGGGCTGATGTGAAATAGGGAATGGGTGGAGACAGAAAATGATTGCAAAATTGGCTGGAGCCAACCTGGTCAGGTCAACTTTGCAGGTGTGTGAAGTGTCAAATGGTTAATCAGTTGCCCTCTGTTTGAGCTACTTACTGTACAAGGGCCTGGTTGAACAGGTTTGACCTCATTTACTTTTTCTTAAAGCTGTTTAGCCGCTTTCCTAAAAACTCCTATTTTCTGAGTTATTAAATTTCCATTCCATGTTGATCCCTTCCGAGCCCTCTAACGCATCTCTTCTCTTGCTTCTTCCAACTGGATGCCTTCATGAGGCATTAACAGATACTGTGAGCCCTGATGAAAATCATCCTTTCAGGGTACAAGGAAGGCACCTGAATGACAGATGGTTTGAGGAATCTGGAGAAAGCAGAAGTTTAGGCATTGACATGCAGGCTGTCACTGACTTACACAGAGCCAAGGATGTGACATACAGCATGGGGCTGTTTCTAAATCCCCACTGAGGGCAAGGGTCCTGGAGGGAATGGGATTTGGAACAGGATTTGGGCTTTGCACATTTCACTGCAGGCTCTGACAAAGCAGTGATGGTTCAAAAGCCTCTGCCCCCTGGTGGCAAGCCCTGCCCAGATGCTGTTAAGGGGCTCTCCAGGCACACCCTCCTAATTAGGGGCAACATCTGAGAGGCCTATTTGGAAGAAGACAAAAGGCACAATGAGATGTAGTCTCCTGAAGTAGAGGCTTTCTCTCTGGTTATCACCTGAAACAGGAAATAAGGACTGAGTACCTGCTCAATTCCAGGCACTAGCCAAATCTGCAGCAAACTAGCATTTCCACAGGTGTCTTCTTACTTTAAGCTCACAGCCACCCTGTGAGGGAAGTGTATGTTCTCCCCATTTTACTGATGAGATGAGCAAACTGAGGCTCAGAGAAATTGTTAGTGGGATACAGAGTTGGCATCCAAACCCACAATCTCTGACTCAGCTTCTGTTTCATTCATTTCACAAATATATACGGTGCCTCCTCTTTGCTGGACACTGTGCTGGGCTGATGAGCTACAAGACCCAATCTTCACAGTCTAGGAGGCAGAGATAGATAAGTAAACGGAGGGGGCAAAGCATGGCACTGTGAAAGATGCACTGAGGACACAGAGCAAGGGGTTCCATGGGCATCAGGAAAGGCTTCACACAAGAGAGGTTGCTTATGCCCAGTTTTAATTAGGATGAGTAGGTATTTCTGCTTGATCATGGTGGGGTGGGGAGGACATGACATAGGACCTCAGCAGAGAGCAGCTCGAATCTATGCAGAGTGGGCGCATAGGGTCCTACCACCCGTAGGGTGGTAGAGTCCATGAAAGTAGAGGAAGACCAAGAGGAAGCGGCAGACAGGGGCCAGGCCAGGGCAGGGATAGGGTGCTCTACTAAAGAGCATGGGCTTTGAACTATGAGCAGTGGAGAGCCACTGGGGTGTAAATAAGGAAACAGATATTCCAAATCCTGCCTTAGGAAGACTGTTCTGCCAGGAGTGATGGGAAAGAGGCCCTGGCAGAAGATTCCTTCATGGTCCTGCAGTGATCCAGGTGAGAGCTGCTGAGGACCCCAAACAAATCAGATCACTGGACCTCCGCTGGGAGTGAAAGGGGGTGGTCCGGCCAGAGAGATAGTAAAGAGATGCAGTTAACAGGCAAGAGAATGTGGGCATGTCCAGGTAACTGTCCACAATTTCCAGGTCTTAGGCAACGGCTGGGGAGAAGTTGATGAGGTCATCACTGGACAGAGAATCTATTCCCTGGGCCCAACCAAGTCCCTAGACCACCCTGCCATGTGCCCCTAAGAAGTGATCTTCCCCAGCCAGCCCACAGGAGGACATAGGGAGCAGAGGTCAGACACTTACTCAGCTGATGGATGGCAAGCATTCAGATGGGAGGTGCCTCCACAGGCCATGATAACCCATGGATCGATTTGAGAAAGATGCCAGAAAACAGTTAATTCAAGGCCACTTTAAAATACCTGGCATTCAATCCTCCTCAGCGTTTCCATCAACTGCAGACCCTATAAATCCCAAATAAGCTCCACTCGCCACAAAGGTCAAGACACAGAAAAGGTCACTGAGAGCAGAGCCTATTCCTGAAAAGCAAAAGACTCCAAACTTCCACAACTCAACCAGTGAAGGGCCGGGGAAGACTGACAAGTTCACTAAGAAATGAGAGGAAGGACAAACAAGATGTTCAATTTAGAAAATGATTCCATTAATGAGGGCTCTGATGATATAGTTGTGGAGGTTATCAGTTTCCTAGAGCTGCACATTTAAAATACTTACATGGTAACTGAAACCAGAAAATGCTTACCATCCCCCAAAACCTCCCACCCCACCTAGTGCTGATAACAGGAGTTATCTCAGTTGCCTTTTGTGTACAGCTAGATGAGATATGGATCTGTGGGGGGAAGAAGGGGTGGGCGTGCTAGCATTTCTCAGCTAGACTGTCATCAGATGGTGACATTCCCCAGGACTCAAGCAGCATCTGAGAAGCCACCTTCAATATAACTGCGGAACAGCTAACCACACAACACAGCATACTGAATGAGGAGCCTCGCAGGCAGAGAAGAAAGCAAACCTGGAAGGCAACAAATGGACACGTGCATGCTGAAGGACTCATGTTTAATTCTTCCCAGCAATCCTTTTTCAGGCATATATTTTTGTCTCCTCAAACTTAAGAAAGACATTAAAGGAAATCCATGCTCTGGAGGGGAGAAAGAGAGGCTGACCTCGTCTGGCAGGATTAACTCGCCATACCTGTCCAGCCCACAGAGCCTGGCCTGGAGCGTGGAGGGAGAACCACAGCCAACTCCAGAAAAACAAAAGGCTGCAGCGAGAAACAAGCGGTGCCACAGAGAGAAAGGGGTTTTGACAAAGTTCTAAAGCCCCATGCCTAGGGACAGTGACATCAGTGTGTTTACCAAGCATTTGATTTACTTGCTCAGGCAAAATTCCAAAGAGACACTGGGACCTGTGTGGAGTTTCTTCACTGCAGCTACCCTGCCAGGCTCATTGGAAAGTGATGAATTTTGTGGACACTTACAGAGAAAAAAATAGCTTCAAAAATAGATCAATGCTGCACACTGCAGAGACACAGCCTTTGGGTTCTGTGAGCTGTATTTGGGCATTTCACAGAGTTCAGCTGCCATTTGTCCCTTTGAAGGTCAGCTAAGAAGTTGGTCCCAGCCTGGGCATGGGACCACTGTCCCACATTCCAGCCATTTGGGATCTCCTGGGTTCAAGTATTCCCACCCATTGCTGGATCAAGCACTTCCCACCTCCTGCTCTGGGAAATCAGATCTCAGTAGGTCATCATCCATCCCAGAAAGTCCAACAGAGTTGGTTTTGGTGTGGGGGTGTTTTTTTAGTTGGGTGGAAGAAGAGACCTTATATAATCTTTTAATTTTTTCTCTAAGGCTGAATTCCCTATAAGCAAAATTTTAAATTTTTTTTTAAAAAGAAAACATGTAAACAATCCTTAAAATCCCCTTTCAGCTCCAAGACTGTGTAATTCTGTGATACCAGTATTGAAAGCCCCTGCATTTCCCTAACTATATATTCCCCTATGCCAGGGAAAGGTGCCTATAAGTGAGAGAACAAAAAATTTCACAATCATGGGGACCTCCTCTTTCAGCTTTGGAGCTCCCTTCCCTCTGTCTCTGTACGGGGCAGCTTCTTCCTCCTGTCTTCTCCATTCCTTCTTGTCTACTAAACTCTCTGCTCCTTAGAACCAAAACATAAAAATAAAAAATAAAAATTCACAATCATGATCTTAAGGGTAAAAGGACACTGAGAAACCACAGAAAGCAAAAGTGAAAAGCCAACATAGAAAAAGTCTGACTTGAATTAGAAGCAGCACTTAAAATTACAGGTTCAGAAAAAGCCGGAACAGAATCCAGGGCTGAGTTCAGCCCTGAGTCTGCAGGCTCTGCCCTCTCACGAAGGTGAGTAGATGGGTCTGGAGATGGCTGTTCGTGCTATGGAAGGGCCTCTATGCCATCGAGGCTAAAACCAAAGCAGGAGCAAATCAGCCCTGCTAGTGTGTACAGTCGGCATCAAAGAGGCAACAATGGTAGACAATATTTTCTGAAAGATACACATTAAATCAGTAACGGTGATGGTCTCTGGAAGAATCAGGTCAGAAGCAGACTTAATTTGCACTGTGTACTTCCTTTGGTATCCTTTTTAATTGAACACATGTGAATGCATTACCTATTCAAAAATAAATGAGTAAAAACACATGCCATGACAAAGCAAAATGAGGAGACAACATAAAAAAGAAAAAGATAATTTTAAATTTCTCCTAATAAAACGCTGTTTAAAAAATCTAAGAGGAAAAAAGGGTAGGCTGAGCTAGTGGAGAGAACAACTGAAAAACAAAAGACACGTGTTCCATGGTCCTGGCCAACCCCACCTCTTTCCCATCCTCACTCGTTCACATCTGCCTTGGAGCACCCACAGCAAGCCTGGCTTCGTGCCCAGAACATCGCCTGGCTTTCCTCCTGTCTCCCTGCCCACATCTCCTCAGTCACTGGCTGCCTCCTCTCTTGCCTCTCTCCCAGTTCTCAGTTTGCCCACCACATCTTAGGTGGTACTCTCCGTTCCCGGCTATGAGGGAGTTCATTTGTTCATGCGATTTCCCCACCCGAGACAAAATGTATTTCCCAAAGTTGGCTTGCAATGCCATCTCCCATGCCTGCTCTGCTTCCCCATGACTTTGACACACCTTCCACTGAGAGGGGAAAACCTGTGTTTCCTCTCCCTGAACCTAGGTGGGCTACAGCTCTGGTAGAAGTGACACTCTGTGACCTTAAGGATAGGTCACATAAAAGGAACGCAGCTTCTGCCGGCTCTCCTGGGACACACGCTTGGAGCCCGAGCTGCCGTGTAAGCCGTCTGCCTGCTCTGAGCCCGCCACACTATAAGGAAGCCCAAGCTACCCCACAGGAGAGACAAGGTGAAGAGAACAAGATGCCAGTCCCACTGCTCCAGATCCCTAGTGTCCCAGCCCCAGCCACCAACTGACTGAACCCCCATGAAAGACTGAGCCAGAACCACGAGCCCAGCCCTTCCGGAGGCTGACATACAGACTTCATGAAAGAGAATAAACTAATTTTTGCTTTAAGCCACTGTGATTTGGGATGATTTGTTATGCAGCACTGGACAACTGCAACGCCTCCTTCTAAACAGTAGAATCCCAAATGTCTAGGCCCCATCTCTAACTTACTTCATGTTCCTGTTCTCACTGATTTTTTGCCACTGAACTGGACCAAGCCCTTGAGTGACCAATTCCAGATATTTGTTTAAACAAATTCACTGTGTCTGTACACACTGTCTATTCCTCCAAAACAATCCCTGCTATAGTTGGCCTTCCTTAGTTCTCTTCCTGGCATAGAGTAGTCTGTGCCCTTCTCTTATTTCTTAATATTACCCTCACCCATGGAGCTGTCCCTAGATTCTGCTCATTCATAATACTTCTTTGCCCACCCTAACCTCTCCCTCCTGCAGCCACAGATCGTCCACTTTTCCATGCCTCTGCACTGGAGGCTGCATCAGTCACCTCCCAGTACATCATCCTTTCCAACGCCCTACAACATAGGGCAGAAAGGACTATTTTTTGCTGCACATCCAGGCTGTTTAAGAAAAGGCTTAAGGCAACTTAAGCACAAAGAATATCATCTTCAAACACTGTAATGGCATCTTCTTTTCGGGACTCTGAAGTATTCCCATGATTCCCAGAATCAAATGAACAACATCTGGTTATGGGGTCTCTGGTCTCTACCAAGGCAAACTCATAAAGCATTTCAAAGTCCTTCATCTGGAAAGGCCTTTTCTCCGCCCCACGCCCAGCCAATGCCCACTCATACTTTAAGGCCCAGCTCATCCATCATCTCTGCTAGGGAACCTTCCTCAGTGCCTTATACAGGCAACCATTCCTGCCTTGTGTTGTGTGGGTGCCTTAAGTCATATCCTTAACTCATCTTTGTGTGTCCCTTTGCATTTCAGACAGTAGGTGCCCAATAAATGCTTGTGGGATGAATCAATTGGTTATTCTCCTGGAACACCCTTTCCCAGTACACCTCCACTCGCCAGAACAACTGTCTTCCTCACAGGTGCCAGCCATCACCCCAACCACACCCTCTTGAAAGGCCTTTGCCAGTCATCGAACAAAGCCTCATCTCCTGAGAGCTGTTCCACAATCACCTTCCCAAGAAGAATTCCCCATACCGAGTCTACCGTTCCTTCCCTGATCAAAGTTGCTTTCACAGGCATCTGTTCAGCTATCCACTCTTCACGGCTTGGTTTCACGCACTCTGAGTTGGCCCTATCTCACCTTTTCGGCCTCAAGCATGTCAAGAGGAAGGCTGGTGACAACCTTTCCTGAGCTCAGGACAGTTTTCACGCAAACTGGTTCCTCCAGGTTCTTATGCCTGGAAGAACTGCTGCTCTCCAAAACCATGAAGTGGACAATGATGTTCTCAGCATCCAGTCTTAAAACTAGAAAAAGTATTGGCACTGCTGGATCCCCAGCTCCTAGAATGGTTTGTGGCACCTAAACAGAGCTCAAAAATATTAGTTGAAGGGAGGAAAGAATGAACAGCCATCTGGCCCAGCCCCAGACTTGGAGAAGCTATGATCTGTCTAGCCCTTCTACACCAGGAGCAAGACCTGAAAAGCTGCATGACTCACCCAAGGTCACGAGCAAGCCAGTGAAGAGGGGCTAGAACCCCATCTTTTGCCTCGAAGCACAGGGCCCTCCTTCTGTCCCACCTGGCTTTCTCACCACCCACCCCACCCCTTCCACACTCCAAAGACAGCATCTCCACGAGAAGTGTTGGGCAGTGTCCAGGAGTGTTTTTCTTCCTGGCTTTACAACAAATTGTGACAAATGGCTCCACAGATCTACCGGGCCATGGAGCTGAGCAGATGGGACTGCAATTCACACTATTAACTTAACTTCTACTTGACGTTCTTTCAAATCAGGGCGTTTTATCTAGAAATTATAAAAAATTGTTGGAGGAGTGCATTTGTAAGGAAGTTTGCCAGCAGATTCATTTACAAATCGACTTGCTCCTAGCCACCCTCACTGATCACAGACTTTTACTCACGCTCCCTTACTCTCTCCCACCAAAAAGTCCCGCTTATGCAGAGAGTGATGGAATCTTGAGGCCCACTGGTCTAACCACCCACCTAAGCTTGACTCCCCTGTGCCTGTGGACATCCTGCGTGCAGATGCACATTCCCACTAACGGCAGCAAGGGGAAAGCACTATTCAAAAGTTCTTCTTCACTTTGAACTGAAATTGGGCTCAGGGGTCCTGGATACAGGACAACCCCTATCTCTTATTTATTCAGTGGACAACAGGTGAGCACATACTAGGCCTGGACACTGATGTAGGTAGGCACTAAAGCTTCAGAGAGATGCAGAGGAACAATCTTTACCCTGAAGGAGCTCATGTTCTATGGGTTCATTTCCTTTCCCCGTGTCTTACAAACAGGTTCCAGTTTGTTTCTATCCTTCAGAGTATATTGCCTAGAACTGCATGCTATTCTCCACGAGTGGCCTGACCAGCTTGTGGACAAGGATGAAGCAAGCAGACCACCTTCTTTCAGTGCAGACAAGATGGCTGTTTAGAGGCCACATCACACGGTGGACACCTGCCAACTAAAATCCTCCATCCTTCCCACAGCCTCCCCCTCCTACACTTTGCAGCTGGATTCAAAACCTTGCATTCACCCTTGTTCCATCAGCAGGGCCAGACCATCAGTCTATCTCATCCAGACTGTTTTTTATCTTACTTGCCAACCTACACACTTGCTGTTCGTTCTTGCCTTAAAGTCATACAGATGACTTTAGATGATTCAGATGACTGTGACCTCTACTTTCACCAAACTCAACAGTCAATGCAGAAAGGTCAAGGACAGAACCCTCCAGCATGCTAATGCAGCCAAAGAAGTCTGAAAACAATGCTTGGCCACGCTGTTTTCCTGCGTACGGACGTGGACTGCTCTTGTCCTGCCTGTAAGTATATCGGTTCGCTCTCCCTCTTGCTGGCATCCACAGTAACTATACTCAATAAACACACCAACTTTGATGCCAAATCCTATGCCATCCCACACATCTTAAAAATAAAACAAAATGTGTTATTCCAGCTACCCTCACTCTTTTTGTGGTTTCCTGCAGTCTAACTAGCTACAAATCTCAAAGCCAAAGATTGTAGCTCCCTCTCTTTTGTTCTTTCATCAAGCCAGGTGTTGTCCTGCTGCTCTCTCTCTAGAATCTCTCCTGAGTCACTGCCACTTGTCACCTGCCTAATCCAGCCATGCTGCTCTTCAATATTAAAGGTCTTCAGCATATTTTAAAGTTAGTTTCCTACTGCCACTCTTTTCCCTACCCTTGCCAGTCCACTCAGTAAACTACTGCCATACAGGTCTCCCACAACAGTTTCTCACCAGATAAACAATGGCCGGTGATTCCACTTTGCCAATCACATTAAGTCCAAACTCCGCATCTTGGTATCCAAGGCTTCAAAAGTCCGGCCCCACCCCACCTACCCAATCTGATGCCCACCACTCCCTCCAAACATCTCCGGATGTCTTACTGGATTTTGCCATTTCCCCCAAGTCGACCACAAGTCATTCACACCTAAAGGTTTTGCTTACATTGTTTTCCATCTCTTGTGTTGGTGAGCTAAAAACAAGATGGAAAAGAAAAAAGAAGAGAAAGGGAAGAAATGGGGACAACAAAAGGACCAGCTAACTCCTATAGCAGAGTCTTGCCAGGCCCTCTCCTAACTGCTTTATATGTGTTACAATGTTTAACCCTCACAACTACAACAGGAGTGGGTACCATTCCATCCACATCTGCAGATGAGTGTGGCACCCCAAGGTTAAGTATCTGCCCAGGGTCACGTGCAAAGTCTGCATGCATGCTGAACCATTCCAGTTGCACCACGGCCCAGGAAAAAAGTCACAGGTAGGAAGACAAGCATAGAATTAAAAACAAAGCAGTACGAGGTGCTATGGAAGGGTGCTAACTGTACGAGGTGCTGTGGAAGGGTGGTCAGCCTGGAAAATCAGGAGGACATTCCTCGGGAGATTGCCACAATCAGAGTCTGGGAGTATGCAGGAGCCTGGCAGGCAGCACAGGGACAGGTGAGGCATAGGCACTCATTCCCTTCCATGTGAGATGTCAAGGCACGTGCAAAGCCAAGGCCAGAGGGCAAAGGTGAGCTCACTGATAGGGCCAATACAGGGTCTGGCTGGAATGGGAGGGTGGATAGAGATGGGTACTAAGAAGTGAAGATGGACAGGCAGGACCAGGTCTTAAAGGGTTTGTGTCTTGCTAAAGATAAACCCTTAATTCCATGACACATCTATTCAACCAGTCCTCATTATCTACCTAAATTCTACTGTGCCTTTGCGAAGCCCAGCTCAAGTCCTTTTTCCTCTTAGGCCTGTCCTCCCTACTCCTGAGCAAACCACAGGTGTGGAGACAGGTCCCAACCACCTGCAGATGACAGAAGGAAGCTGCATCTATGATCAGTCTACACAGAGGCAAGAAGGGATCCTCCTCTGCCTTCTCCTTTCAAGCTGTTCTTACCTTCTCTCAAAAAGAAAGAAAATACAGTATCATTGCTTCTTCCCTAAGCTTGTTAAGTCAAAGCAAGTCAAAGAATTAGAGCTTCATTACTTGGCTTTTTCTAGCTATTCATATAAGTGTCTGGAAAATACCTGGAGTTGCTGGCCTCTAGGAATCCATTAAGTTTAAGGAGCTCCACGATCTACCAACATAAGATGTCAAAGAAAATATGCATTTTCTTTGGGAGGCTGAGTTAGGCGAATTACTTGAGGTCAGGAGTTTAAGACCAGCCTGGCCAACATGGTGAAACCCCGTCACTACTGAAAACACAAAAATTAGCTGGACATGGTGGCGGGCGCCTGTAATCCCAGCTACTCAGGAGGCTGAGGCAGGAGAATCGCTTGAACCCTTACACAGGAACAGAGGTTGCAATGAGCCGAGATGGCACCACTGCACTTCACCCTGAGTAACAGCGTGACTCCATCTCAAAAAAAAAAAAAAAAGAAAAAGAAAAAGAGAAAGAAAATATGCATTTTCTTAGGATTAGATAACAAAAAATGCCAAGTTTCTTGGCTCCAGTCAAGAAAATGACATCATGTGACAACAGCAGCCATTGCAAGTTTATCAGAAGATGGACAATTACAGATTTTTCATTTCTGAATAAGGAACCACTCACACAGACACATGTATAACAAATGCCTGTGCACATCCAGGATTTGTCAAATCTTAACATTTTGCCACACCTGGTTTAGTTTTTTTATTTTCCTTTCAAGAAAGCAAGCATTACAGGCTGTGCTTCAATCCCTATTTCACCCCCTTTCAAGCCCCACTATTCCACCCATCCCAGAAATGACAACATCCTGAATTTGCTATTTATTACTCTTGCATTTTTATGCTCTGACTACCTATGTATGTAGCCATAAACAATATAAAGAGTTTTTGCATGCTTTAAAACTGTTTAAAATGGCATCACACTGTACACACCCTTTTGCATCTTTTTTTATTGACAAAACATTTTTGAGGGTAATCCTTGTTGATATATGTCACTCTAGGGCATTCATTTCAACTGCCCTATACCATGGTCCACTGTCTGAATAATCATTATCTATAGCACAATTTATTCATTTTCCTCCTGATAAACTTAAGTGGTTTTCAACTTTTCATTGCAATAAATATTCTTGTAAGTATTCATCCAAGGGTATCTTCAACCACACTAGGCATTGCCCAAATTGTTCTGCAACATCAGTGCACCAATTTACATTGCCAAGATCAGTGTTTAAGTGTTCCTATTCTTTGATGTCTTTGTCAACCTTGGTACTATTTGACTATTACACTTTTCACCAATCAGCTATGAGGATGAAATGGTGCCTTCTTGGTATTCCGAAAATTAATTTTAAATGGGAAAATAAATTACTAATAAGTGCAGCTTAATCAACAAGAGTTTTCATTAACACATGAGAATACACCAGGTGTTCCCTGAATTTTCTTGAAAATTCTACAGGGAGGGTACAGGAGTGACGGTACAGATAAGATTGGACATGAGCTGATAACTGTTGGAACTAGGTGGTGAGTGTATGGGGGTTAATTATCCTGCTCTCTCCACTTTGGGAGGTATTTGAAATTTTTCACAATAGAAAATTAAAAGAAGAATGGGACATGGTGGCTCACGCCTGTAATTCCAGCACTTTGAAAGGCTGAGGCAGAGGACCACTTGAGGTCAGGAATTCAAGACCAGCTTGTCAACATGGGGAAACCCCATCTCTATTAAAAATACAACAAAAAAAGTAGCCAGGTATGGTGGTGTGCACCTGTAATCCCAGCTACTGAGGAGGCTGAGGCACGAGAATCGCTTGGACCCAGGAGGCAGACGTTGCAGTGAGCCAAGATCATGCCACTGCATTCTAGCCTGGGCAACAGAGCAAGACTCTGTCAAAAAAAAAAAAAAAAAGGGAAGAAGAAATAAAAGAAAAGAAAAATAAATAAATAAAAGAAGGAAATGTCATAAAGCATCTGTAGCAAAGAACATCCAAAGAAGAGCACTGATCACTGCAGCAGACAGCCGTTCAGAACGGGCAGAGAGCAGAGCTGGCAAGAAGAGAGGACAAAAGGAAGACCAGGAAGGGAAGCTAGGAAAAGAGATTTTGCATTGTGTTATTATTTCAGTCAGAAGACTTAGGAACATTATTTAATCATCAAATTCGTGTGTCTGATGATCCTTTACAACCCTGCAGCACCTAATAAAGTGTTATCAGATTTCTTTCTTTTTTTTTTTTTTTGAGACAGCATCTGACTCTGTAACCCAGGCTGCAGTGCAGGGGTATAACAGTAGCTCACTGCAGTTTCAAACTCCTGAGCTTTTTTTTTTTTTGGAGAGACAGGGTCTCGAACTCCTGGGCTCAAGTGATCCTCCCACCTCAGCCTCTCAAATTGCTAGAATTACAGGCATCAGCCACTGTGCCCCAGCCCAATATCAGATTTCAAAAGTATTATTGATATTATAATCACCATTAAAAAATCACTGAAGTTTTTGTCACTCAAAGTTTTACTTTGAAATATAGAACATTTCATTTTTTTCACATACCTCACATCTGATTTTTTATTTTTAAAATGTGCATGAATTACCTCTTATTAGGAAAAAAACACAAAATATTTTGGTAAAAAAATTATCCTTAAGTGGGTATTTTTTCCCTAAAGTCTGAGATGACTTAGTAAGGATAACAGGTCAAACCATATGCTTTGTAGTGAAACTGCAATTACGATGAATAACATTAGAATTCTGGATGCCTCCCAGCAGCTGGAACAGGGAGGGCCTAAGGCGGGAGTCCCCATGCTTAGGGGAAGGGGCTCAGGCACTGGGAGTCGATCAGAGCTCCCAGAATGTAAAAGATACACATGAAAGAAACAAACAGTGGGACTTGGGCCACAGCAAAATTTGGCCTGGAAAGGAGCTAAAAACTGTCATACTGGTGGGAAGAAGCAGATTGGTTCAACAGGATAACTGAATGTGAAAAAGAAAAGCCTCACAAGAATTAAAATTGATGGTTGGAACTGGGCACTCCGAGGCTGGTGGACTGGTGTCCTGCACCGAAGGGCTTGGCTGGCAGTAGGTGCAGCGCTGCCCTGGGATACAAGCTCCTCCGATGCGCTGTGGTATCATCCATCACCGCTGCTGCTCGCTGGGCCTTGGGAGCACACAGTAGTAGCCGATGTCAGCAGGGGCCAGTGAGCCCACTGCTTAGCTGAGTCATGGTCAGGTTCCTCTGCACATTGTTGCCTGAAAATATTTCACCACCTGGAGCCTCACTGTCCCACCCATCTTCACTTGTAATACTCCCCTCACCTCTGCCCCTAAAGCAATTATTCATTAACCACAGGGATCCACCATCCAGGAACAAAAGAGGCTGCAAAGCTCTATCTGTGCCTGCACTTCTTGGTCCGAAAGGCGCAGGGGGATGGGGGAGAGGCCCCAGGGTCATGGTGCAGGCTGGGCTGTTGAGCCTCATTTACCAAACACAATGTGACAGGTATCAACAGTTCTGGAGTCGATCATTTCACAGAAAAGGAAACTGCGGTCAACCTGTCCAAGGACACGCAGCTAGTCCTGGACAAAGTGGCTTGAAGAACCCAGGTCTCTGATTCCCAAATCAGTGCTCTTACTCCTCCATGCCACCTCTCTTCTAAAGATCCACCCAATGGAACTGCCCCAGGGCTGGCAACCCAGCTACTTCTCCATTCACACCACCGCAGGTCAGTAATTCAGGGCGACACTTCTCAAATGACCTTCAGATGCCCTGACTCACTCCTCTGACAGTCCTTTGTGTCTGGACTCCCAGCTGCTCCTCAGCAGCTCTGTCCTCTTTTGTACATTTATTACTGTCAGCCTGAGGCTAGCAGGAGGTCTCAATGCCTGGTGCTCTGAGGCCAGCCTGTGGCCAGCCTGTCCCAGGCCCTCCCAGCCCCGTGAGGTCCTCCTGGGGATGCAGGCACAGCGACTGACAAGGATAAGGAGAAGAAGGGCAGGTGGCTTCTTGGGTGTGAGCTTGGGCTCCTGCCACACCCATGCTCAGAAAGATGTCTACGGGCACATCTTGTGTTGTCACAGGTGTGTAAAGGGCTTTGACGTGCGGCAGATCCTCCAATCCCTGTGAAACAGGGATCATTGTTTCTATTCTACAGTGAGGACGCTGAAGTCCAGAAAGGTCAGGTGACTGATGAAAGGTCATAAAGTTAGCAGGAAACAGGGAAAGGACAAGAAACCAGAGCTTCTAGTTGCAAGGTCAGGACGCTTTTCAGCCCAGCAGGTGAGTCTGCCAGCCAGACTATGCCCAGGTCTCTGCCCTCCCCAAACACATGCACCAATTTGGAGGGGCTGCTCCCAGCACACATGCTGCAGGAAAAACTTCAGTGCTCAGCCCTCTCACTCTGTGACAACAATCCCTTAGAAAGGGGTCCCATGTTGTCCATCTGGGCCCCTACACCAAAGAACACCTAATTATCCATGGTCCCCACTCAGGAAATGTGCCCACAAATAAAGACAAAAGTAAACCCAACCACACATTCCTCAAAATCCTTCTCTCCATTTCACAGAAACACCACAGCAGAGCAGAACTGTAACCTGATAGCACTCCTGTCTGGTTTTGGCTCTTTCAAAACATCAGGGACCTGACAGGAAAGCAATGCAGAAAACTGCAGTCCTTTGGCCGCTTGTTAAGGAGAGCCCTGAGCAGTGAGTTCCAGACTGGAGATGCGCCATATAACAGCAGCCGCTCCACACAGCCCTGCGCAGCAGCCATCAGCCTCTGGCAGCTGCAATGATGCTGAGGCAGTGTCTCCACTGCCCCAGTGGCTTCTGCATGCAGGTTCATTTGGGACACGACAACTCTAACTCCATCTCTGGCCAGGAGCCAGCATAGTAGGTGCCGTGAAAGCCAGGAAGTGAACTGCACAGAATGGATTATTCCAGTGTCCATGGGCGGCAAGCGGGTCCTACGTCACCGACAGGTGAATCTTAATTATGAACCAAGGTGAAGGCAGAGAGGATGGACAGCAAAGGAGGGTGTGTGTGGCGATCAGCCATCAGAGGAGGCGGCCCTGTGTGATGAAAGGACCTCCTCAGGAAACCTCTCCACCAGCAACTGGCTCCAAAGGGTCAGACTTCCCAAGAAATTCCTGTGAAAAGGACAGGCTCGAGGCGTGTGAATGTGATAGTCAGCAATTCACATCTAGGTATAGGGAAAAGAACCTAGATTAGGCATCAAAAGTACCCAGTCCCCTTCACACAGGGCTGGTGGGGAGGGGAATGGTGCAGCCACTTTGGAAAACAGTCTGGTAGTTTCTTTCAAAGTTACCAAATGACCCAGCAATCCCACTCCTAAGTATTTTTACCCAAGAGAAATACACCTGTGTCCACACAAAGACTTGTACGCATCCTGATAGCTGTATTCATAGTAGCCCCAAACTGGAAACAACCAAAATGCCCATCAGTTGGTGAAGAGATGAACAAAATGTGGTATATCCATAAAACAGAACACTACTCAGCAATAAAAAGACATGAACTAGATACACACAAGAACATGGAGGGATCTCAAAAGCACTGTGCTGAGCCAGAGAAGCCAGATCCAAAGGGCTACACACTGTAGGATGCCATGTGCATCACATTCTGGACAGTGCAAAACTGTAGTGGCAGAATTCAGGTCCCCTGAGGCTGGGGCCTGGAGGCGGGGGAGGGGCTGGTAGCAAGGAGGCATGAGGGAACTTTTTGGGGACAGAGGCGTGGTCCAATTTGATTGCGGTGGTGGTTATGTGGCTGCTCATGTTTGTCAGCAAAGAACTACATATTTTAAATTGGTGAATTCCATTATATGCAAGCAAATTGTACCACAATGAAGCAGATCTTTAAAACACTAGGTTCCGTTTCCTTATCTAGAGCTCAAAGTAGTGGCCCATGCTGGCTATGACTTGGAGAAATCACATAAGCCTGCTGGGTCTCCACTGCTTCATTTGTACAGGTGGCTGCATAACACTTCCCGGGCAGGGGAACTGTAGGGATGAAATCAGAAAATGTGAGTGAACACACACAGCCAGCAACATGTGGGGCTTCCCCAAATATCTACTTCTGTTTTCTTTCCTCAGTGTGAGTAAGTGGCTCTAATGATCCACACACCTTCCAACCAGCCAAGTCAAGGACCAGCAGGAGGACTCAGGAAAGTACTGAAATGCTGGGGAGAACCAGGACAGTGGCCGACCACAGTCAGACAGGGAGGGCAGCCTGGTGGGGCCCTGGAAGCCATGGACGCGACTGCGCTGGGAGTGGGGATGGGAGGTAGCAGGAGTTGGCGGGTGGGGCACAAAGTGGGAGCCAGGGGCAAATTGCTGCTGACTTGACCATTTTGCAAAAGGCCAGCCTGACTGTGGCCTCAGGCCTCTCATTTCCTCTACCTTAACGAGGGGTCATAGAAGTGCCTTCCCACAACTACAGCATCTCCCTCCACATTTGGACTCAAACACAGAGTGGGGCCAGAGACAGAAAAAGTCTCCTTCATGACACACTGTGATTTGTTTCTGCACTGTGTGAACCCTTGGCTCTGTGACACGGAACACAAGTTTCAGCAGTCCCTGTCACTTCCCACAGGCGAAAGAGACAGAGCATTCTTTTGTCCGGCTTCTGGTGAAATGCCATTATCGTTATTTTTAGGAGGAAGATGGAGAATTGGGGTGGGTCCACAAAAAGAGGATGGATTCAGAAGACTTCCAGGAACCTTAAAAGGCTTGGAAACTAATTGTGCCCGTTCTTTTTGATGTCTAATTCTACTCCAAAAGTTCCTCTCAGCACAATATATTAATACTCATCGGCCAAGAGAAGGTTAGGTTTTGGCTCACAAACAGTCAAGGAGAGAATCTCCTTAATTCATTGAGAAGGCAGAAGATGGCGTTCAAGAGTATTCACAGGTAACTAAGATTGCCAGAGGGAGAATCGAGTGAGCTGTCAGCGGTGAAATACACAGGAAGGTAGAGAGAGCTACACTGAGACAACAAAGGCAGCTAAGGGAACAAAGCCTGGGTCCCTCAGGTCTGTGGCCACCGGCTCCAGCCAGGACAGCCTGGTAGCTGAAGAGCACGTCCTTGCCTGTTAGATGCCTGTGTTTCAAGTGATGCTAACTTGCTAATGCAGATGTCTCCGCAAACCCTGCCCCTGGCTCACCACCCGGTGAGCAATCACTCACTTTCCCCAGGACACCTCCAGGGAGGTACTCTTCCAGCACCTCACACTTAAGCAGCTAATGCAGGTTCTTCCCTCAGACACAGCACGGTTCCTGGGATGACGTCAGCGCTGCTCTCTGAAAGCACCAGGCAAGGAGGCGAAACAAAGAAAATCCTAAAGAGCAGGCGAGAGAACGGTGGAACTGGCAGAGAGAGGCACTGGCACGGATGGAGAGGGCAGCAATAAAAATGTTTAAATGCTGGGGGACACTTAGAGGCAAAGGTACAGCAGGTGACAAAAAAGATGAGGCTGAAGTTCAGGAGAGACCCAGGCAGCGATGCCCAAACGACAGGCTGAGGAATCACCTCACAGCTGCCGATGCCCTTGACAGCGATGTCTGAGGCTGGCGTGAGTGCTCCGGGCTCAGAGATTCCTAGAACCCAGCTACAATGGCCTTATCAGACTGAAACAGGAACACCAAGATATTCCAAGGGAGGTGACAATAGGGTCCAAAGGTCGCGCCTTTATGGCTCACAACTGTGTGCTGAGTGTGGCCCGAATCCCAGCTCCAAATGGTCACCCCATGTCTACAGCCAATCAGCTGACCAGGGTGGCAACCCCTGGCTCTGCTCAACAATGACAACCATCATTTACTGAGCACTTACTATGTGCCAGACCGATGCTAAGTGCTTTCCTCAGATGGTTCCATTTAACTGTTAGAATCACCCTAATGAGTATTTCCTATTATTTTACAGATGAGGAAATCAGAGCTTAGAAAAGTAACTAGCAAAATCATACTGCTGGCTCTGTAACAGATGTTGATTGGATGTTGTCTGGGTGGACAGAGGCAAGGATGACTGGAACGAGACAAGCAAACGAAAGGCCGGCTGACAGACCACTCGGGTAGCACTTTTCCTGGGATTAAGCTTAGACCTTGTAGGCCTATCAGCCAGAAGCAGTGTGTAAAATAAGAGCTGCTGACTGGGCACGGTGGCTCACGCCTGTAATCCCAGCACTTCGGGAGGCCGAGGCGGGCGGATCACCTGAGGTCAGCAGTTCAAAACCAGCCTGGCCAACATGGTGAAACCCCATCTCTACTAAAAATACAAAAATTAGCAGGGCATGGTGGCACATGCCTGTAATCCCAGTTACTCAGGAGGCGGAGGCAGGAGAATCGCTTGAACACGGGAGGCAGAGGTTGCAATGAGCTGAGATCCAGTCACTGCACTCCAGCCTGGGCAACACAGCAAGACTCCCTCTCAAAAAAAAAAAAAAAAAAAAAGCGTAGCTGCCCAAGAACACAACAACAGCAACAAACACTGATGACACCCCAGTTTTGTAGAAGGGGAAGGAAAAATAAGAATGTCAACTCTCCATTCAACAGAGAAACAGTGCCATTGCTGTCTTTAAATTTTCAAACTCATCAATAAAAGCTCCAGAGAGGCCAGTGCCAGCAATGCCAGCTGTCTCCCAAGTCTGAAGTGTTTCCCTCTGGGTATTAGAACTTGAGGTGTTCAGCTAGAGGAGAAACAGGACGCACAGGAGATCACACACAGAGCAGGAGGTGCCTCTCAAATGCCTTTCCCACGTGTCCAACTCTGCTTTGTTTAAAGCACGATCAGACCCGCCATCTGCACTTTTACTTGCTGCCTGACGAAAACCAGGTGCCAAAGGCCTCCCAGCACTCATGGGGCCCTTTGCCCTTAGGAAAACACCATGATTCAGCCAGGCGAGTTTGATACAACACTGTAACAAAGCGTGTGCAAAGTGCCTACCTAGCTCCGGACTGCTGAGCCTTGCAGAAAAGGCACATTTTGACTCTTCTGAAAGTGGGAAAGATTTGAAAGATGGGATTTGCACCTTATTCCTATACAGGTCTGGAGATCTGGAACTTCTCCTGAAGCTCCATGTTTAGCCAGATAATTGAGACACTCCACCTGGTCACCACTGGACGACAGCCACCCAAACAGTCCCCTCCACAAGGCACCTGGCATTCTAGTGCCTCTGGAGAGAGCAGCCATCTCACTAGCACAGCTCATGAACAAGGATCCCCTTCCCTGGACAGCAAAGATGTAAACCTGCCCCTAGAAACACTGAGAGTCCTAGAGGTAGAATGAGTCAGCCAGCAAGCTCCAGCCCATTCACTGCAGACCCCTGAGCAAATCAAGTCAGGAGAAGGTGGACAACTGTACCCTGAAGACCACATACCACCCAGACCCAACACAAATAGCTGTCAGCATTGCCACCTGTTACAAAGCTTCAGATCTTGCTTCTACCAGGATTTCCCAGCTGAGCAGGAACCATCAAAATCTGGTCCTGGAAGGACAGCCCTCCCCGTCTTGGCAGCCACACCATTTGGCCCTGGCCCAAGGCTGCTGTGGCATGGGAGGAATCAATGGAGGAATACATGGCTCTTCCCTGGTTCCTTCCTCTCCCACTTCATTGGATAACACTAGTCACATGGCCCTAATTGAACTGTGAGGGAGGCTGGAAAATTTGGAGTATGTGCATGTCTAGTGAGTTGCCTCCACCACATCCTCTTAAGCCTTGGCCTCTCATTCCCAAAGTCTAGCCTTATTTTCAAATGAATTCAACGCCTTGTTACTTAGATCTTTCCTCATTACCTCAAAGCCACAGTGGCAAAAAGCAAACAGCATCTTCCTAAAATATTCCTCTTCCATCATCCTCTCCTAGATATCCCTCTTATCCTTCTTCGCCAATTAATTTATTCACTTAAAATCTTCCTTTGACAGCTTCACTCCCTCTCCGCACTGCTATCAACTCAAATGTGAATTATTCCAGTAGCCTGAACTCGTCACTGGCCTTTTACTTTCTTTCCCTTCCAATGAACCTGGTACCCAGCTACTTAATCCTTATCCTTCTTCCCAAGGCCCAATTTCATTCCTTTCTCCCCTGTTCATGAGCCTGCAATACTTTTCCTGCTGCATCCGTCACGAGTCACCATATACACTCGCAATTTGAGGTGCTCTAGAATCTGCCCGTGGAATTAGTCAGGACATAATCTCCCTGTTTTTTGGCAGTGCCACATCCATTCCTGTCTTCACAGGTTTGCTCATGCCGCCATTCCTTTCCCCAGAACGCCCTTCTGCTCCTCCCACACAAATCCTAATCCTACCTCAGGATCCACTTAAAATATAACCTCCTCACTCAACTCTTTCCTACCAACATGCTTTCCTCTCTCCTTTCTGCGTTACCACAAGGCTAAGCTCTGTCGCTGAGTAATGTGCTTTTTGATGATAATCTGAATGGTACAAGAAATCCTATTTCATGCTCCTTTGAGGGAGTGTCTAATATAGGTTGCCTTCAACTATAAGTAGTAGAAAATTCCAACGCAACTGGCTTAAACAGTGACGACAAAATGTACGGAGGTTGGACTGTTCAGTCTTCAGGGGCTTGGCCCCTCAGGGATCCTGGTTTTTCCCATCTCTTCCCCTCTGCTGCCCTCAACAAACCTGCTTTCCTCATTGCAACAAGACAGCTGCTTCACGTCCAAGAACCTAGTGAAAGAAGCTGTCCCTTCTGCATTTCCTTTTACAATGAAAAACATCTTTCCCAGAATCTCCCAGCAGATTTCTCATACCTCAGTGGCCAAAACCATGTCACATGCCCATGTCTAAACTACAGGCCTCCAGGAGGAGTTCTGCTCAATCAGCATGTACCCTAGAGCTGGAGGCAGGGTCACCTTTCCTTGAGTGGCATGTGGGAGAAGTGTGGCATCCAACCCAACTGGGTCCTGCCAGCAGGAAGAGAAAAGAAGAGCCACTGTAGGTAACCAATCCCGTCTACCACAGGCAAGGACTAATACCACATATCTGTGTTTCCCCTCACTTGCCACCCCCATCCTGTGCTGGCAGATAAGGATGCTCAACAAATAGCTGTGGAACTACAAATTATCCTGTGGGTGTGAGAAAAGAGTATGCATTATAATAGGGTGGTACAATTGGACATGTGTGCACAGAAAATGGAAAAAGAGCCATGAAATCCAAACAGATGCAAAAACGTTCTTAACAGAGAAGGTTTGGGAAGCTCTGATCTAAGCCCTAGCCTGGGCCCAACTCCCAGTTCCACAGATAGGGAGCAGGCCCCAGGCCAGAGTGCTGGGTTTCTCCCAGCAGGATCCAGCTGGGGCCTTCTCCTCAGTTCAACCCTTGTCTCTGGGGACCAGTGGTCTACAGTCCATCCCACAACCCTTCAGACAGAAGTTCCAGGCACAAAAAGGAAGCTCACAATAAGGAACGCCCATGCCTAGCCATAACTGAACACATCACAGGCTCACACAAATCTGTGGAATGAGTGCATGATCTCATGAGCTCTGGTCTGGAAAAGCAAGTCTCCCTACACTCGGGCTTAAAGGGAAGGCTTCTTCGGCTATGCCAATAGCTCTTTCCTCTCTCTTTCTTCTTCAGACCAAACAGCTCCTATTCCTGCCTTCCATCTCAGCTTTCCAGCATACTCTTCCCAGGTTCTTTGGGCTACTGACAAGCACTCCAGACCCAAATACACGTGCTCCCACCTGAGGTTGGGAAATGTACCAAGAACTGCATAAAAAATATACCGGACAAAAGGCACTGCAGTCTCACAGATATCCAGCCCCACAGTCTATATCACAGATCACCAGTTTTAGCTGTTTGAAGTTTTAGAATTCCTTTTCAAATACCATAGCTAGCATTTATTCGGCTGGAGAAAACTGTGTTAAATGCACCCTACCGTAGGATCATTGATTACAACATGCATTCAACATTCAATACATATTGATTGGGCAACTATTAGGTTGAACTACGTGACATTATTGACATTCGACTGTTTCTGACCTATCAAAATGGCAATAACGCTCAACTTAACATTTACTCGATGCCAGACAGTAGGCTAAGGAAGGATTTGGGACACCACGACAAACAACAAAGCAGTAACCCCTGTCCTAATGGAACTTAAAATCTAGTTTATTAAACCATTACTCACAAAAGTACAATCTAACTTCAGGATTGTAATTAATTATAAATGCATTTTATTTGTTTACTGCCTGACTTCTTTGCTAGCCTATAAACTACACAAAGATGAGGGTTGTCTCCTCCGTTTCACACACTGGCCAAGCATATAGCAGAATACATCCTATATTTGTTAAATGTATTGATTAGTGTTACAACAGACAATTGCATGTGCTATGGAAGCCTTTGGCAGAGAGATCTAATCTAATCTTGGAAGGCAAGGATCCTGGACGTCACTAACTTGGAATTTCTGATACTGATGATAAGGTTGAGTTAGGTCTTCACGAAACAGGTCTCTATACAGCATATAAACAACTACCAGCATGCACAGGGGTTTCATGGGGACTATTTAAAATACTTAAGAGAACAAATGGTTTTCAAGCTCAGTCTAGTATTTCAGAAATTCCATTCACATGAACAATTGGTACGCTAATTGCAAATCATTCTTATTTCTCTCCTAAAGCAGGATCCCCTAAGGATCTTTATTAGGCATTCTGTTAGCCTAGTTTGAGTTACAGTATTTACTTAAAAGTAGTAACAGTGAAGTTCTTGAAAAATATTTGGCAATTCAGACATTTTACTAATTCAAACTAATCTTCCTCATTAGTCTACACTGTTAGAGATTTAACCATCATATTAAGAGAAAGTATCAAAGGCTTCACTTAGAGTAATAGTCACTAAATTCTTTTGCAAGACACCTTGGTAGCAGGAACCTGAGCTAACATCAGGAGGTAGGGAGAAATAGAAAATAAAGGAATGACAATTTGAAGAGCAACTGCAATCCAATTTAGTCCAACAGATGACACATATATGAAGTCACATTCAAATTATAAGCAGAGCACAACAAAATTTTTGATCCTTATCTTTTGATTAACCTGGTATCATTCAAGGAAAAATGTCAGTGAATACCACTGACCAGCAGTCCTCTCTTATCTATTTTGCAGTATCTCCCTGAGAACCAGCCCTGGACACAAACTGCATAAATATCAATGAGCCTAGACAGTGTCTTCATGTGTGTTTGGCCTGCCATTGGTCTCTGTACCCGTATGGAGATTTAGTAACACACTGGTCACATTCATGGGGCATCTTGAACTCTCTTGACATGGTAAATGAACAGCAGGCCCTGTCCCCATGCCAAAAGCAAACAAAAACCTGTCGCCAGCAAGGAAGACACCCGGTCTCTCCAAAGGATGCCAAAGTTCCCATCCAGCCTCCTTTGCAGAGCCTCACAAATCTCTCGGATGCAGGCAGGATGATCACGGGCTAGGGAAGATTATGCTCTGAATGTCTTAAGAGATTAGTTTCTTAAAATCCTCCACATGACTTCAGTCATCCCCGTTACAGATCACAGAGTAAAAAGCCTACTTGATTAAAGCTGAATGCCTATACATTTGCAAAAGGGAAAATATGCAGAAGAAAACACGAGTCAGATTACTGATGGGCATAGCACCAGCTCTAGGACATCAGGGGTGTTGAATAAATGATGACAAGGAGGCACATATAGTTCTGATATATTCACCATAAATACCACAGTCCTCGAGGCTCTCAGTTATTTACTTTCCCCCAAATCAGAGACTGAATCTGGCCTTATCTTCAAATGAGGCCCAGCTCTCCCCAGATTCCAAATATGGGAAATTACAGCTCCTCTGTGGTAGGGGGAAGAGTGGGAAGGCGAATGTTTGTATTGCATAACGTTTTAATTAAAACACAGATGACGTGCCCCAGAGTCTCTTTATCAGCTCCTGTTAGGGGCGTTTTCCAGTACTCCTTCCACCCTCTGTCACCATGGTCTTTTTTTCCCTCCAGGACAATTCACCTTTAAAATAAGAGGATTGGGCCGGGCGCGGTGGCTCAAGCCTGTAATCCCAGCACTTTGGGAGGCCGAGACGGGTGGATCACGAGGTCAGGAGATCGAGACCATCCTGGCTAACACGGTGAAACCCCGTCTCTACTAAAATACAAAAAAAAAAAAAAAAAAAAAATTAGCCGGGCGAGGTGGCGGGCGCCTGTACTCCCAGCTACTCGGGAGGCTGAGGCAGGAGAATGGCGTGAACCCGGGGGGCGGGGCTTGCAGTGATCTGAGATCCGGCCACTGCACTCCAGCCTGGGCAACACAGCCAGACTCCGTCTCAAAAAAAATAAAAATAAAAAAATAAGAGGATTGGGCATGAAATCTACAAAGATTCTTCCAAAATGAACTCAGGCCTAGAGGCATATTAGTTCTCTATCTTGTTGCTCCCTTCTAGAAGTACACAGTTCAGAGGGACGCCTAGCCAGAGAGGTGCCGAAACGCAGAGCTGGAGCCAATCACCTGCTCCGACATTTCGCGCTGGGCAGGGTGCTCAGAATGTGCTCTTGCTTCTTTGTAATGAAATATCAGAAGACAAATTACAACGTTGTTCAGCAAGCTATTTTTTTGTACTGAAACATCAGAAGGCATTATGAAACCGTTCAGCAAATCATCTCTAAACAATGTCATAAAGGGTTACCTAGCTTGGGGTAAGCCCGGAATGAATCTATCTGCACCATCATTCCTCACCCTAACAAACGTGTCCATCTGTGAAGCAGAATTCCCAACACATCACCATCTCCAAACCAACACCAAACCACGGCCAAACAAACCTGAAGAGGAAAACCAGAAAGGTCTCGGAGAAGTGCTGCTTGTAGGGAGAAGAATGGCCCTGCACAGAGGCTCCCGAGGGCAGCAGGCGCCTGCTTTGGAGCCCTGGTGATTTCCACCAGGCAGAATTTACAACCATCTGGGACCTGCAGTCTCAGAGGGCTCACAGGGAAGGAGGAAGCTCTTGGCTACCCGGAAGGTCACCAGTGATTCTCAGAAAAGTACAGATCAATGCCTGTTTAGGGTTAACCCCAGGTTGGGAGAGGGCATCTGGCAAGGAACAGACTTGGAAGAGCCTGCCCCTCATTGAGCTGCTACAGCAGCGTCTGGGAATTTGTAAGAGCCACAGTGATGAGGCCCTGGGCTATGTCCCCATATCCTCCCTTGCCAGGGCGCCCTCAGGGAGGCCACACTGCAGGAGGCAGAGTATGAGGTGGGGAAGATGGATCGGCCTTATCCTCACCACCCCCCATACGAGGCTCCTCTGAAGAAAGCACGGTATGGATGGTGTCTCCTCTCTGGTGGGAAGTATGTGATTTCTCTATTTCTACTTCTCTTTTGTTTGAGCTTCCTAGAAATTCAGAGCTAGGTGTGAAATTCCCAATTCCCACAGACAGGCAACATCCCCAGCAGTAATAAAGACATTTCACACACCCAGGACTTGGGATATTTGTGTATTTTCAAGAAAAAAAGTTTGCCCTTTGGCCTCCTCAAAGCCCCCCACCCACCTTTTCCTCGCTCTCCCCTCATCACTGCTATTCATGATCTTACTCCTACAGATACCCCCCTTCATGGTGGCACAGGGCATTGGTAACTCATGGCTGTAAAGAAGAGCTGAGAACAAAACAGGAAGAAAAGAGGTTAAGCAGTGGCAAGAAAAAAGATGTACCTTAGGAATAAAAAAGAGTTCCCCAAAGTCACAGTGTATTTAATTAATCCTTCTATTTATTAAAGATTAAAAATACATATCAGGTGACTACTTAAAATGTTACTCATGATTTTAACTTTGAATTCTGTGGCACTGGAGATAACAGAACAATGAGTGCTTGTAGCAGGCACTCGGTTATTTGTTGAACGAGCTTCTTGGGAAAGCCTTCTTAGGAAAGTATTAGAAGTAGATTCTACTAGAACAGGGGCTACCCCCAGAGGTCTCAGGACAAGGGGTAGAAAGTCAAACACTGATGTCTAAGAAGGGATGATTATATGACACATGAATCCCACAGCCATCTCTCCAAAAGAGCAACTATTTTAAAAATCAGGTCTAAAGGTGAGCCATCCAAGAAACTGCTCCTGCTCCCACAGGTTTTAAAGAAAGTCATTCCCGTGAACATGAGAAGTAACCCAACACTTTGAAATGATAATCGTTTTACAGCAATAACTGTTGCTGCAGGGCCTGAGAAAAAAATTATCTTCCTTTGGGTTAAAGTCTTAAATGCTGAGCCCGCAGCCAGCAACCTTAAAGGCTACTCGGGTCCAGTTCATTCTATCTGGAGGAGCCACTTGGGAATTGAAAACACAGGAAAACATTTTTTCTGGTCCATGAACAAACAAGAACGCTTAAATGAATTAGACACAAACTAAGTATTTATGGTTGTCATCTTAACAGGTTTCAAATAGGCTTCATTTTAATTTAACATAATTTTAAAATTATAGGAAAATAGTCAAAATATGAATGTGCTTAATTTGCTGAATTTATGTGTTTTCGAATAAAATATGCAGAATAAACAAGTCAATTATTCTCACTAAATACATTAAAATTTAAAGATAATATTTTTATTATGACTTGCTCTCCTGATATAGCAAAGTTATTGTTATATAGTTATTGAAGGAGGCTCACTACTTCCCAATGATTTCACAAATTACAGCTTCAACCAGCTATAAAATAACCAAATCAGTTCTGATATAGCCATAAAATTAAGCCTGAAAAAATAGTGAAGTAAATCATTCCTTTAAAATCAAGTTGTTGAACAATATGTTCTGCATGATTCCACTTATGTCAGAAAAAATATATTTTTGTGAGTATATACATAGAAAAGGGTCTGGAAGAATATATACCAAACTATAAAGAATCTATATCAAAGTCAATAAGGCACATGGACAAGGAGGGGAACGTTCACATTTTACTTTCTACATTCTTAGAATTATAGTCACTGTTACCTCCATCAAAAAATTAAAATTCAAAAATTAGGCCAGGCGCAGTGGCTCACGCCTGTAATCCCAGCACTTTGGGAGACTGGGGCAGCAGCTCACCTGAGGTCAGGAGTTCGAGAGCAGCCTGACTGGCCAACATGGTGAAACTCCATCTCTACTAAAAATACAAAAATTAGCCGGGCATGGTGGCGGGTGCCTGTAATCCCAGCTACTCGGGAGGCTAAGGCAGGAGAATCACTTAAACCCGGGAGGCGGAGGTTGCAGTGAGCCAAGATTGTGCCAGTGCACTCCAGCCTGGGTAACAGAGCGAGACTCCATCCCCAAAAAAAAAAAAAAAAAAAAATTAAAGCAAACAAATATAAGCTACCTCCTGAAGTAGAAACCAGTATCTCTTCACCTTACATTTACATAATACTTTACCCTAATGCATTTTATCTGCTGTTCTAAATCATGACTTACTTCAAATGAAATCTTAAGTGAAAATCAAGATTTTCTTTTGGGGGTGTTATATAAAAAAGACTGTAAAATTTCATTCTCTGAAAGTCTTTTTAAAAAGGAATAGATCATACCTGGCTGGGATAGGGTAGGTGTGATCTGACCCGCAGCAAATGATGGCTGCTCAACTCTGCATCTCCTTCCCCTCTCCCTGCTGAAAAGTGCTACTTGGCAAGGTCAGTCAAGGTCACCAATGCAAACAAGTAGTGGACAAACACCATCCAGGTTATCCAAGGTTCCTGAGGCCCAAAGCAGCACATGGGGTTGGGAAACTGATCACCTTAGAGATTTCAAAATCACCTAACAATAACCCCACTTTCCCTAACCACAGGGCTGAGGGACCTAACGGGTCAAACACATATGTGCTTTGGTCATCCACAACCCAGACCACCAGACTAATTTTGCTTTAGAACTGGACTATATCAAGTGTGAATGATCATACTGGTTATCATGTGGGAAAAAAGGTTTAATTACTCCCTAATTGTCTGGGAAACAAAAGATTTCAAAATACGGAGCTCCCAGGGGAAGGAGAGTTAATAAAATGGGTCCTTGAGAAGTGAAGTGGGAAGCCTGCCTCATGCCATGGCACCCGCGATGACACAGGTGTACCCAGTGCTCTGCTGAGAGCAAAAACAATGTTCTCAGAGTTGCTATCAAAAAGAGGCAGCAGACTGCATTCTGAAGCATCAGACAATGGGTCACATGCAAAAACAGAATTAAATACACAAAAATAGCACCAACTTAAGGCAAGCCTGGGTAAGCTGCACCACATCAAAGAAAGAACACACAACTGGTACCAGATTTTTTCTGTTTTAATAAAGAGAAGGCCTGGACACCTGAAAGTTGACGGGAAGCAGGCATCACTAATTTCTCTGAGTTCACAGTTTTGTTAGAATGTTTTTGCTCTGATTATGGGGTTTTTTTTGAGATGGAGGTTTTTTTTTTTTAATTTTTTTGCTTTTGTTGCCCTGGCTGGAGTGCAATGGTGCAATCTCGGCTCACTGCAAACTCCACCTCCCAGGTTCAAGAGATTCTCCTGCCTCAGCCTCCCAAGTAGCTAGGATTACATGCACCCACTACCATGCCTGGCTAATTTTTTGTGTTTTTAGTAGAGATGGGGTTTCACCATGTTGGTCAGGCTGGTCTTGAACTCTTGACCTTAGGCGATCCACCCATCTTGGCCTCCCAAAGTGCTGGAATTACAGGCGTGAGCCACCGTGCCTGGCCTGATTATGTTTTGATGGATATACAGAAGCTCTTGCTTTAGTACAGAAACAGGCCCCGCTTCACTTCGACCTGTGGGCCCCCCACCTTCAGAAATGTCCAGTGCCATCCCTGGCTCCTCCTCTCAGTGGTCTTCCAGGATATCCACTCACAGCTTTCTGACTTGTCGCCCACCTGTCTCTAGCCCAAATACCCAGTCCTCATGGCAAATGACTGCACCAATTTTTTTTTTTTTTTTTTTTTTTTTTGAGACAGAGTCTCGCTGTGTCGCCCAGGCTGGAGTGCAGTGGCGCGGACTCGGCTCACTGCAAGCTCCACCTCCCGGATTCACGCCATTCTCCTGCCTCAGCCTCCCCAGAAGCTGGGACTACAGGCACCCGCCACCACGCCCGGCTAATTTTTGTATTTTTAGTAGAGACGGGGTTTCACCATCGTCTCGATCTCCTGACCTCGTGATCCACCCGCCTCAGCCTCCCAAAGTGCTGGGATTACAGATGTTAGCCACCGCGCCCGGCCGACTGCACCAATTTTTACAAACCTACACCCTTAGGGTTCCCATCCCAGGACATTCAGGCTTCTCCACCCCTTTACAAATGCCCAGAATATCCTCTACCCCACAATTCCAACAGGACGTCACTCTCCTATTACGTAAGAAAAATGCCTAAAATTCCAGCCCTTCCAAAAGGCCTTTCCAGATTGACCACTCAGGAGTTACTCTGGCCTCCCCTTCACTCCTCCTGCTAAATTGAAAACAAGAACAGACTTGCCTGGCCTCTCTCCCCGGGTAGACACCTAGCCTCAGTGAACACATCCTGTCAGTGTCTTCCTGTCCATTTGCAAATTGATTGACTGTTTGTTTCATTGCCAGCCTTGGATGACCTCTCATAGAGGGCAGGGACGGGTGGTGTTTGGCAAAGCCTTGGTTGTCTGGAAAATGGGAAATGGGGTCTTCTGGTGAATTTAATTACAGGGTTAGGTGGAAACTTTGCTTCAACTCTCGTTATTATAAAGCCTACTATAAAGCTTTTTAAAGTACATCTGACCACTTTCCAGCCAGGGTAGAGTTAATATGACTTAATCTTTGATTTAGGATCTTGCAGTGCCCCAGGCTCACCGTTCTCTTCTGCTACTATAATTACAGTTGCGGAAGACATAGAGACTGAGCTGATGACTGCTTGGAAGCTAATTTCGAGAAAAAACCCTTGCTACCACATCTTGTGATTTTTGCCCTTCTGAAGGTGGAGTTCAAAAATAAAAACAAAATCCCACTTAACTGAGGGTTCCAGTTAAGGGAGGTCTGCTGCCATGGTCTTTGTTAAGTGCCTGCCACCGTGGCCCACAATTAGTCAGTTAATAAAGGGTTCTTGATGAGAGAATTTGGTAACATGTGATTTTCCACAAATACAAGCTTGATTTTGATGCAACCACTCATTTCTTTGAAAATCAGGGGGCATTCACACACAGGTGTTCTAAATTTCCTTAAAGTAAAAACCAACCCTTTACAAGGAATAGCTGTGTTCACTTCGAGCCGTAAAGAAGCAGGTGTCCACTCATGGCAAATGAGGAACTCCTTTTTTATTTATTTATTTTTTTTTTTTTTTTTGAGATGGGGTCTCGCTCTTTATTGTGTGTGTGAGATGGGGGCCACCCAGGCTAGAGTGCAGTAGTGCAATCACAGTTCACTGCAGCCTCGACCTTCTGGGCTCAACCAATTCTTCCCACCTCATCTTCCAAAGCAGCTGAGACTACAGGTGTGTACCACCATGCCCGGCTAATGTTTTTGATTTTTAGTAAGATGAGGTCTTGTTATATTGCCCAGGCTGGTCTTAAACTCCTGAGATCAAGTGATCCTCCTGCCTCAGCCCCCCAAAGTGCTAGGATTATCAGCATGAGCCACCATGCCTGGCCAGAAGCTAAAAATATTAATCAAGGAGTCATAACTAAGGATGCACTGCACACCCGAAGCCAGGGACCACAAGAGGTCAGCAACCGGGACAGCTTCCTCCATTTCCCAGGCCTGGGCTAAGCAGCAGTGGCCTGGGCTCTGGGACTTACTTTAAGCCTAAATCCCAAACTCATTATAATTTAAGCCAATTTTCTGTGTCCAGCATCACCCCACCTAAACTGGTCCTTAAAACCACTGACAGTCATTTCTCCAGTCTGTAAAAGGCCCGCTGAGGCCTTTGCATTGTCTGGACTTCATTGGGAGTAGAATGCCCTCCCCATCCAAATCCTGACCATTTCTGAACACTCAGCCCATGTCCTCTTCGTCTTCCCCAACAACAGCCACCTACACTGAACTTCACTTTGAACTCTGTAGGAGACTGTAGATAGAGATGGGGGTCTCACTATGTTGCCTAGGCTGGTCTTGAACTCTTCAGCTCAAGTGATCTCCCTGCTTCTGCCTCACAAAGTGCTAGGATTACAGGAGTGAGCCACTACACCTGGCCTATGTAAGCTTTTTTTTTTTTTTTTTTTTTTTTTGAGACAGAGTCTTGCTCTGTGGCCCAGGCTGCAATGCAGTGGCACAATCTCAGCTCATGGCAACCTCCAGATTCTAGGGATTCTCCTGCCTCAGCCTTCCGAGTAGCTGGGATTACAGGCGGGCGCCACCATGCCCAGCTAATTAGCCAGGTTGGTCTCAAACTCCTGACCTCAGGTGATCCGCCCACCTTGGCCTCCCAAAGTGCTGGGATTACAGGCATGAGCCACCACACCCAGCCACGTATGCATTTTAAAATGTTATGCTCAGAAGGGGTCTATAGGCTTCACCAGACTGCCAAAAGGATCCATGACACAAAAAACGTTAAGCTCTACAATCAGACAAATATGAATTCAAATTCAGATTCTGCCAAATTCCAGCTCTTTTCCTTTGAACATAATTGTGTTCAAGGGAAAAGTGTCTTGAATTTCCTTATCTTGATCAAGGAAGCCAACACAGAAACAACACCTACCTTGTGAAACCATTCACTCATCAAAAAATTAACCAGGCCAGGCGTGGTGGCTCATGCCTGTAATCCCAGCATTTTGGGAGGCCAAGGCAGGCAGATCACAAGGTTAGGAGTTCGAGACCAGTCTGGCCAACATAGTGAAGCCCTATCTCTACTAAAAATACAAAAAAATTAGCCGGGTGTCATGGTGTGTGCCTGTAATCCCAGCTACTCGGGAGGCTGAGGCGGGAGAATCACATGAACTCAGAAGGCGGAGGTTACAGTGAGCCGAGATCGTGCCACTGCACTCCAGCCTGGGCAACAGTGTGAGACTCCATCTGAAAAAAATAAAAAAGAAAATAACTGAACACCTGCTTACTTTGCAAGGCACAAGGCTGAGTTCTGGGGCTACAGTAATGAACATGAGAGAGATGGTCTTTAAGAACTTTATACAGAAGGTCATGCTATGTAAACTGTTTAGCACAGTGGCACATAAGCACTCTATAAACATTTTAATACTCACTGATAAAACCACCACATGTAGTGTTTAATTATATGCTGATTTAGATTGCTTTCTACGAAACAAATGTTGATTCATCAAACTCATGCCTTCTTAACAAGCCTTCTTGGAGGCCAGAGGCTCGGCTTCAGACTCAAAGGGAATAGCTTATTAGATGAAAGAACACAGAATTTGGAACCAAATGGTCCTGGCTTCAAAACCCTACTCTGCCACTTTTTAGCTTTGTGACTGTGGCAGAGACGGGCAGCTGTCCCCCAAAATCTGTTCTCTCCTTTCCCTACAGTCATAGAATCCCAAGTTTTTCTCAGGACACATGGATCCTCAGGATAAGCATATTTTCCAGCCTTCTTTGCAGCTAAGTATGGTCACATGACTAGGTTCTAGCCAATGAGAATGTCAGTGGAAGTAATGTATATGACTTCCAGGAAGTATCTTTACATTGAGAGGTCCTACCCTTCACTAGCCTTTTCTTCCTTCCTGATGGCTGGGGCTAGAAGTCATCCTGGACCACAAAATCATCTTGGGAATAGAGAGCATGCACATGGAGAAAGACAGCAGGAGCTTGGAGCCCTACCACTGTCAGCAATCTATCTTAGGCAAGTTCCTTTTTTTTTTTTTTTTTTTTTTTTGAGACAGAGTTTTGCTCTCGTTGCCCAGGCTGGAGTGCAATGGCGTGATCTCGGCTCACCTCCACATTCTGGGTTCAAGCGATTCTCCTGCCTCAGCCTCCCAAGTAGCTGGGATTGCAGGCATGTGCCACCACCATGCCCCGCCAATTTTTGTATTTTTAGTAAAGACGGGGTTTCACCATGTTGGCCAGGCTGGTCTCAAACTCCTGACCTCAAGTGATCCAACAGCCTCCCAAAGTGCTGGGGTTACAGGCATGAGCCACCGTGCCCAGCTTAGGCAAGTTACTTAACCTCCCTAAGCTTCAATCTCCCCATCTATAAAAATGTGATAATGCAGCCGGGTGTGGTGGCTCACGCCTATAATCCCAGCACTTTGGAGGCCGAGGCGGGTGGATCACGAGGTCAAGGAGATCAAGACCATCCCGGCTAACACGGTGAAACCCCATCTCTACTAAAAATACACAAAAAATTAACTAGGTGTGGTGGCAGGCACCTGCAGTCCCAGCTACTCGGGAGGCTGAGGCAGGAGAATGGCATGAACCTGGGAGACGGAGCTTGCAGTGAGCCGAGATCGCGCCACTGCACTCCAGCCTGGGCGACAAGGCGAGACTCCGTCTCAAAAAAAAAAAAAAGTGATAATGCAAGGTATCTATCTTGCAGGGTTGTTTTGAAGACTGAAAGATGATATAGGGCTTGGGTCACAGTAAGGACTAGAGTTAGGGGAGCTGGTATTACTGCCATTATGGAAGTACCAGCAGTCTTGCTGCCATGAAAACTGTAGAAGATGGCAACATCTTAACACAGCCCTGGGTACTTGGAGGTAGCTCAGTGATTCTCACAGTTGAAAGGCATCCTAGTAGGCGAAGTCCTCCTGACAAGAATTTCCTTCTCCTGCACCCTTGTCAAATGGTCCCCAGGAAAGGGAAGTGTACTACCTCTGGGACAACTATTAGGACAGTGATATTTGTTCATCCATAAATCACAATCCTCATCTCCTTCTTTCAGAACTCTTCTCCTGATTGCTCCAAACCATCTCACTTTTCTTTGCCTCCTCTTTCTCTTCTGCCTTTGATCACTCCAGCCCTGTCTCTGAGGTCACACCCATCAGTACTTCAAAGTTTCTTTCAATCCCTTTCAGAACCACCCTCTGGCTTCTCCCTTAAGAAACCTTTTCTAACTAACTGGGAAGTAAGACATGGCTTCCTCGGCCTTACCGTATTCAAAGAAGAGACTTCCCAAACTCTACAAATCAACTTCTCTCCCTCTGGAGCAGAACACAAATGATCATTTGCCATCTACAGGTTCTCAGATGTCCCAATCTCCTACATTTTTCATTGCTAACACTTTTAAAGCTATTTAATCTTGTTTGCAACATCAGCACTGGTCTGGGAGGTATAACTCTTCATGGCTACACAAAATCAAAATGTGCTGTATGTGTCTAAAGCTTATATTCATCTTTCCTGAGAATTTTTCTTCCTGTTCTTGCAGACACAAATCCTATGCTCTCTTTCCCACATTGCTGTCATCTTCCCATGTCATTGTCACTCATGCAGGCTGCTCCCAGACAGAGGCACATTTCCAGTTACCCTTCCCTTCCTACCCCTGCACCAGCCTGCATTCTCTCTCTAATCTTCTGCCCCTCTGGCTACATCTGTCCTCAAGTAGAGATGTTACTACCCTCATGACTCAACCGGGACCAGGCTTAAGTGGCTTTGTAATTGGAACCAAGGGTTGTGGTGGCAGGGCCACCCCTGCCCTGTGGCCACCCTGTGGTGGCCATGCACTGCCACCACAACCCTTGCTGGGTGAGGCACCTAGGGTTAGGACAGAAGAAAACAACACAGAGGTCAAGGGGGTAGGTACAAAGACAAACGGTAGGACAAAGACATAAGCAGGAATCAGTGTCCCAAGAGACAGAAAAAGAGGAATCTGATTCCAATCCCAGACACTGGCAAAGGACGGGTGCAGAAAAGCACAGGTCTATGATGTTGAGGGAAATGAGAGTGTCTCCGAGATTTACCCTGTGTACCCCCTCATATACTGTCCGGGGTTTTCTAACCAAAATTGCCATTTCTAGAGGCTGGCACCTGCATCAGTCTCACTTTCAGAGCACTTAGATTTATCCAACTTTTATAAACAAAATTTTATTCCAGGCATGTGACCTACATGGGCTTAAAACCTTAGAATTCTTTGCTGTTTTAAATTCACACTACACATTAATTCACATTACACAGCAAGAATGCTGACACATGAACCAGACCACAGCAGACTGCAAGCAGGAAATAAGACCCCAACATGGGTTTTGTTCCCTCCCGAAACGCCTTCTACCTCTCCCAGATTAGGAAAGTAGTAGCCAGGCCTCCTTCCTACCGTACTGACAGCCATCAGGTGAAGAGAAAGATGAGGTTCCACCAGGGGGGCTCCAAATCAGAGATCCATATGCATGCCTATAGTTCCAAACCTTCCCACGTTAGCCTGCATCTAGGCGTCTGCCACTGTGCCCCTTTAAAGCCACCTTGATGCTCATTTTCCTCCATGGCACCTGTTTACACATGAAGGTGAGGGTGGAGGAAAAATGACAGCATCTGCCAGGTGCCAGGGCCCCAGCTCCACTCCACAGAGTGGCCCAGAGAGTGAACAGCAGGGGACCAGCATGCAGCCTTACATTTCTTGAGCAGCCAGAAGAAACAAAAGGCACAAATGTCACATTGCCTTGTTTTCCCATTGATGGCTACTTCTCCTGCCCTGGGCCCCACCCTGCCACTCAGCCTTCTTTCCCGCCTTAGCCACACACCCCATCCCACATCCAAATCTCCCCAAGGGCTTTCCTTGTTTGTGTCCTGTTGAATCCACATGAATCACTAATTGCTGATTTAAACCCAGACACTAAGCGAATGACACATACAGTACAACAAATACAGATCCAATATGAAGAGACTGGCAAATGGAGGGCTCCCTGCCTCTTGACTCTGCCTGAGCGTAGAGGTGACAGGGAGACACTGCCTGTATCCTAGCCCACAGCTGAACAGAAGACTAACTAAACTCACTGCCGGCAGCGTGTCAGCATGTGTTGGGTGGTAGGGCACTGGCGCTAATGAACTCACCCACTGGTTCTCTAAGTGAACCATGCATGGAATTACCTGAGAGAGCTCAAAGGCTGAGACCTGGGTCCCATCCCACCAAGGGAGTTTGGTTTCACTGGTCGGGGGTTGCTGCCTGAAATCAGAATTTTTAAAAGCTCCCCCAGTGATTCCAACATGCACAGGAGAGTTTGAGAACCACTGATTGAACCACTGATTGAGAACCACTGATTGAACATCTATTACGAGTTTCAGACATTATTTAAGGCAGTCAAGGCATTTACGACACCTTATATCCTTGAATTGTTTATTGTTTCTGTTTTATTGATATTCAGATGTCAATCATGGTGAAGCTGGGATAGGAACTCAGGTCCCCTAATTCTAAAGTCCATTCTCTTCCCACACACCTGTTAACTACTTCCAGGGTATAGACAATGTATGGAAGCAATCTCCACTGCCAACAGATCACCGTAAGTTACGTGCAAGACACCTAGATTTGGAGATGTGAACCCTGTAGGCAACAATCATAATCCCTTCTGAATGCAGAGGACCGAGCCTTACAGAGAGGGCAGGGGGTGTGCTTAGGTATGAGGTCTGAGATGGGGAAAGAGAATGGCACCAAATCCCGGCGATGAAGTTTATCCTAGACCTGAGATGTGTTCTAAGATATCACGCTGAAGACAGTGCTCACTGGCATAAAAAGAACAGGCAATTTATGAGCAGAGGGGCCTCTTCACTGGGGTGGGGATCCTTAACAGAGGTGTCAAAGGTTCACCCAGGGCCATAGTTTCTTCTTCCCACTCCAAGCATTCTGATTTGTGGGAGCACAAAAGCCAATCCTAAAACCTCCTCTACCAGGCAGCTTCCTTTTCTTCAGGCTCTCTTTCTCCCAGAACTATGATCTAAGCTTCCTTGGTGAGGAGACACAGGACTAGTGTGCCCTCACATTTTTAGCCTACAGACCACTCAGGTAGGCAAAGCATCCCTTCAACCCCTATCCCATTTACTCCCATTTCCACCTCAAAAAAGGCACCATCATTATCACCCAAACCAACTTTCGAGACAGAGGGGAATTATGTTCCCACTCCCAGTTAGGAATCAACGCAGCCCAACAAAGAAGTGACAACACCAGAGCATCCATGTTTGTCATGCTACCAGACAGCAGCCCACCAGCCATATGAAGTCCCTAAACCACAGATGTGCAGATGCAGGACCTCACCCCAGGGCCCAAGACAGACACTTTAAGAACAGCAAATGTTCCTTCTTAAAGACAACAAATGATATTCCATCGCTGCTCCTGGATCAGAAACGGGCCTCTTCATACTCTACTCCAACCTGTGACACACACCGACCACCTCCTGGTGTCCCCCAAAGCTTAGTGTTGATGAAAAAGAACCACAAGAAATTACAAGAACCAAGAGCAGGTTAAACTTTCACATCGATTGTATTGATAAGCAGAGCCACTTACCCAGCACAGCCAGACAGCTCAGCACCAGGAAAAAGCGCTTCATGTCGGCAGCCTCCAGGAGACACAACACAAGGCGCTTCCTCTTCTCCCAGCTCCTAATCTCTCATTTCTGGCAATCCACTTATAGCTCCAGAGAACAGTTTTGGAAATAGAACTTAACTCGGAAAATGGGAACAGATTAAAGAGATCAGAAGGAGGGAGTCTGGGGGAAGGGGAGGAGTGGAGGCAAGTGTGAAAACTCCCCTATGCCACAGGAAGGGTCCACAACAATTCCGAAGGCGCTCCCGGCTCCTGCCACATCGTGTGCCTTGCAGTTGCCACTGAAATTGTAGACTGTAGTGGATTAATCCTCCAGGATCAGGGAAAAAAGAGTCTGAGAAAATCCTTTCATCCACTGATTATACAGAAATGTCCTTGGCTTCCCAGTGAAGGTGTCTGTGATCTCCCTCATTCAGATTCCCCAAAGAGAACAAGGCAGGTTTCGTCAAAACCTTTGACGGCCAAATCACCCTGCCTGACATCAACCGTTTGGGTTTCTTCACCAAAAAGTCCGTTTCCATCCATGGTGGTAGGTCACGGAGGCGCCACCTGCCCCACGCCTGTCTAGGGCACACGAAGCAAGTTGGCGTTCGGCAGCCCTGAAGCGGTCCCCCAGCGCCAGCAGATTTCTAAAACAAACACAACAGAGATTTTTATCAAAGGCAAGACTGCAAAACCCACTGGGGCTGAGCGCTGAGCTGGTCCGGACACCTGGGTCCGGTTCCTGGACCAGGACAGTCAACCTCTGCATTCTGACCTTGGGCAAGTCGCTATCTTTCCCTCCGCCTCAGTTTCCCTGCCCAGAGCAGGGCAACAGTGGGAAGCCCGATTGTTCCTGAAATACTTTCACCAAATGCTTCACTCCTGGGAATTCCCGTCACCTCCTACCGAGTCCGGGCGCCGCAGGTAGCCCCACCCTCCGCCAGGGCAAATCGGGAAGGGGCTCCGCGGTGGGGCCGCGACTCCCGGCCCCCGCCCCAACCGTGGGAGCTCTGCGCGCGACGCGTCCCAGGTGGCCCCGCTATTGTTTTACCTTCCAGGGTGTTTATTTCTCGCTGATTGTAAAGAAAAGAGACCGGGGAAGAAGGGAGTCCGGGGCTCCGCTTTCCGCTGCCGGAGCGCGCTCGCCGCGTGCCCGCCCAGCCAGGGGAGGGGTCTCGGGCCCGACCCCGAGCGGAGCTGGCGCGGGCCCGCTCCCCCCTCCCCGCCTCCCTCTCCGGGGCCCCCCGGATCCCCTCGCTGCAGCCCTCTCCGGGCGCCGCCCGCGCCCCCGCCGAGCCTGACCTCGCCCGTGGCCCTCTCCCTCCGCGCGCGTCCGTCCGTCCGTCGGTCCGTCCGGGCGCACGCCTCAGGGGACGCGCCGCTTCCTCTTCTCCCGCAACGGCACCAGCAGCCGCGCTGCGGCCCCTCCCGAGTCCCCGCCCCTCCAGCTCCAGCCCGGCCCGCTGCACTCGGCTAGGCGAGCGCGGGGCCAGGGCGGCGGCCACGGAGAGCGACCCGGTCCCGCCCTCGGCCCCGCCCCCGGAGACGCGAGTCCGGGCTCCGGGCCTGGCGGGGGCACGCGAGTGGCCGGGGGCACCGGGGGCACCGGAGGACCTGGGCAGCGCTGGCGTGTGGGCCGAGGAGCCCGCAAAGTTAATCAGGGCTTCACACCCAGACTCCGGGGCCGCCTGCGAGATGTACAGGCCCTTCCCAAAGCCCAGCCGGCGACCCATAACCCTGGAAGCCCGCGGCACAGAAGCTCGTCCTTTCTCCTGGAAACAAAAACAAAGCCCTTTGCTGGAGACTTGAATCTGTTCATGCAGTGGAACCCCATATTGCACTTCACTCTTGGATAGAATCTGGACTCTGGAAACAGCCTGGGTTCTAACGCCGGTTCTTCCGCTTCCTAGCTGTGGCCCTTGGCCAAGTTACTTAACCTCTCTGTGCCTCAATTTCCCCATCTGTTCCGTGGAAGAAATAACCCCTACTTAAGAAGGTAATGTGAGAAGTCTGTGACATACTTGTAAAACATTTAGAATGGTGCCTGATACATCATAAGTGGTCAGTAAATATAAGCTATTATTGTTTTATGACCAACCGCCCTGTAAAGCAAGTGCTTTTTCATTCCCTCACTACTTACCCAACACGCACAACCTGCTGGGTAGACACCATCACGAGGCGACCAAAGCAGAATAGACCACACTGCCCTCATGGAACTTGCAGTCTAGTGGGGACACAGACCATAAAATAGACATGACAATAAAAGTACAGTGCTGAGGAAGAAAATGCAGACCCCAACCCTGTGTTATTGGGGGAGGGGCGAGGAGGAGGAAGCTTTGGTCCGGGTAGGTCCCAGGCGTCTCAGAGGAAAGGAAAACTCGGTTGAATGCCAAGGAGCAGAAGGCAGCAGCAGAGGAGACAGAGGGGAGGTAAGGAATCGCAGACTGAAGAAACAGCACCTCTGCGGGCCCAGAAAGGAGCCCAGTTAGAGGACCAGGACGCTCTGCTGGGCCCAAACTTGACTGTAGGGGAGAAGTGACAAGAAATGAGCTGAGAAGAAATCCGGTGCCAGAAGCTAGAGGGCATTGTATGGTGTGTTAAGGGGTTGGGACCATAGGGAAGTCACTGAAGGTGTTGAGTAAGGGACTATGGTTATCAGATATACGTTTTATTTTTCATTTTATTTTAAGAGACAGGTTCTCACTCTGTCACCCAGGCTGGAATGCAGTGGTGCCATCTTGGCTCGCTGCAACCTCTGCCTCCCAGGTTCAAGTGATTCTCCCGCCTCAGCCTCCCAAGTCACTGGGACTACAGGCGTGCACCACCACACCCGGCTAATTTTTGTACTTTTAGTAGAGATGGTGTTTCACCATGTTGGCCAGCCTGGTCTTGAACTCCTGACCCGGTGATCTGCCCACCTCAGCCTCCCAAAGTTCTGAGATTACAGGCATGAGCCACTGTGCCCGCCAGGAATCTTTCCTTGTGCGTTAATTATTACGTCTTTCCCAGAGACACCCATGACTCTGGCAGTTCTCAGTTCCCATCTGCTAGACTCCTTCACTTATTTATTGAGCACCTACTATGTGTCAAAAAAAGTCTCTGCTCTCATGACGCATACATTCTAGTGGCAAACACAGACAATGATACAAGTATATAATGTAATGTAACGTGTTCTGAAGAGAAGTGGAGTAAAGAAATGTGTGGTCAGGCACAGTGGCTCGTGCCTGTAATCCCAGCACCTTGGGAGGCCAAGGCAGATGGATGACTTGAGGTCAGGAGTTCGAGACCAGCCTGGTCAACATGGCGAAATCCTGTCTCTACAAAAAATACAAAATTAGCCAGCCGTGGTGGCCCACACCTGTGGTCCCAGCTACTTGGGAGGCTGAGGCATGAGAATCGCTTGAACCTGGGTGGCAGAGGTTGCAGCGAGCTGAGATCACACCACTGCAGTCCAGCCTGGGCAACAGAGCGAGAGTATCTCCAAAACAAACAAACAAATAAAAAACAGAAAAGAAAAGAAATAGTGTGTATGTTTGGGGGTTACAGCGGGAAGAAGGACTCTTTTCTAGGTGAGGTGGTCGGAAAAGACCTCTCAGAGGAAGTGACATTTGAGCAGAGACCTGAGTACAGGGAGAGTGTGAGCGCTGGAGATTTCTGGAGGCAGAACATTCCAAGCACAGGGAACAGCAAGTGCAAAGCCCCTTAACATGCTCAGAAAATTAAAGGTGCGTTAGTGTGTCTGAAATGGCATAAAAGAGAAGGAGAAGGAGAAATGTGATCAGAGAGGTCAAAGAGGCCAAATCTAGTAGGACCTTCAAACCTGAGGAGCTTGGGTCACTCTGGCTGCTGGGTAAAAATAGAGCATCAGGTTATAGGGGTGGACAAGGGACACTGAATGGGAGGTTCTTTCCATTGCACAGGTGAGAGATGATCATGGCTTAAACTAGGGTGGTGCTGATGCAGGTCGTGGAAGTGGGTGGAGTCTGGAAGCATTTAGAAAGCAAAGTCAATGAAATTCTCTAAAGAACTGATGGGCCGGGCGCGGTGGCTCAAGCCTGTAATCCCAGCACTTTGGGAGGCCGAGACGGGCGGATCACGAGGTCAGGAGATCGAGACCATCCTGGCGAACACGGTGAAACCCCGTCTCTACTAAAAAATACAAAAAACTAGCCGGGCGAGATGGCGGGCGCCTGTAGTCCCAGCTACTCGGGAGGCTGAGGCAGGAGAATGGCGTGAACCCGGGAGGTGGGGCTTGCGGTGAGCTGAGATCCGGCCACTGTACTCCAGCCTGGGCGACACAGCGAGACTCCGTCTCAAAAAAAAAAAAAAAAAAAAGAACTGAATATGGAGGGGGAGAAAAAGAGAAGAGTCAAGGAATCTTTCAGAAGGTCCATCTCAGCCTGCGTTGGAACTCTCTGACCCCACCAAGGTGCTCCAACTCTTCCCAAGACTGCACTTTCTGAGGCCTCTGCCTAGGCCCTCATCTTTGAACCCCTATACTCAGTTATCCCTTCTCTATTACTCGTTCTTTCAATCTCAATCTGCCCATTTTCATACTACTTGGCCCCTTGCATCCTTCTGGATAATCTTTCAACCCTTGACTTCCATCACCACCAGATGTGTTATGACTGATTCCCAGCGTGGCATTCTTTCTAATTTCCACATTTATGGAACCTCTGTGATATGCAAAGAACTATGCAAAGTGTTGGATGGGGAGAGAAAAGTATAATTTAAAAGAATGCCTCTGCCCTCCAGACATAGAAACGATTAAATGAAATAAGTCCTGAATAGTGATATGATGGTGGCCCCTTCAGGAACTCATCAGCAGGCAGAGAAGTGAATTGGAGGCTGGGCACAGTGGCTCACCCCTGTAATCCCAGCACTCTGGGTGGCCGAGGCGGGCAGATCACCTGAGGTCGGGAGTTAAAGACCAGCCTGACCAACATGGAGAAACCCTGTCTCTACTAAAAATACAAAAAATTAGCCAGCCATGGTGGTGCATGCCTGTAATCCCAGCTACTCAGGAGGCTGAGGCAGGAGAACCTCTTGAACCCAGGAGGCAGAGGTTGCAGTGAGCCAAGATTGTGCCATTGCACTCCAGCCTGGGCAACAACAGAGAAACTCTGTCTCATAAAAAAGAAAAAGAAAGAAAGAAAAGAGAAAGAAGGAAGGGAAGGGAAGGGAGAGACAGAGAGAAAGAAAGAGAGAAATGAATTGGAAAGAGTCCTAAGGGAAGGAGAGATGTCAAAGGAGAGGAGTGGAGAGAGAGAGAGAGAAAGAGAGAGAGAGAGAGAAGGAAAAAGAAAGGAAGGAAGGAAGGGAGGGAGGGAGGGAGGGAGGGAGGGAGGGAAATGAATTGGAAAGAGTCCTAAGGGAAGGAGAGATGTCAAAGGAGAGGAGGGCACAGGAAGAAAGAAAGAAAGAAAGAAAGAAAGAGAGAGAGAGAGAGAGAGAGAGAGAGAGAGAGAGAAGAAAGAAAGAAAGAAAGAAAGAAAGAAAGAAAGAAAGAAAGAAAGAAAGAAAGAAAGAAAGAAAGAAAGAAAGAAAGAAAGAAAGAGAGAGGGAAGGAAGGAAGGAAGGAAAGGGAAAGAAAGAAGGAAAGAGAAAGAAAGAAAGAAAAAGAAAAGAAAGAAAGAAAGAAAGAAAGAAAGAAAGAAAGAAAGAAAGAAAGAAAGAAAGAAAGAAAGAAAGAAAAAGAGAAATGAATTGGAAAGAGTCCTAAGGGAAGGAGAGATGTCAAGGGAGAGGAGTGTACAGAAGTTCCCAGTCAGCAATGTCTGATGCCCAGGCTGAACATTCCAGCTTGCTTCAAAACATTCTGCATTTGAATTTTGAAACCTCTACTGGACTGGCCTGGAATCAGGTGTTTATTTTGGACATTTTGGAAGACTCCTTGATCTTGTCCATCAGGGAGTTAAATGCAGAAGCCTGCAGAAGCCAAGCTGAAGCACAGTGCCAGGGAGTACTGGGGCCCATGCCCCCAGAGCACAGCCTGAAAGAGCACGCACAGCTTCGGCAAAGTGTTGCTGCTGGTGAGGAAGGTGTGGTGTTACCTGGTTTTCCTGCTTTTTAAGAGAATCAGGAAATCCACATTTTTAGAAAAAATTATTCTTAATTTTGCTCATTGGAAACTAGTGTTTCAAAAATAAATTAATCCCTCTCTTTCTAGTTCTTCCTAGAGTGAGGAAAAGCTGGGTTGAGAGGGCAAATAAATTAACTAATTAATTAACTAATTAAAAACTGTGGGGGGGCAACACAAATTTTTTTCGTGGATAAGATAGGGCCAAGTGGTTATATCAGTTTGAGGTTTCTAGACCTACCATAGCTATAACCAAAAGGCTAATATAAAACCACAAATGGCATAGAGTTACATGTTTTAAGGGGAAAAAAATGAAGGGTGTTAGCCAAGTTATCCTTCATCACTTGAAAGAAGATTGAAGCCAAGGCATTTTGTCTAAGGATAGCCTGATACTGTGTACTCACAAGCAACTGATGTTAATTGTTCTTAATGTACTTCAAAATGCCAAATGAAAAGAGCAAACCCCCCCCCCCACCTCACAGAATAGCCAAGTTGGAGCTAAAAGTGTCCCACTCAACAATTCTTCCGAGAGCCAGCTTTCTTCTGGGTGATTACCCTCCTACACAGGCAAGGATCCCCAGAGCCGAAGCCTGGGAATAATTTACACAGGACACCATCTGTCTTTTTTTTTTTTTTTTTTTTTTTGAGACAGCATCTCACTCCGTCACCCAGGCTAGAGTCCAGTGGTGTGATCTCGGCTCACTGCAGTCTCCAGGTTGAAGCGATTCTCCTGTCTCAGCCTCCTGAATAGCTGGGGTTACAGGTGTGCACCACCATGCCTGGCTAATTTTTTTTTTTGTTTTTAGTAGAGACGGGGTTTCACCATATTGGTCAGGCTGGTCTCGAACTCCTGACCTTGTGATCCACCCACCTCAGCCTCCCAATGTGCTGGGATAACAGGTGTCAGTCACCGCGCCCAGCCCCTACCATCTGTCTTTTAAAAATAAAAGAGAGAGAGAGAAGTGACTATAGGATCTTGAGATCAGGGTAGCGAGTGGGTAGTCCCCAAAGGCTTTACCCATAGGTGGGTGTTCAGAACCTGAGATTCGCCATCTAGCGTTAGAGAAGGGTCTGGATTTGCCCCCTCATGGAGCTTCGAAGACTACTTTATCCCAGAGGGGGAATACAATTGTATTCAGCTAACGTTCTCCTTTCTTCACAAAACTCCTGTGCTGTGTTAGCTTATTTTCTTGGCTGACGGTGAAGAGCGAATCTGAAGACAAATGCCTGGGCTTGTGTCCCAGATCTGCACTTATTGACACCTAACTCCGGTCAAGTTACTTAACCTCTCTTACTCTAGGTTCCTCATTTGTAAAAGGGAATAACAAATACCACCTGCCCTCAAAGGGAGGCTGGAACGATTAAATGAGTTGATATATGGACAGAACTTAGTAAAATGCCTGGTATTTAGTTCTCAGTGTTCATTAGCTATTCTCTTCATGAATCATGTACTTTACATGGTCTAAGGAGCAGGAAACCAGGAGTCAGAAATTCTAGCTTCCAGTTCAGGGTCTGCTGCTTATGCTGTGTTTTGACCTCTCTCGACCCAAGTTTCTGCTGTAAAATGAGGGTGATGACCAGGCACAGTGGCTCACGCTTGTAATCCAAGCACTTTGGAAGGCTGAGGCGGGCGGATCACCTGAGGTCAAAAGTTCTAGACCAGCCTGGTCAACATGGTGAAACCCTGTCTCTACTAAAAATACAAAACATTAGCTGAGCATGGTGGCATGCAACTGCAATCCCAGCTACTTGGGAGGTTGAGGCAGGAGAATCGCTTGAACCCAGGAGGCGGAGGTTGTAGTGAGCTGAGATTGCGCCATCGCACTACAACCTGGGTGACAAGAGCGAAACTCTGTCTCAAAAAAAAAAAAAAAAAAAAAAAAAAAAAAGGTTGATTACACTAGTGAGAAAGTCCCAAACTGGCTGTGCATGAGTTACTCCCAAAGCACTTAAAGTGCAGATTCCCAGGCCCCACTTAGAAGATCTTATTTCTGAACATATTTCTGAGACTAGTCTAAGAAGACTTTTAAAAGGGGTCTTTCAGGTCAACATTTTGTGACAGATTTTCAGATTCATGATCCCATCCCCTCTGTCCAAGTTCATTTTTTATTGGGATTGAGAATTCCCTCAACTACATAACTTGACCCCAGATAAAAAGAATCAGAGGAGCTCATCTCTTCTACCAATATTCCATTCTGAACTTAGTCCTCACCATGGTCAACAGGCTCCCGATCTTTGCCAGTCCCAAAGCTTGAGCATTTAATGACTCTCCATTCGTCTTTTCCAAATCTCACCAAATCCTGATTTTTTTCTTAATCCAATAGCCTTGGATCTATGTCTCCTTACATCTAGCTCTGGCTCTTGGCCAGTGCTCTTCCCTGTATGGGCTCCCTCCCTTTGCTAAAGAATTTAAAGAACCCAAACCTGTGGGCAGGCTGAAAGCCATGACGCTTGTCGCGTTGGAGTAGCTTTTCTGAATTAGATTGGCTGACCCCCAATCTCTCTCTCTCAACGTCCCAGGGCAGCTGGGCTGTCTGCCTGGGCTGGCTGCCACTTTCAACCATGCTGTGGTCCAGGTGGAGGACTCGTAAGAATTTGGCTTGGCCTCTCCAAAGGAAAGATGTTAGTTTGATCACAGAGCGTCTGTCCTTGCACAGGGAAAAGTGTGTCACCATAGATCTGAGATTCTAAGAATCCAAACAACCATGAGATTGTAGCAGAATGGAGCCTTCTAGATGGGGTGTTTTTTCTGAGACATCTGTTACCCTACTAGTCGCCAGGCCTGTCTGGCCTGATCTGGCTGGCACGTTGCCTCTCCCTGTAAAAGAGTGCAAAGACATTGGCAAATCTCACCCAAATATATATGAATTTGGCTGTCAGTTTCCAAAAGTTCACTTGGAAGTTAATTATTTGGAACTCAGAACATATTTTCCCATAACAGTAATATAATAAATGGTGATTATATTTCCAGGCTGACATGCAAGTGTGTTTAACCCTTAACATGCTTGAAATGCCACATATTTCAGAGAGGAAAAGCAGTATACCAATAGTACAGTCGAAATACCAGGGATTCAATAATACTGAAAAATAACATCAGGACAAAAACTTAAAAAAAATAAATTCAGTTAACATAAAGCACTGTTCTATGCCCAGGGATGGTAAAGAAAGCAGGTAAGTTTCCTATCCTCATGAGTTTACATTCTTCATTAGTTTCTCCGTTTGTGGTCCATCTTCCCCTGGGTATGTAAGCTGCCTGTGGGCTGGAATCTGGTCTGTCTTGTTCTCTAGTGTAGGTCCAATGCCTAGAATAATGCCTAGCACATAGGATGTGATCAACAAATATTTGTTGAATGAATAAGTTCTAGTTGGAAAGACAATAAACAAGTAGGCAAACAAATATGCAATCAGTTGCAGATGTGATAAATGCTATGAAGCAAAATGAAACAGAGATCATAGGAATGGAGGTGGCTGGGGTGTTTTTTGTTTTTGTTTTTTTAAAGGTAGGGTCTTACTTTGCCACCCAGGCTGGAATGCAGAGGTGCAATCATAGTTCACTGCAGCCTGGAACTCCTGGGCTCAAGTGATCCTCCTGCCTTAGCTTCCCAAGTAACTGGGACTACAGGCTCACACCACCACACCTGGCTAATTTTGGAGGTGGCTGTTTGTGATGGGGTGATCAGAATGGCATCTCTGAAGAAATAATACTTACACAGAGATCTGAATGAAAGAAAGAATCATGGAAGATCTGAGAGAAGAAGGACTCTTGCCTTTTTTTTTTTTTTTTTGGGACAGAGTCTCACACTGTCGCCCAGGTTGGAGTGCAGTGGCGCGATCTCGGCTCACTGCAACCTCTGCCTCCCAGGTTCAAGTGATTCTCCTGCCTCAGCCTCCCCAGTAGCTGGGATTACAGGTGCCCACCACCACGCCCAGCAATTTTTTGTATTTTTAGTAGAGACAGGGTTTTACTATGTTGGCCAGGCTGGTCTCGAACACCTGACCTTGTGATCCACCCACCTCAGCCTCCCAAAGCGCTGGGATTACAGGCATGAGCCACTGCACCCAGCCGACTTCTGCTTTTAATATCAGACCAGGACATTTGTACCAATGTTCCCACTGAGATCAACTAAAAAAACTGGACAAAATTTAAATAATGTGAAAAAATAGTTATCAGTGGTGAGGAATTGCCAGGCAAAAAGTAGGAGAAGAGGAGGACCATCACTGAAAGCCACCGTTGCCATGAGGACATCTATGGATTGGAATAAATATCTGCAAAAGCTGTCTTTTGACCTCATAAGGCAAGGGGAACAAACCTCAAAGCCTAGGAAGAAGATGGGGACTCTGTGCTTGAAGCTGGGGCCCCTTAGCAGCTGCATCTTCTGGGTAAATGTGAAGCAGAAATAAACCAGCTCTTACTCAGACTTGTAACCTGACTTCAAGTCACCTGGATAGTACAAGAGATCTTGAGCCTAGAGCTTGGGTTAAAGTGGTTCCAGACAAGGAGGAGTGCCAGGTACCTGGCAGAGTCAAGAGGAAAACCCTATCACTCTAAGCTTCAAATTATTCCAAAATGGAATTTCCAGCATGTAGTCAGGTATAACCAGGAAGGCCCACAAAACCCTGAGATACTGAAATCATCCAGCACAGCCAATAAAACAATTAGACTTGCTTGTTTCTTGAGGTCAGAGGCTGCCTCTTCAAAGAAATAAAATTCAGACTTGAAAATTTGCACAGAAACTCAAAATCGTATTAAGATCTGGGGCAAGAACATTCCAGGCCAAGAGGATAGCAAGTACAAAGGCCCTGGGGCAGGAATAAGCTTGGCATGCTAAAAAGATAGAAATTCTCTGGCAGGAGCAGAGGGAACAAGAGTAAGAGGTGGTAGGTGAGGTCAAAGAGGAAGGTGAAGGTGAAGGTCAGATCATGTTGAGTCTTAAGGGATTTTAGGTTTTAGTCTCTGTGTCAAAGGAGGCCATTTGATGCCTTGGAGCCGTGAAGTGGTATAACTTAATTTACTTAATTGTATAAAAGTCAGTTTGGCTTTTGTATAGAAAATAGACTGTAAGGAAGCAAAAATAGAAGGAAGGAAACCAATTAATAGGTTATTGAATGGTCCAGGTGAGAGATGATAGAGGCTTAGTGTAAAGTGGTGATGATGGAGGTGGTGGGAAATGAATTCAGAATATACAGTGAATGGAACTAGACATGGGGTGTGAGAAAAAGCTCGGCATAGCTCTTCACCTCCATGTGCTTTCTGTATGACCCCATTCTCCCCCAACCCACATGGTTTTTCCTTCTCTCTCTCAGTAGACAGCTCTTTAATTGGCATTTTCAGCCCAGTCGTTTTTTCTGTGTTTTACACCTATCCAGCCAACTGCCTTTTGAAATGTTCCACCTCAATGTCACCAGACCTTTTACTGAACGTGCCCCAAACTCAGCTCATTATTTGCCCCTCTAAACTATTTTTTTCCTCAATTTCCTATCTTAGTTGATGATACCACTTTTCACTCAATCACATAAGCCAGAGCCTTTGGATTAATTTTAGACTTCTCACTTCCATAGTCAATTAGCGACCAGGGACTAGCAATTCTACCTCCTTAACTTCTTTGGAAGCTGTCTGTTTCTTTCTATTTTCATGGCTTTTGCCCTAGATCAAGCCTTCATCACCTCTCTCTAGACTATTATCATAGTCTCCCACCTATCTCCCAGGTAATGATCTCAGTCCCTGCCCATCTGTCATTCTAAAGTATGCATCTTTCTAAAATATAGAGGTGACACTTCTGGGGCTGCCAATTGCTTAAAGAAGGTTCAAACTCCTTAGAATGGGTTAAAGGGCCTTCCAACCCCCCTTGATCTTTCTCCATTTTCCCTATGCTTTTGATCCTACTATATCCTGCTCTTACCAGTTATCTATGGCTTCCTGGACATGCCTTTGCATGTGCTAGGTAGTTTACCAGTATGCCCTTCCTCCTTTTGCTGCCCATCAACTTGGCAAACTCCCACCCTTCTTGTAGGAACAACCAAAGCATGAGTTTCTCTGAGAAGTATCCCTCCTCCTGTCCGTCCAGAATTGAGTTAATCATCTATGAAAGCTCTGTGTTTAGTATAGACCTTCCTCTAAGGTAGCACTTTTCCACTTAGGTTATTTTTTACTTAGATTATTTTTTTAATGTATGTTTTACCTACTGAGTTTCTTGAGGTCAGAGGCTGCCTGATATGACTATGTCTGCTGCTCCCTATACTATGCCTGGCACATAGCAGGCACTCCACTAAAGTTTTTTTTTTTTTTTTTTTTTTTTTTGGAGACAGGGTCTCGCTCTGTTACCCAGGAGTAGAGTAAAGTGGATTGGATTGGACATGGGGTGTGATCTCGGCTCACTGCTGCCTCAACCTCCTGGGCTCAAATGATCCTCCCACCTCAGCCCCCCAAGTAGCTGAGACTACAGGCATGCACCACAAAACCCAGTTAATTTTTAAATATTTTTGTAGAGATAGGGTCTCACTATGTTGTTAGGGCTGGTCTTGAACTCCTGGACTCAAGCAATCCTCTCACCTTGGCCTCCCAAAGAGTTGGGATGATAAGCATAAGCCGTTGCACCTAGTCTCAACTAAATCTTTATGGAATGGATAAAGGAGTCGTTAAATGAACAAATACACCAGACTATACACTCAAGCTCACAGAGCAGACCTCCAGCCCCTAGAGGAAAGCTGTAGCAACCAGCGTTGGGGGTATTTCATGAGCTTTCATTTGGGTGATGCTGGCCATGGCATGTGCCTCTCTCCCTAGCTGCTTTAGATGGATGGTTCACACAAAAAGTAAGAGTTCAAAAGTTTTGTAGCTACTTGTACCCAAGAGCCTTAGTTACTGATTACCCTCTTTTGTGCCACCCACAAATCCCGTGCCCAGCCCTTGGGACTTACCCCAAAGCAGCATTTCCTCCCAGCTTGGGTGATGCTGACTGTATTTAGGAGCCCACAGATGTACCTTAAGTTCACAGCACAAATTATCACATGTGGATGTTAACACTCATCTTTCATAGTCATGTGTAATTTCTACTATCGTCCATGACCCCCGCATCTTCTCCCTTTTCCCCTCACTTATAATATGCTATTTATAGAAGAAGTACAGAGGAACATAAAAATGAGACAGCTAGGAGGAGAGAGGATGAACCAGAGAAGAAAAATTGGGAAAAGGAAGGAATAAAGGGAGGACCAGAAGGGAAAGAAAGGAAAAAGAAAGAAGGAAGAGAGAAAGAGGAGAGAAGAGAGAACAAGGGAGAGAGAGAGAAAAGAGAGAGAGAGAAAAAAAAATAAAGGAGAATAAGGGGAAGAAAGAGGAAAATAAAGGGAGTAGAAAGAAGGAAAGAACAGAAGAGAGAAAGAAAGAACAAAGAGAGAACTTTAAATTAAGCATCCACACACATCTGTGAAATTTATCTGAAGTATCTCTACTTAAACAGTAGGAACCTCGTGGCCGATATTAAACATTTAATTGACTAGAGAAACCAATCATAGAACAAAGCCCCTTTTCTTTGTGACCTATCATATGATAATCCAAACACAGGAATTGCTATTTTTCTCCAGAAACTATCAGCCACAGCCATCTGTCTTGGTCCTAGACTGTTTAAAAACAATTTTTTTTTCTTTAAACATGTGTGTGTGTATGCTTCAGCCACAGAACCAAAGTAGCCTCCATTGCAACAATGGCTGACTTGTGAGACTCAGCAGTGGTTCCCCCAGCCTGCTTCTGGCCACCAGATGTCATTCAGTGGTTCCCTTTCATCCTCACCCACCACAGAGCCATTTCAGCCTGTGTAGGGGTGGGGGTTTGCAGCCCTTTCTGAGCCCCACCCCAGATCTGAGTGTGACCTAATCTTGCCTGAGGCCAGCTTTGGGGGAAGGGAAGGAGCAAAGCCACCTGGAAGTGGAGCTGGGATGGAGTTAGATTTCTTCCGAAAGTTCAGCAACTGCTGCTTATTAAAAAGCTTGTTTTCTGCCTGGGAATCCAGTCTTTAGCATGAGAGAATAAAAGGACAGACATAATAGTGGGATTTGAAAGGAGTGCTGTGAGCTGGGGACATGGAGTGGGGCACACAGAGTCCCCCTTCCCTGAGTACTGGCTGTGCAGTCCAGTACTGTACCATAGACTGAGAGGCAGCTGATGGTTCCTGACCCCATCACCCCACCACCTCTTCCGTCTTTCTCTTCCAGTTCTTTCTTCTCTATCTCTTCCCCTTCCTTTTCCTCCTCCATCTCCTCCTTTTCTTTCATAACTGTTGACTCGGGTAAGCAATGGAGTCACAGAAAGGCAGTCAGAAGTCACACCACACAAAGATGCCCATCAGAAGGCCACAGAGCCGCCAGCCCTGTCTCTGGGGCATAAGATAACATCAAAAAAGGCAAATGATAGTTCAGCTTACTAGTTTAGAGTTCAGGCAGGGTGTGGTGCCTCATGACTGTAATTCTAGCACTTTGGGAGGCCGAGGCAAGAGAATCCCTTGAGCTCAAGAGTTCAAGACCAGCCTCGGCAACATAGGGAGAACTCATCTCCCCAAAAATTTAAAATTAGTCCTGCGTGGTGGCATGTGCCTGTCTCCTGGCTACTTGGATGGCTTGAGGCCAGGAAGTCAAGGCTTCAGTGAGCTATGATGGTGCCACTGCACTCCAGCCTGGGTGACATAGCCAGCCTTGGTTTCCTTATTGGCAAAATGAAGATAATAGCACCTGCTTTATATAAGGAGATATCATAGTGCTTTTCCCCCATATTGTAGATATTGGGGTTAGTGTGAGGAATGCAGGAATAACACACTAGGTGAAATACATAGCACATAGTAAATGCTCAGTGAATTATACACCTACTACATGCCAGGCTCTATTCCAGGTGCTGAGTGAACAAAAGAGACAAGAAGAAAATCTTGCCCTCATGGAGGTAACATTCTAGCAGGGGGAGACAGACAATAAACAAGTAAATAAATAAAATATATAGCACATCAGATGATCAAAAGTGAAAGGAGAAAAATAAAGCCAGAGAGGGCATAAAGGAGTGCTAGGAGAAGAGGGGTTGCAGTTTTAAACAGAGCAGCACAGACACCCGGCAAATGTAATTTTTTGGTTAAAGACCTAAAGGAGGTGAAAGAGCCAAGCATGCAAATGTTGAAGGGAAGAGCATTCTGGGCAGAGGGAACTGCAAGTTCCAAGGTCCTGAGTCAAGAGTACACCCAGTATGATTGAGAAATATCTAGGAGGTTGGTGGGCTGGAGCTCAGTGGGGGAGGGACAGTAGTAGGAAGTGGGGCAGGAAAGGCAATGGTGCATGCACAAAGGAGGGGAGGTGCAGCAGGGAGTGCAATCATGTAGGAACTTGTTAGCCATTGAAAACTCTGGGGAGTTTTAAGGAGAGGAATGATAGAATCTGATTCACATTTTAAGAGGATTGCTCTGGCTGCTGTGCTGCAAGTAGGCTATGGGGGATCAAGAGTGTCAGTAGGGAAACCAGTTAAAGGTCAGTGCAATAAGCCAGGTGAAAGATGGTGGTGGCTTGGACTAGGTAGTAGAGAAGGAGGTGGTGATAAGGGGTTGGATTCAGGATATCATTTTTAAGGAAGAGCTGTAAGAGTTTGATGATGGATTTGTGAAAGGAATTATGAAAACAAGAGAGGAGTTCAAAAATGTCTCAGAGGTTTTTGGCCTGAGCAATGGAAAGGATGGAGTGGCTATTTGCTAAGATGAGGAAAATTGTAAGTGGAGCAAATTTGGGGGTGGATGAGATGGAGCAGGTGGTAGATGTTATGAATTATGTTTTGGATATTGTGAGAGATTATTACCTTAATAGTCCCCAGTGAGTCATGTACTGGGCCTTATATACTGGGACTTGCCCTCTTAGAATGCTGCCTTGGCCTTAAAAGGAATTCTACTGAAGAACCATATGGAGGACAGCCAAAATGCCCTGGTCAATAGGCTCAACTAATATCCAGACATGTAAGCAAAGACATCTTAAACCATCCAGTAAATCTCCAAAAGACTTCAGTCACGTGAATGACCCAAGGCAAGAACAGAAGAACCACCTAGCTGAGCTCAGCCTAAATTGCCACTAAACTTCAGAGTTTAATTATGTAGCAATATATAACTGGTACAATCATGTTAAATTTGAGATGCCTTGTGCACATTCAAATTAGGATTTCAAGTAGGCTGTTGGATGCCTGAGTCTAGAATCCAGGGAACATGTCCAGGCTGAAAACACAATTCAGGAATTAATGAGCATATAGATGATAAAGTCATGAAACTGATAAAAACAGCAAGGAAGTGAGTAAAGGTAGAGAAGTTTAAGGACTGAGCCTTGGGGAACCATAACATTTAGAAAGGAAGAGGAATCCCCAAAAGTCAGTGCAACAGAAGGAAAACCAGGCATGTTTGGTGTCCTGAAAACCAAGTACAGAATGTGTCTCTGGGAGAAATGAGGAAGCAATTGTGTTGGATACTGCTACCTAATCAACTAAGATGAGGACTGAGAATTAATCATTGAATTTAGTCAAGGCACATCTTTGGTTACATTGAGAGAAACAATTTTACTAGAGTGCAAAGTGTGGAAGCCTGCTTAGGAGGAGTTAAAGAATGAGAGGAGAAGAATTAAAACCAAGGCTATAGATAACCCTTTTAAGGAACTCTCATATAAAGAAAAATGGGGAAATGGGTCCATAGTGGTAAAAGGATCTGCAGTTAAGAGACAGGTTTTAAGATTGAGAGCATATTATTTATAGATATGAAAGATCTAGTAGAGAGAGGAAAATCAAGTGATGAAGAATAGAGAAAAAAAGATTTGCTGGATGATATCCTTGAATAGATGAGTGGGAATGGGACCCGTTGAAGGCATTGGCTTTAACTGGGAGCAAGGATGAATCTTATATAATGTGAGAGGAAAGGCAGAATATGTGGGCACTGACATAAGTTGGTGGTCACACGTAGGTAGAAGAACATAAAACTTCTTTGCTTATGTTTTCTCAGCAAGGTCATTGGCTGAGCTTGAGGATGGGGGAGGGTTGTTGGGGTTGTTGGAACGTTGAGGAGAAAGAAGATAAGAAATTCTCATCTAGAAATGAACAGTATCCATTGTTATTATCTTCTTGTAGGAGGCAAGGGTTCCCAACTTACTCATTACATCCAGGAGCTCAAGACTCCTGTTCTGATGGGCCCAGGCTTGATATAGCCTGTAATGTAGAGAGATCTTGGCTGGCACTATCATGCCTAAACAAAGTCATTTCTTTCTTTCCCTTTTGTTCAGATATGTGGTGGTCATGTGCTTGGGGGAATCTGAGTCTTTTCCCTGACCAAGGCTGTTCATCTTGGTTAGTGTGGGCCAATCAAGATAGCTTTATTTCCTTGGCCAGCAATTCTTTTAGGTACAAACATGTGTTACAATTCTGACCAACAATATGTGACAGGACATCTGCTGGTAGTCTCTTAGAAAATATTTTCCTTTCTGATAACAAGAGAATCACGGAAGGAATGTTTCTTCTGTTTCTTTTCTTTGCTCTGTGTGTTGAAACTAGATCTGCAGCAGTCACACGTTACCAGTACGAAGGGTGGCCCACAGGCTGAAGAAGGCAGTTCTGTAATGAGTCCCCGAACCACTGAATTCAATCCTGGAGACTCCCTGTCTCCAGACTTCTTTTTTTTTTTTTGAGACAGAGTCTCGCTCTATCACCCAGGCTGGAGTGCAGTGGCACTATCTTGGCTCACTGCAAGCTTCGCCTCCTGGGTTCCTGCCATTCTCCTGCCTCAGCCTCTTGAGTAGCTGGGACTACAGGCACCCGCCACCACGCCCGGCTAATTTTTTGTATTTTTAGTAGAGACGGAGTTTCACTGTGTTAGCCAGGATGGTCTCGATCTCCCAACCTCATGATCCGCTGGCCTCGGCCTCCTAAAGTGCTGGGATTACAGGCGTGAGCCACCGCGCCCAGCCCAGCCTTCTTAATATGTGAAATATTGTTATAATTTTCCTTGTCGACTATGCCTTTTCTTGTTGGTTCGTCTGTGATTTACAGTGGGAAGAATTGTGATACATAGATCATTAGTAAAATAGATACAGAATTCAGCTTGGGACCATTGAGAACACAAATTCAATTCAGTGCAATATAGATACAATGAGAACAATGTACCAGGCACAGTATTAGACACAGAAGTATAAAACTTCCTCACCATGAATATCTTATGACAAATATATATGTGTGTGCATTGTAAACTGGGATAATAAGAATATCAAAATTACTATTCTAGAAAGCAGAATATGTTTAGTGCCTTGAAAGAGATATAGGAAGTCAAAGAAGATGGTGAAAACATCCATTTGGAGAAGGTGGGGTAGTGTCAATCAAGGAAGTAAGGACTAGAAAATAGGGAACAGTAGGCCTGGCACAGTGGCTCATGCCTGTAATCCCAGCATTTTGGGAGGCTGAGGCGGGTGAATCACTTGAGGCCAGGAGTTCAAGATCAGCTTGGCCAACATGTTGAAACCCCGTCTCTACTAAAAACACAAAAATTAGCCAGGTGTGGTGGTGCACACCTGTAATCCCAGCTACTAAGGAGGCTGAGGCACAAGAATCACTTGAATCTGGGAGGTGGAGGTTGCAGTGAGCTGAGATCGTGCCACTGCGCTCCAGCCTAGGTGACGGAGACTCTGTCTCCAAAAAAAAAAGAAAAGAAAGAAAAGAAGGAGGGAACAGCAGTAATAATAAACACACAGGCAAGAAAGTGGACTGGTCTGGAAAACTCCGTGGTAAGATTGGTTTGGCTGACTTATAGAGTGTGGAGGGGGGTAATGAAAATAATGTTGGAAAGTTACATTGGGTCAGGATTTGAGAAGCCTTAAATGGTAGGCCAAGAAATGTGGGTTTGCTTAGGTTGGAAATGGCAGCCCCTAGAGACTTTTTTTTTTTTTTTTTTTTTTTTTTTGAGACTG